>NW_025336508.1:1904627-1987790 GCF_004798865.1 Varanus komodoensis | reverse complement strand
CCAGCAGCACGCGCTGCCGCCCGCCCGCGCGCTCCACCAGCGCCTGGAAGTCGCGCAGCGCCGCCGCCGCCGCCATCGCGCCGCGCACTGCCCGCGCGCCCTCCTGCCGCCGGCTTTTCTAGCGGGCGGGCGCCGCCCCCGCGGGAGGAAGGCCTCCTGCAGCCGGGCCGCGGGCGAGGGACGCCCGGGCAAAGGCCGCTTCCGTGCCGCGCCGCCTGCGGGCCGGGCACCGCCGAGCCTTCGGGGCCCGACCGCCCGCCCGTGCGCGCCTCCCGGCTGCTCGCTTCCTGCGACGCGGCGCCCTTCCCCGCCGGCCCGCGACAGCCGTTCGGGGGCGCTTTGGCAGTTCGGAACGGGAGGAAAGCTGCAGGACAGTGCCCGGCTCGCCCGGAGTCGGGAGACGGGGCCGCTGCGCTGGATCCCCCAGGCCTGCGCCTCTGCAGCCGCGGTCCCGTGGGCTTGCTCGGGAATGCTTTGCGAGGAAAGCGCGAAGGGTATTTCTGGGAGCGATGAAAGCTGCGATCCGAATCACCACGTTTGGGAGCCCCACTGGGACGGCCGAGGAAAACGAGATGCACCTTGGGCTGCGAAACACACCTGGAGGGCTACTGCTTCCTTCCGAGCCCTGATATTGTGCGCCTGTGCCATGCATTGGCCCAGCCATCTTGTGGCGGCACCTGATGGGACTCTGACTTCCCCAGGGAGGAGACAGGCAGGCTGTGGCCCTTAAAGGGTCAGATAAGGGACTTGCTGGGGAACCACGAGCCGAGCCGCCTGGTGAGACTAAAAGGAGTGGGTGGGGTGGGAAGAATGACTATGCCCTCTTCGGGTCCCTGGAAAAGTAATAGGACTGGAAGCAGTAAACTCCATCCACTTCTATGGGACTCCTCCCAATTAGTTTTCTCAAGAGTGCCCCATAACTCATGTCTGCATTCACACAACCATGCTGCCATAGAGGAAGCCATGGACTGCCTCTGGTATCTTTCGTCATTTAGAAACCCATCCTTTAGCAAGGGGAACCTCCACTGCAAGACAGAAGATACCCTATTTATTAGCTTTACATTCCATCTGTTTTTAAGTACTCAAAGCAGCTTACATAATTCTCCTGCTGCTCTTAATTTTACCCCCCCCCCAAGAACCCTGTGAGGCAGGTTGGCTAAGAGCCTGTGGCTGGCCCAGAGTCACCCAGCTGGCTCCACGGGTGAGCAGGGTCCAGCACCCAGGCCGCCTGACTCCCGCGCTCACTCTTGATGTAACGTGGTCCAACTGGCCTTCCACCAACATGGCCAGCAGCGGTTCTTCTCTGAAACAGCCTTTTCCTTGGGTGTCTAACCTGCCCCTCACAGCCCTCTGAGTCACAGGCATATTCTGGCTCTGACCGCAGCTGTTCCGTGTTAGTTTCACGGAAAAAAAACGAACTGAGGGGCCAACCCTGCAAACGCAACTGCTCCATCCCGGACCTCCTCTCTAAGGTTGCTTTCTGACTTTGGCACATTCTCGTCTGGCACATTCGTTAGGAGCCAACCCTGGAAGCTCTGCCCTGAGCATTCAGTGCCCCCCCCCCCCCCGTGGTGTGGGATTACAGTCCGCATCATCATCTGAAGGGCCTGAATCCGGTGGGGCCTGAGGACTAGGGGTTTAAATGGGCTCGATCACAAGGACATAATTTCGGGTGAAAGAAGAACATACAGGAGGCTGCAATGTTGCAGAGGGCCCCAGTGTTCAGTTTATGCCTGGGGCGATGTAATGATTTGGGCCTGTCCTGCTGTCCTGAGCTGAAACTGATTTACCCAAGTACAGAGCACCTTTTAAATAATCTCCATTCCATTTCCATTTTACAAATGCCTCGGCTGCATTTGCTCAGCTGTGCCCTGCCTTGTCTGAACGTCGTGCCACTAGCAAGGAGAGACACACCTAAATGCTGCAGCCAAACTCTGCAGCAAAAGCTAAATTTGCATCTTGCTTTGCGCGGCTCGTTCTGCAGTCGTCACAGTTCTGCATAATATAGTCGGATCGCCACAAGGCAGTCCCCGAGCATGGAGCACCAGCGGCCCCACTGGTGTTGAGATTCAAGTGTTACCCAAAGGCCTGTCCCTGTGCTCCTATGGCAGCCTTCCCCAGTGTGGCACCTTCCACATGACAGGACATGACATGACACGAGGCTGACATGTTTCAGACGACAGGTCCCACCCCTGCCTCCCAGCCAACCTGCCCTGATCATGAGTCCTGGAAGTTATGGTCTGAAACCCCCAGGCTGGCAAAAGCTGCCCTACGGGCTAAAACTTGCTGTTAATGCAGAGCTGAGATTCCCAGCTGAATTCGTGACATTTCCAAATCAGTCCTGGGAAAGTGGCTTGTGTCCAAACCCTGCCTGGAGCCACACAGATTGGAGCCAGGCCCTTTGGTCGGTGCACATTTTCCTGCTGGCAGCAGAGGCTGAAAGGACAGGACAGGACAGGACAGGACAGGAAAGAAAGGAGGGGTGCTTAAAGGACTGTGGGAAGATGATTCTTCACCATGGAAAGTCGGGACGTGCCTGGCAGCAGACCTGGTGGATGGTCTCGCTCGCTCCCCCAGCATTTAACTGCAGGTTGGCTCCGCAGCACTGGCAGGGCTCTGGAAACCTGAGCATCCCACCAACTGTGTTTACCTTTCTTTAGTCATTAACAGAGTCAAGGGCTGTTTCTAAGGTTTACTTTTCCTGCTCCCTGATGAAGAGATAGGCAGGGCTTGTTTGCAGCCCCAGTGAGTTTGTTAAGCGGGAGGACGGCACGCAAGGCTTAAGGGAGGACGAGCTGATGCGGATGTTCGTGTGATGTGGGGCTCGGCCTGCCCATGGAGGCAAAGCGCCCCCGTGGAGGCTCTCCGCACACGGTGTGCTCTGGGCCTTGGTGCGCTTCTTGTGGCAAAGCGCAAACCTGGACTGCAGGTACTTCTCGCGTTCTGCCTCTCGCCTGCTCATAGTGCAAGGCCTGTTGGATCCACCATGGTGCACCTGGCACCACCAGGGAGCACAGATGCTGCAGCCGCACAACCAAGCAGATGGTGTGGTTCTTTCCCGCACAAGTTGCACTCTTGGATGGAGAACGCTCGCTCTTGCTTGGCGGAACATTTCAGGGCGGCAGAAGAGGGCAGCACTGTGGCACCCCTGGCTGGGCTTCCTCCAGGTCGCCCTGCGTCCTGCCGCAAGCAATTTGGCCAGATGGTGGAGAGGGCAGACGAGAGGGACGGGCTGGCGACTTTGATTTCCGGCCGCTGGGGAAAGTGGGCAGGAAGGCCGGGTTGTGAGCAGGACCGGGCTGGCCAGTGCTCAGCCCAGCTGTTTCAGATAACCTGCACACAGTTCAGAGCCCCCCCGAGCTGAAAGCATGAGCAGGATGAACACAGAGCAGTGGCTGCAGAGGAGACCCTAACGGACGCTCTGTCGTCACGCAGGCAACCTGCAGGATGAATCCCGAGAGGCCTGACGGCACAGGATGCCTCCTGCACGAGGGGAAGCGTGTGCCACTAGCCGGGGAACATGCCTGGACGGGGGCTGCACGCACAGGCCGCTTGTGGTTTTGCTGCGGGCCGCTGAGCGAAGAGGATGCTTGGCCGGGCCCAGCAGGCTTCTTGCGAGGTTCCCAAGTGTCGCCGCACCTCGCCATCCGGGGGTCTCCGACAAAGCAAGGATTGCGCTCGCTCGCTCTCTCTCGCTCTCCCCTAGCATCTCAGGGTGGTTCACAACTGTTTACACCAGTTAATATGTTCTTTGCAAAAGCATCTCTACAAAAGCACCGGTAGAGATGAATCAGCCGTCAAGTGCAGCCAGCATTCTTGCAAGGGAAACTTTGTGTGTGTGTGGGGGGGGGGGGGCAGGCAGGCATGCCGTGGGACAGGTTTTAACATTTCTGCGCTAGGAACGCCGCTCTTGCAGTCCCCACAGCGGCTTAGGGAAAGGGCCAGCCCTGGGCCCAGGCAGGTCCACTATCGCAACCACAACGGTGTTGTCCTAACCTCTCGGCTCGTGTCCTGCTGCGCTGGAGGCCAGTGTTTACCAGGGCAAGAGGGCAAGGCCGGCTCACTGCTTCCTACCAAGCCTGGGCGCACAGAGTGAGTCTTTGCACCCTGATGAGGCCCCGGGCTCCTCCCGGTCCCCAAGGCCACCTGTGAGCAGCATGGCTACACCTGGGTGCACTGAAGTGCCTACGCAACCCCGAAATTTACCCCCCCCCCCAGCGCTCACCAGCAGCAGCCCTTTCAAGCAGATCGTGCAGAGGACGGCGGGAGGGGCAAGCGAAGCAGGCCGTTCCGCCAGCCCTGCTGAAAGGCCTCTCACACACACCTTTTTCTCTGAGTATTGCGTCTTGCATCTGCAGGCAGGGGCTGAGATGTTCACTGTTTGGTTTTACTCAGGTCAGGTCCCCTCAATGCACTTGGAGCTGCCTCTGAGGAGTGCTCAAGCAGGGCCACTCGGTGAGAGCCTGGGGCACAGGCCATAGTCTGAGATTCTCCAGACTGACCATCTTGGAAGAGTTCTGAAGGATCGTCACCAGTTTCCAGTTGGCTTCCAGTTGGCTTCCAGGCTAATGCAAAGTGCTGGTACTGACTCACAAACCGCAAACAGCTTGGGACCAGTAGTTCCAGTAAAAGCCAGCCTGGGACATTCAGATTTCCAGCAGAGGCAGCACTCTGGAAGCTCCTACCGGTGGAGATAAGGTGGCTGCCACCAGAGAGGGGAGCGTTTCGGGTTGTCCTGCTGCCACGGAGGGAATGCAGCCCACCCATCTATTCACCAGAGCTTTTACTGTCTTTGGTTCTATGCCTCCCCGTCCTTCCCCATCTTCTCTCCATGGACACACGAAGCAGCTCACAAGAGTAAAGTCAACAGGATGCTAAGACATAAAGAAGCCTTTAGCATAAAAGCAAACTGTTTAAGCCAAACTGAAAACAGTCGGTTTAAAAATTAGGCCTAGTTAATGTTAAAACAAATGCCGGAATGAGTATTAACAGGGCATAAATGTTGGACCTCCTTATCCATTGGTTCATGCTTCCACTGTCACATTACTGCTGGGTTTTGTTGTCTTGATTAATTGCATGAATTAATGGTGCTTTAGGGGCAATGTATAAGGCACAAAATGATGCTTATGGTGCAGGGAACCTGTCTGTCCATCCAGTGCCTTTTTTACTGAATGCTGTGTTGGTGCCTGCTGGTTCCACTCAGGAAAGGCAGGCGGGAAAAAGGGCCAGTCGACACGCAGATAAGCAGAGGAACCCAGTGCATCCGAAGTGCCGAGCGACAACAATAGGTTACTGGCACCCGGGCTGGTGAAACGCAGGGCCGAGAAGCACCTCACCTAACAGGTGCGGGAACTGCAGCTCTGTGCGCTGTGCATGCAGAAGGCCTCAGGCGGAAGGTGCCACATCACCAGGTGGAAAATGCTTGAGTAACAGGTGGTGGGAAGCACCTTGGGGAGCTTGGCTGGTCAGGGCAACAGCAGGGGGTTGGACTCGACGGCCTTCATAGCTCCTTCCAACTCTAGTAGTCTATAGTTTTATGGGAATACTGGATCGAGTCACTAGCTGACTTGGTATAAACCCATCTGATATGCAATTTTGAGAGGCGCATAATCTGGGAAAGGCAACAGGGGCGCCAGAAGCCACCTGGACCAGATGCCAAAGTCGGTCTCTCTGCAGCAGGGACCCAGGCAGCGAGCAAGAGCTCCCGAGAGGATGCCGGGCCGGCAGAGCAAAGGAAGGCCTTGTCAGCCGACCTTCCCTGCTGCAAAGAGGACTGCTGAGTTTGCCAGCTGCCCCGCCCAGGACACAATCGCTCAGGCAGGAGCTAAGCAGCTGATCTCAATAAGGACTAGCCAGAAGGGAGGCAGCCAGCTGAGGCTGTCTCTAGGGGAGATAAACAGGCCCTGTATCAGCCGTGCAGGGTGGGGCCACACCCGTTCGGCAGGCCCGGTTGCCACCACCCCCGGCAGAAAGCGAAGTTTAGGCAGGATAAGTCCTGGAGGAGGAGACGCCTGCCTTAATCACAGCGCTGCACTTCTACCAATGCTAACATAGATTCCATCGGTTCATCTAAAGCAAACAATCCACGGCGTGCCAAACAAGCAAAGCAGAGGGCAAAATGAGGTTACGGAACTCTTCCTCAACCTGGCACCCTGCAGAAACATTGGACTCCAGGTCCCATCATTCTCTCATCACGAGGCCCTTAAGCTAAGTGGGAGGCTCGCAGAAAAGAGAGGGCAAGAAAATCGCTTGTCAGCGGCAGCGGGGGGGGAGGCGAAGCAGACTCGGCATCTGCCCGTGCACTCCCAGCATGCTGGGTGCAGCCAACTTCAGGGGGCTTTTCTGTTGGGCGTTCGTAGCTCAGATGGGATCCAGCGGGACTCCAGACCGCACTGCAGGTCAACCAGCCTCTGCAGAAGAATTGGCTGACCAGGAAGCATCGGTCGCAGAGGAAACGGATGCTCAGAAGTAGGAAAAGGGGGCCTGGCTGGATTCTCCCCACTGGATGACCAGAGCACGGCTGCACAAAGCGACAGGCTTCCAACTCGCTCACAGTAATGCACACATGTAAAAACGGGGGCAGGGCAGGAAGCTACAATTTGCAGGCAAGTAACTCCACTGCAAATTTTTAAATTCACTTTCCGTGCGAATTTCACCAAAACAAAGAAAATGCATATTTTTTCTTTTACAACATTATTTCTCACAGTAACTGAACCACTTTCAATTGGTGTAAACAGAACGTGGACAAGAGTGTGTAACACAGTTATCTGTAGAAACGATGAAGCATAAGCTTCTGAAGAGAGACTCCATCTATCCACCAGCAGGGGGTGCTCAAGGCCACGGAAAGCGTGTGTGGTCAGGTCCTCAATACACCAGGTTACAGGAGTTGTGGGTTTCGATTTCCTCTCTCTCTCTCTCTCTCTCTCTCTCTCTCATTCCTAAACAAGTCAGAGATGGCACCTTCTGTGCAAATGATGAACCGACTGGATTGATGCTGACATTAAAATACAAACGACCATGCTGGCAATCAGGCTGAGTCACCACAAAATTTGTCCATCCAGATCAGGTGGGATGCAATAAAATGAGGCCGACTCTTGGTTCTGAATCTGACGGCATTAAAGACGGAAGAGATGCAGGTGCCATTATCTGTTGGGATGAGACCTCAAGGGACACCAACTTCTGTGGTGCAGTGACTGAGTGCAGGACGGGGAACTGGTTCGTAGCCACCGCTTTGCCATGAAGCCACTGGGTGACTTTGGGCCAGTTACTGACTCTAACCAAGCTCACAGGGTTAAGGACAAAATGGAGGCTTCCTTGCAGGAGAAAAGGGGAATACAAATACATTGCTGGGGTATTTAAAACGGATTTAATACTTTGAAGCATTTATCTGGCATTCCTTTATTTATACTTGGCAGTTATTTTCATTAATGTTTTGTAAATGTTATGTGATTCTATTTCACCACAAAAGTCCTTGAAGAGGATCCGACGTTTGCTCAGATAGTTCTGGCTTCCCTGGTCTTTCCTTATACCACTGGGCCTTTTCATTGACTTGCACTTGTCAGGAGTTGGGTTGGAAGCAGCCAAGGCAACCCTTGGGGCCCAGCTCCCTGCTGTTGCAGGACATCAATTGAAAGATGGCCCAGCTTTTTAAAAACGTCAGTCCTGTGATCTCCATTTCTGGTTCTCTTCCCAGATGGACTGCATTGGGCTCGTCATATTGAAATAGATAATATGCCCCATTCCAGTTCTGGTGGCTACAGAGCTGTGGCATATAATTTAACATAGAAACAGAGCGAGTCAGAAGGGGCCTCAACATGCGGTTTGAAATATTTCACATACCAATTAATTTCATTACCATGTAGAGTTATGGGAAAATCCATATTTAAAGACTGGCAAGAATGTTTGGTGGTTGTGGATAGATTAGCTGAATTTTATTTTAGATCAGCTTTTTTCGTCCCGATTCCCCTTGCAATTCAGATAAAATCTTGGAAGTTCCTTAATATTTAAGGATACACAACCTATTGAATTACCTACCCATCTCTTGGAATTTAACATAAAGTTAAATGGATTTTCCTTGCTATTTTGACAGCTAAAAGAGTAACATTACAACACTGGAAGGATACATGAACACCTGTGTAACAGGTAGCTTTTGGGTATAATCCAGAAATGTATATTTGGGCAGACTTTGTTATAGTTCATGAATATTTTCAATGTTTAGTTGCGAAGTTTCATGTCCGACCCATCGCAACCCCATGGGCAACACTCCTCCAGGCCTTCCTGTCCTCCACCAGCCCCCGGAGTCCACCCAAGCTCCGCCGACTGCCTCAGTGACCCCATCCAGCCACCCCATTCTCTGCCGTTGTTCCCAGCATTATATTTTCAATAGCAGTAGCATATTGTTATACGCTGGCACATGAGGAATAGTGTTAAAGATTTCTTTTTCCCTGTTACCAGTCTTTTTGTAATGCATACATAAACAAAGCCAATCAAATCCACTTCGATTCCAGGTTGTAGCACAAGGCGACAGGTTGAAATTGCCAGCTTTACTCCCTGGCATCTCCAACAGCACTAGGCAAATCACGTGCCCAAGAGGCACCGGCCTGCAAGGAAAACAGTGCAGAGTGGACAGACCGGGGAGCACATGCTGCGCGAAGCACCTTTGACGCTCCCAGTGGCGCTGCAAAAGATCCGAGCCATGCGCTCTTCCACCCAGGCACTAAGGCTTCCTTTGGAGGAGGAAAGTGGTTGACGTGCTTAGCAGGGTGATGTCTGGGATAAGGAACAGCAGCAGTTAGTTATCCTGAAGGGAAAGGGGGAGCTGGTGATCCAGTAATTGACAGGGCTAAGGGAACACTGGTGGCTCTCGATCCAGGTAGAAGAGGGGCAACTTATTTATGTAAGCCGCCCTGAGGCATACAAATACCCTAAACAAACAAACAAACAAACTGTGGGGTCACATCCTTCACAAATCCAAAGATAAAGCACAGTTCTGAACATACTCGATTTCATACAGTGTTATGCTCCAATGTAACCCACACATTTGGGGAAAAGGTCCCACTTAGTCCAAGTATGTGGACTAGCGGAGGGGAAGAAATCCTCGTGTCACTTTCCACTGCGGCCAGGCAAGGAATTCAACGGTACAGCAAGGGTGGGCAACTTGTACCCGGATATTCTGAACCAGGACCCATCACCCTTGCCTATACCTGGCTGGGCAGCTGCGAGCTGTAGGTCAAAACATCTGGAGGGCCACAGGTTTCCCACCTGTACTGTCAGGCCACACCACTGTGAAAGGGGAGATGCCAGGGTACCAAGATCCACCCTTGGGGTGTCCAGCTGACATGAAACAGATTTGCCTGAGATCAGGTTTTACGATTCTGTCTTCCAGCGGAATCCTGTGGGAGTGCAGGTGTCTTAACGGGAATGAGTGCAAGAGAATGCAAGCGCTGGAGAGGACCGTGAACATGGGTCACTGCTTTGTTTCATTGCCTTTGCGGACATCAAGTTATGCTCTACTGGCCATTTACCATCTTATATCTGAAGCAAAGGGACAGGTAACAAAAGGCAAGACAAGACCAAATGTACAAAAATGGAATAGACTCTGAATTTTATTTTCCATCCAAATCTAGATTCGAGATGGATACAGCATCTGTAGAAAAACCAAGAAAAGAAAAGTCAGACATTTGTCGGGGAAATCGCTGGAACACCAAACGCATCATGGCCCCAAGAGCTCACTGCCCACTCACTGGGAGGAGCAGGACTTTGGCCATGCTAGATTCAACCCCAGGGGAGAAGGCCTACTTTCAACATATTTTACTGCTAGGCCTGCATCACACACAGGGATCTCCCAGTAGGGTCAAAACTGCCCTGCCGACAAGCTTTCCATCAGCTCTGAACACGAAAGAAAGATGCTCCCAGCACAGGGCCCTAACCTCCTCCTCTGGCCAGGAGTGCTGAACTGCTGCCTCTCAGCACTAGGCCCAAGAATTCACTGGATGATGTTCTCAAAGAATAAAAGGTCTCAGCACTGCCCGGGGACCAGATTAACTTATGCCCTACCGAGAAGTCTTGGGGGTTACAGGCTCCAGCTATCAGCAGAGTCCAATCCCATCCGCTTCCCCCTTCTTTCCATCTAGCTTTACAACCACCAGCAGAGGCAGGATAGACTGACTACTTGCTGAGGACAACAGAGTGACTTCACCAACTCCTAAATCAACTATTTCTCCACAGCAGCGCATGGCGTGTTCCGCATCATCCATTCATCAGGGGCTACTGCTCACCACTCGGATCCTGTGTCCAATGGCCTTGGCGGGGAGGTTGGAGCGGAACTTTGCTCGCACCATGCCACTGTTCCCGTGGGCGCGGGTCACCTTCCCCCAGATCACTCTGGTTCTGTTGGGCTTGCCACCTGGAGTCACGGTGTTGCTGACAAAGAGAAACATGCAGGCTATTAATCTCCTTGGGCCAAGTGTCCCTTGAACTTGTGGGCCGTCTTCACCAAAATGTGGCCACAAAATGGAAGTGTGCTTTGGGCTGACTCATTTTCCACTAATATGACAATCAATAATAAGTGACAAACTGTGACGAATATGCACATCCTCTGAAAACTCAAATTGTTCAGTTTTATTCTGACAGCACAGTCTATTTGGTGATTTTAACCCCAAAGCAGAACCACCACAAGGCAGAAAAGAAACATATTTTTTTATAGGAGCTCAGTAAATCCAAGCTTTTTTTACTTGGTTGGTCCCAGACAAACAGGGAGAACAAGGAAGGATAGATCTTTCTGTGAAATTTCCATTTCTGCTCATGCCTTCAGCAGACACAATTCGGTCCCCTTTTCAACCAACGTTCCTGCAGTTACATAGGATTCAATGCACAACCCACCATCTGCATTAGCCGTGATGTGGCTTTAACTACACCTGAAGGGAAATGCATCTAGCCAGCTAACAATTCTGTTACAGGGAACCCCAGCCTAGAATCTTTAAGCTACTCCAAGTTGAAGCTACAAACCAAAGACCTCAAAGAGGGCATCTATTTTCCTTTGCTGACTTGGCCTTGGCAGTTGTGTGTGTGTGTGTGTGTGTGTGTGTGTGTGTGTGTGTGTGTGTGTTCATTTTCAGGTATCAGAGGCCAACACAACATCCAGGAGAGCCAGGGTGGTGTAGTGGTTAAGGGCATGGGACTGGGACTCAGACGACCTGGGTTCTAGTCCCCACTCAGCCATGGAGCCAACTGGGTGACTTTGGGCCAGTCACAGCCTCTCAGCCCAACCTACCTCACAGGGTTGTTGTTGTGGGGATAAGATGGGAGGAGGAGAATGATGTATGCTGCCTTGAGCCCTTTGTAGGAAAAAGGCAGGATATAAATTGAAAAATAAATAAAAAAATTAAACCCTTGCAGTGGCATGGAAATAACGGCAAAATAATTATTAGGATTAAAAAATGTTTATTTTACTCTTTGTATGCAAGCATCCTGCAGTTTAGTCTCACAACAACATCACTGTACGCTACCACCAGGTCAGGCAATTTGCCCCGATCCTTATTGTGTACTTCAATGCACTCTTCAGGAGAAAACTTTTTCCACATTACTTGCAAGCTGATTCTTTTAACTGAAAATGTCAGCAGCTAAATCTGGGACCTTCAGCATAGGGCTCCTAACCTTATAAACCTTAAGTTGAAAGACAGTGACTTTCCCAAGTCCCCTCAGGAAGGGCCGGGGCAAAGCAGGCATCTGGACCCCCGTTTCTAATGCTCCCCATTGTCCCATGACCTCTTTTGACCTATCCATTCACAGAATGACATCCAAGCCCATTACTGCTCCAAGCATGTACAATACAAAGCCCCTCACGCTAAATTTGTTTCCCCTCACTTACCCTCTGTCCCAACTTATCAAGTCTTAACCGAGACAAACACAGGTTTAATCACTAGTTATGTTCTAGTTCATGCATTTTGTGAGACAAAGCAAAACCTGCCCTCAAAGTTGCAACACTGCGCAACATCAACACGATCGTGAGGCCACACAAAAAAGATCAGGCGTGACCCAGTAATCCTCTTTAGGCCTGAGCACTCACTTTTTCGCTTTGTACACATAGGCACATTTCTTGCCTAAGTAGAATTCTGTTTCGTTGCGTGAATAAACACCTTCAATCTTCAGAAGAGCTGTGTGCTCCCTTTGATTTCGGAGCCCTCGCTTGTAGCCAGCAAAAGTGGCTTTGGACCATAACCTAAGGAACAAAATGCACAAGAATTAAGTCCCAGCCATTCTACCACACTGTATTATCACATAGACTGCAAAGCAGGTCAAGTCTGCATCAACAGAAAGCCTCCCACAGCTCAAATACACAAGATCTTTAGCTATTCTGACAGTGCCATGGTATTTACTGCAAAGCAACCCTTTTGTAGCTTTTATGTACCCTGGCACTAGCCTGTATATACACAACACAGTGAAGGCTTGTAGAATAAAGGAAAGCGTACGACAGACACATGCGAGAGGAGACAGGTTGTAAGGGGAAGGTAAAAATTTCCAGAAATGCCGTTTCCTACCTGCCAGTCATGGTGCTGCTGTGAAGTCCTGTCTCTAGCAGGCCTAAGGAAGGAAAGAAACACCAAGTGCAATCATTTGGGAAATGCAGACCTCAGTATGAGTCCACGGAAGGTGGCTAATGTGGAATGGGCAATTCCAATCTTCCTGTGCTTTTCTTCTAGTACCAGCGAGAGAAAAGAATGAACGGGTAAAGCACGAACTTTCCACCAAGGCTAGCAGCTACATTCAAGCTAACAGAGATTTTAGGCTCACTGCCCCACAGCCTACTTTCTTCTCTACACTTCATCATCAAACCCCTTGTCCTCCACTGAAACAAGCCCACTGAAAACCTACCAGCAGGCATGGCGTGCTTTTTTTGCTCTTGCAACTCTTTCAGCACTTGCTCAGTCAAAAATGCCAAAATGTGGGCAGCACTAAAAACAGTGAGACAGCATAAATGAAAGCTGCGGATAATGCAGGAGTTTGAAACACCTGTCATATTCTGCATCAAGAGGCAATAACTACAAACCAAGCATCTTTCACAAGTGCTATAATCCCCTCTTTATGTAGACCAACATCTAATATTATATAGCTACTTAGGATTCTTGTAACTGAATAATTGAGAACTCTACTTAATCCTGTCTGTCTGAGGTAGCGTGACACAGTAGTGTTAGAACTAGGCTTGAGAAATGCCAGTTCAGAGCAATATACTCTAACACCGAGGTGCTCACTAAACAGTATTCAGAGAACACACATATTATCTTGCTGGAAGCTCACACAGATATAGGAAAGTCCTCAATGAAGATATAATCAACTGGAGGATGACAAGGAGAGTGGCAGGGGGCTGAGCTCACATGCTTACCCTCTCCTCCCCCTATCTGTGTCCATTAGATGTTGGACCAAAACTTGTAAATTGCCTCAAGCTGTTGTGAGAATAAAAGAAGGTAAGTCCATTTACCCCACTCTGAGCTCCATGGAAGACAGGCACAATGCAGATGTGACCCATTAGTAAAGTGTGTTCACAGCAGTCAATGTGCACTCCTAAGGGTAACCCTGCAAGGTATGGCAGCATCAGCCCCAAACCGCCACAGGGGAATGGGGCCAAAAGAACAGTGGCTTGACTGAGGTAAGATTTCCTAGCCACTACGGCCGCCTGCACTTCTCTGCATGGTTATTAGAATTGCCATATCAGAAGACATGAGGGCATCTAGCCCAGTATCCGTTTCCAGTGCTGTCAACCAGGTATCCCTGTGAGGCCCATCAAGCAGCAGCTGTTCAGGTACACTGCCTCTGAACCTCAAGGCTGGCTCTGTTCAGCTACCATCACAGGGAGTTATCACCAATGGCCATACTCCCACCCCCGAGTTTGCCTCATCCTTTTTTCAATAGCCATGCAGGTTAGTGGCCATTACCCCATCCTGCTGCAGTGAATTCCACTAATTAACCACATGTTGCAACAAATTCCAGAAGGATAGCCCTCTTACTCTGTGGGGGAAAACACAAGTCTTGTGGCATGTAAAGGCTAAATAAGTTATTGTGAAAAGGCTATTTTGTGAGCCAGATCCTGCTTTGTGAGAGACATCTATGGCATGTATTCATACGATCTCCCCTCTCTGGTGCCCGATATATGACTGTCTCTCCCCAGACACCAGGATGGGGAAGGCTGCACTTTAACATACCGCTGCTCCTTTCTGTCTGTATTGAAAACCTGCACAATTGCCTGCCTCTGACTTGCAGCAGTTCATCAGTCTCAGGGAAGGGAAGACTTTCCCAGGCAAGAATTCTCCACTGGAGAAATCAGAAGAACCTTCTGAAAGCAAAGCATCTCTCTACCACAGAGCTATGGCTGATTAATCTTTAAAACTCCCATCAGCTATAAACATCATACTAACCAAGAACCATGGCAACAAGGTCAGACTCTAGTCCCCTGTAAGGGGGACATCTGTAGGGGGATCAACCCCTACAAAGGCCCCCGCTTCACAAAACTAGGCAAGGACAGATATTTGGAAAAGTTCTCCGGAAGGCAGATCCACCAATGGGCGCCATCACCACTCAAAGGGGGCCTCCCTGCCCAGAAGCAGCAACCTGCTTGGGGGCTCCCTGTGGGAACCTGAATGGGGAAAAGGCCCACCAGCCTAGTCCTGTGCACAAAGACTTCCTACGGACCGAGTCCAGTTGAGCCAGTTCCTTTTACAGTACCTTTAAGGACAAGCGGCCACCTCTGCACCATCAGCCCAAACGGGACTGGACAAACTCCTCGAAGAGAAAGCTCTCCATGGCTGCTGAGCCTCAGGCTACCACCAGTATCAGCAGCAGCAGGTCTGGGCACGCCGTCTGACGGGGAACGCGGGTGGGAGGCGGCCGCAGTCGCGCCCTGCTCGTGGGTTTCCCACTGGAGACTGGCTGGCCACTGCCTGACCAGAAGCCCCGGCTGGATGGGCCCTCAAGTGACCCACCAGCGCTCTTCTCATGCTCCAACTCCTCGCTGCCGGCGCCCGTCGGCCAAAGCTCCCCCACCTGCAGGCGCCGAGGGGGAGGGGGAGGCGGGGAGCGAAGGCGCCCCTCCCCGCCACCCAGTCCCAGAGAAGGCCTCTGCGGCATCAGCTCTGGCTCGGGGCCCCGGTGGCATCCAGCCCGCATCCGAGCCATCCCGCCGTCCCCCGCCGCCGCGCCCGGCCACACGTGCTACGCGACCCTCGCTGGGCCCTCCCGTCCGCCTCTGAGGCCGCTTCACCCCGGAACCTCAGCACCCACGAGGCCTATGCAGCCCTCAGCTCCTCTCACCTCAGCAACACCGGCCCAAGATGGCGGCGAGAAAGAGCGAACGCGGCCGCGGTGCCAGCTGGGATAGGAAAATGCAAGGCCCACCGCACTGCCCGGTGAGGCGTCCAACGCATTCGCCTGCCGAAAATTCCCTGCCGAGACCGATCCTGTGGTCGTTCGCTTAATTTTAAACGCGGCTTTTTTTCTATCCCAGCACTCCCCCGGCACTTTTCACCCCAGTTGTGATAAGCCGCGTTGTTTGTTATTGGGCAGCTGGTGGAGAGGCGCTCGTCAGGACCACCTCTGCGCCTCAGCGAGGCCCCGCGTGCAGCTTGGCGGTAACCATGGCGACCTCTTCGCCCGGGCGGGGGCCTCGTGGGTGAGTCTTCAAGGAGGGCAGAATAAACCCCAAATAAGCCCATTTTCTCCCTTCTTTCCCCCGTGCAGGCGCTGGGGGTTCACGTAACTATTCTTCCAATGGGATGCAAGGCCAAAAAGGGGGGGAGTGGGGAGAAGAGACCCCCCCTCCCGCCTAAAGGCCAAGAGGATAATTCGTTAGACAGAAATATCTGAGACACTGATTATGGCTTCGTTGCATCCCTTCTGTGTAAATAGTCCTAGGGCCGCTTACAAAAAGCGTTTGATCGTGTGCCTTAAGCTGCAAACCTGCGCATGTGGTTGTGATGTGCCGTGGAGCCATCTCCCACTGCTTAGCTCTTGCAAATTCCAGGCTGGGCTGCCTTGATGGAGTCCGTCCGTCCGTCTCCGATTTGGTGCCTGTGTGTCCCTAGACAGAAAAAAAAGAGACCCCACCACTGGGGAATGCTGGGGGTTGTAGGGCTTTTGCTGTCCCAGCATGTACAGGATTGCAGTTTAAGATGAGAGATGCTTTGAGTGGGTTATTCCTCTGATCAGATGGTGGGTTTTCAACCTGTTCTGGATGGGGATGCACTCCTCTTGAAAGAGGTGTGTGCCTCGATCAGTCTTTGTCAGTTTGGGGGCTCAAGAGGCCTGAAGTTGTTGTTTTGTGCTGGGAAGTCGTCTCTGACTTATGGCGACCCTATGAATGGAAGCCCTCCAAAAAGCCCTGACCATTCGGCTCTCCCAAGTTCATGGGCTTCCTTTATGGATTCACCCCATGAAATACCTTCCACCAACGTCTGCTGGTGGCCCAGCTATGCTTCTGTCTAGAAGTGATAGAAGGTAGCTTGGCTCCAGTAACCTACACCCTGGCAGTCTCTAGACTACTGCAGTGTGCTCTTTGTGGGGCTGCCCTTGAAGTCTTTGGAACCTGCAGTTTGAGCAAAATGTGGCCGCTGAATGAATAACGGGGACCAGACAATTCAAACATATACCTCCTGTTCTGGCCCACTTGCACTGGCTGCACATACACTTCCAAGACCAATTTAAGGTCCTGGTTCTAGCCTGTACAGCCCTACAGCTTGGAGGCTCATAATCCCTGTTGGAGCTCCTCTTCCAACTATAATGTACCTGGAAACTATGGTCCACATCAGGTGGCAGCGAGGAGGAAAGCCTTCTCTGTGGTAATCCCCACATTGTGGAATGGCCCAACTGGTACGAATTTGCAAGTGTAATTTAAAACATTTAAAGGGAATGTTACAATGTTTTTCCTGTTCTGTTTTTACATGGCATTTATCCTATCTATTAACTCCCGTGTGCTGCCCAGAAAGCTTTGGCTATTGGAGGGACACAAGAATAAAAGGCATTGCTAATGTAGCTCACTAGTGGAATACCTATTACGATGTGGAATTCACCTTCTTCACAGCAGCCGCGTGCCCGTTGCCAGCCTGAGCAGCCAGGGGTCACGATGACGAAAAACCATCCGCAGGGCCACGCGCTCCCTGCTCCCAGCTTCGTGCTTCGTGTGAAGCCCTGCGCATGCATTGCCTCAGGACAGACGTGTGTTGTTGTCACACTTGTCTGGGTGCCGTGACAGACAGTACTGGCATGTGGGTTCAGGGACGGTTTGGGCCGTGGGGTGGAAAGGACCGCAGCCACAATTTGGCAGTGCTCCCGGTGCCCCTGGCAGTGCTTTGTCAGTGTCGGCAACGCACTTTCTGGCACTGCCACTAACACCCCGGTCACATTTCGCTTGGGCCCCCGCCACAGGTGCCATGGGGATGGCCCCCCGAAACAGCAGCTGGGGCAAATGAAGCGCTGGGAGTGGTTTCTGGTCACGGCTCATCATTACGTATTTGTAATATTACATATTACCTATTTTCAGTTTCAGTGGCTCCCTCTTTGTTTCTAGGAACAATTAAACACACCAGTTGCCTCTCTCTTCTTGTTCACCAATCCATTTCTTTATCTTCTATTTTTATATTATCAAGAATAATGAAAGGGGCAGTATAACTGGCTTGCATTGCCAGTTCTTTCCAGACAGAGAAATGAGACCTTTCCTGGAAGATTAGTCTGTAGCTCTACTTTATATTTCTTAAGCATACATACATGACTTTTAGGTTGCAATCCTAAAGACACGTATTGGGGAGTAAGCTGTGTTGAATGTTCGAGTCGACACATGTAGGATTGTGTTGTAAAATTGAGCAGGCTGTTTTCTCTAAACCTCCGCTGCCTAGTGTGGTGCCCCCTGCATGTCAGACTACAGTTCTCAGAGCTGCTGCGAGTTGCAGTCCAGCGCATCTGGAGGGCACCAAGCTGGGGGAGCCTGCTTTAAGCGGCGCCCAAGTGGGTTAAGGCCTCTTCCGCCCAAAAGAGGGCGCTGCAGATGGCATGGAAATGCTTCCTGCTTTTCATTTTATGGGCCTTGCAACTTTGAAGAACAAAGAGGCCAGAGCGTCAGCTAGGAAAAAGGCTGAAATTCCTCCAGCACAAGTAATCAGAGCGGCTTGATTTAGTACGGAGTTGGTTAGTTCAGCTCCTGTCGCCCCTTTCCCCAGGGCTGAGAGTAGGTAAACACTGGTAAGAATAAACAGTCTCACAATGAAAGCAAAACACCCAGTAAGTTAAAACCACATCTGTTTGATGCTGCGTGCCAGCCGCTTCCCTCTACATGCTGGAGCTGAGAAGGAGCCTTCTGGTCTTCTTGCCCTCTTCTCCTGCACTGGCTTCAGGACAGCGACCGTCCCATTTGCTTTCCACCCTGTAAGCTGCTGAAAAAGGAGAGGCCAATGAAATGAAGATTATTCAGCGTCCCTCCCCTTGCTTAGCTTGCCCATCACTCTGCCGGACTGTGGCCTTTGGGAAGGGGAGCTGGAGGTGGTGCAGGTGGAGGGAACAAAAGGCTTACCTAGAGCGCCTTCAGCGATGCTGCCAGATCCCGGGGTCTGACTGTGAACAGGAGGCGTGTGGCCTGGCCTGGCCTTCCCCAGCAGGGTTGCGGGGTCGCGGTGGAAGGCCTTCGAGCTTGGCGCAAAAGCAGTCCGGCATGCACGGGGGAGGAACCGGAGCACACCACGCCCCAAGCGCCTCGAGGGACAGAGGCCTTCTGCCACGACCCTGCAGGTGCTTTCCAGGTGTGCTGCCTGCAACCCCCATCATGCCACCACGCATGCGCACCCGTCCCTTAACTGCAGACACAGGACATCTCACGCTGCTTTTCAGGATGCCTCCAACGTTCCTCCTGCTTTTTCTCGTGTGTGTGCACACACAGCCCGCCCAGTCGTTCCCAGCAGGCTCCCCCAGTCCCCTGCTGGCCTCTGCTCCCCACTGGCCTCCTGGGCCCCCCTTCTCCGCAGATGGCCTCGGCACCGTTGGCACGAGCCCCGTTTGGGCAAGGAGGCCTCCCCGTTGCGGACCGCTGCCGTCAGCTGGAGGCCCGTAGGCTCCGCACAGGTGCGGTTGGGAGTCAAGGGAATGGACCCCCTGCTCCCATGCAGGGCTGCATGTCCCGCAGTCGCGTCCCGCACCTTCAAGGTTAGATGGGCATGGCCTGCCCCTGCCAGTTTTCCTCTCCACTCACTATCATTCTGGTTTTGTGCACGAACCGAGGAGGAGAAAAGCGACCAGCGCAGGGCTCCCTGTGTGCAGATCCGTGCTGCATCCGGATGCACCAGTCTGTGTCAGGCTGATGGCGCTCAAAGAGGCTTCCTGAGCAAATCACCCTTGAACACACGTGACTCTGCGTGTATTTCGTCCGGGACAGACGCTTCCCCACAGGGTCTCCAGCGAGATCTTTTTCTCAGTCCTTCTGCCGTTCAGCTGTCGCCCCTCCCCGACTCGCTTGGTCCTTCTGGATTTGAAGGAGCTGACCTGCCACAAAGGGGGTCAGGAGCTGTTCTAGCCCACAGGTGTCTCCTTTCCAAAGCCGCCAGGAGCTGTTTGTCTAGCAAATGCCAGGGATGGAATGTGACCATTCACGGCATCGGCTAACCTGACCACCGAGCTGGCTGCCTGCCGCACAGCTGGAAAGGTGCCGGCCTTTGACTCTCCTGTGGCCTTTGGACAGACGCGTGTGCTCTCTTCTGCCCAGGGAAGCGCAGGTCCAGCTGAAGCCAGCCAAGCTCACCCCTCTGGACGCGGTACGCCTCTCCGCGCTGCTGGAGGACTGCACAGACCAGCTCACCATCCTTGGCTACATCATGCCCGTTTCCTACGAGGGCAGGAAGGATGTCAGCAATGTAAGTGCCTCGTGCCGTCATGGAAGGGCAGCTGGGGGCGGCGGGGCAGTAGGCGTGCTCTTTCCCACGTGAGGCAGCATTTCTGTCCTGCCTCGTGAACTACCCCAGGGTAATCCCTTTCTAGAATTATATTTTTATTTTATGCCATTCTGTTGGCCCTTCTCCAATGGGTACCAGCCTTGCTGAGTTTTCCCCCCATTATATGAATCATGATGTGTGGACTCCATTGGGGAAGCTGCAGCTGAGCTGACAAGAGCAAGCAGTGCTGTCCAGGACAGGACATCTTGGCGGGCGCTCACTGTTATGGCCACTGGATGACAGGGACGACTTGACAGCACATTGCAATGACGACGAAACTATCCGCTCCCTCCGTGGCTTTCCTTTTCTCCTTCCAGTCTTCCCTGGCTGCTGTTCCAGCTCCAGGTTCACGCTGACACCCTGACTCCGGAGAAGAAATGCCGTCATCCCAGTTAAATTAAACCCCCAAAGACCACTGGCCATGGTTAATGTTATTGCCAACATGAGCAATAAGGGGGAGCACTGGGGAGGCACTTGTGCTGCAGCCTTGAAAGGCGAATGTGGGGGTCCCCCTGGTTCGTTCCAAGGGCAGCTAGGCGAAGGCGGTCCATGAGGAGCGCCTGAAGGGAAGCGCCCCCTGGGCCTGCTTGCCTCCAGGAGCTGGGCTGGAAGGAAGAGGGCACCCCCTGGTCACCCCGCCAACGTGGGCCGTGTGCTTTGTCTCCTCTTGTTCCTGATGTTCCTGAATCTCTCCTTGGCTTCCTGTTCAGCTTGATGAGATGGAGATCAAGAACATCACCGAGAACCAGAAAGCGCTGAGCATCAAATACAAGACCCTCATGGACACTCGGGCAGAGAGCCAGGCGAAGGTCCCGCTTGAACTCGGCAAAATCGCGGACCTCGGGCGACAGCTGCAGGAAACCAGCAGTGACCTGAAGAGGTCCAACCACCTCTTCAACATGGCTACCAAACAGAGCGCTGTGTCTGCAGACAACCTCAAAAAGGTCCAAGCTGACAGGTGAGTCCTGTGAGCCTCAGAGGCCTTCCAGAGAGTCCTCTGCCAAGGAAGCCCAAAAGATAATTTGCTGGGCCGTGTGCCTCAGTAGGACAGCCAGATGAGAACCACAGAGGGCCCCCATGAGTGTGTGGGTGGCTGCCGATGCCGCGGGAAGCCAAGTCCCTTCTCATTTTCCTCCTGCAACCAAGAAGCTGGAGTGCCACTGACACATGAGCCCTCAGAGCCCAGCAGATTCTCATCACCCCCACATTTCTTGGGATGCTGGATTCTTGAAGAAGCCCAGGAAAACATCTGGGCACTTGAGGGACAGTGGCTGGAGGCAGTAGCCTTCCTCCCCTGATTAATACAGGCCCAATCCACCAGGACGTTCGCTGGTTCTTGACCACTCCTGCTTATGTTGGTGGGGCTTGCCCAGAAAACATTCTCGTGGGTCTCGTCCTGTCTTCCGCTCTACCAACCTCAGCGATGCCCAGATCCACTGGCGGAACTGGTTGCCTCCAGATGCCTCATGGCAGAACGGCCTCCGAGCACTTGCCCCACTTGCAAAGGGCATCTCGCTCCACTGCATTTAATTAATATCGCAATTCAGCAGCCGTCTGTCCTGTCTGGCAGGCAGCAAGCGAACGACGTGCTTGAAGACAGCAAGGACGAGCTGCTGACGCTGGGGACCTTTCACACCCTGCAGCTGGCGGTCAGTAGAGAAAAGGATCTGAGGGCCCACATCCAGAACCTCATCTTCAGGTAAAGGGTGTTGTGTGGAAGGACCGCTGCCTGAGTCAGCGCCTGCTCTTCCAACCGGCGGTCCTTCCCTGCTAGGCTGCTTGCAGGGCCTTTTAAACTGGGAAGACGCCAAAGTATACAAGCCACTCTCCTCTCAACTCAGCAAACGGACTGTTTTGATGGCACCGCTTGCTTCTGGTACAAGAGATGCTGTCGTGTGAAGGGCAGACCGCTCCTCTGTGAACGTGCCGGGTCGCTGGAGCCGACCAGGGTTCGCCAGGGGGTGCCCTCTGTCTGCTCAGGGTCTCTTTCCTTCCTGGGCTTCTGCCTCGGAAGACAGGGAGGCGCAGTGCCTGCAGCAGGCAGGGTAGCCAGGGAAGCCCCTTCCCCCGCGGGGCTTGTTCTGGAGCTGCTTTTTGTGGGAAAGGGCCCCTGCTTGGCCTTTCACACTGGCAGGGCGGCCGAAGCGCAGTTCCGTCGGTGGCAGCCAGCAAGAGGAGACAGTGTCCTGGGCCGTGAAAACGTTCTGCCCCCGCGGAAGGCGGAGGCGGCGTCCCTGCAGCTGTAGGGAGTGGGCAGAGCACGCAACATGGGGGAGGAGCCGGGGGGGGGGATCCGCCTCGCTGAGGGACCTTCCGGCTTGCAGAAGTGCCCCTGTGCTTGTCCAGGGTGCGGCTGGTATCTTTCCAAGAACATAGCAAAGGCGCCTTCCGTCTCCACCTGCTCTCTCCCAGCAGCCACCCCGCCAGGTGGCCTCGCCCTCGAAATCATCACCCCCTGGAAGGCAGGCGGTGCGCAACGAGACTTCCAGTGGCCCCCTTCCAGCGTTGGAGGGAGCCAGGGTGGCCCAGCGGACCCAGACTCTAGTCCCCACTTGTGACTCTCGGCCAGCCTCGCCTGCCTCACAGGGCTGTGCGGATGGGATGGTGGAGAGGAGGAAGATTCCCGCAAGAGACCCCGGGGGATTTCAGTAGACGGGTGGGACACGGACATAGGGATAAGCTGCCCGGCTGCTGCCGGCTGGCGAGGAAGGGGCACCTGCCAGGAAGCTCCCTCTCGCGTCCACGGCAGGGGCTGGCTGGCGGTGCCCCAGGGGACCGTGGGAGCTCCCGCTTTCTCTCCACTCTTCCAGGGAGGAGATGGGGCGGAAGAAGATCAAGTGTCTGCAGAAGCAGCTCAGTGACGTCAAGAAGGAAATGGACTTTGAGGTGCAGGTGAGCTGGGCAAGCCTGAGAACCACACAGAGCCCAGCTCTGCCCTGGAAATGCCCTGGGTGCGCGCGCCACCGGACCCTCCTGTCACACGGGGCCTGGCCAGCACAGGGATCCCGTGATCACCCGGCGTGTGCCTGCGGCCACTCATGGAGCAGCGGGAGAGCGTTCTGCCCCGCTCTTTCTGGGGGGGGGGGGGCGCTGGTGTCAAAGGCTTCTTTCTGGGGAGGGGGGGCCCTGGGGAGGGAGGCTGTCCCATGCAGTGTTTCCCTCCAGCACCGTGCCGTTCGCTGGTCACTGCTCTGTTTACAGTGGAGGGGCTCCTGTGTTTCCCCGTGCCAGTCGGCGGGGGGCTTGGGGGGAGGAGCTGGTGCAGCGCACTTGGCCCCTGGGATTCCTGGGGAGGCGGCGCTGGCCCCGAGAACGTCTTGCCAGGCGCGGCTAAGCACCACCCCGTGTCCCACATGCAAGGGCGCTTCTGTTCCTTGAGCTGCTGCCTCGAATCCCAGTGTGCCCGCCAGCCACCCTCTGCACTCTGCTGGCTCTTAATTACTCCAGGGGGTTAAGAACTCCCTAGATGACTGCACTGCACTGCACGTGGGGCTGCCCTTGAAGACCGCTGCCGCTTGCGCAGCTGTGGCAGCCCGAGTGATAGCTGGGACCTGCCGGTCTGAACACGTGACAGCGGTCCTGGCCGGCCGCTCCTGGCTGCTCGCATACTTCTGAGCTCAGTTCAGGGCGCTGGCTTTCACCTACAGGGCCGTGCACACCCGAAGCTCACAGTGCTTGATGGGTGGAGAGCCTCTCCCAGGCACTGTCTGCCTGGGCACCACACTCGACAATCGGGGCCTTCCTCCGGGTGCCGAAAGCAGCAAGAGGGAGGGCTTTCTCTGTGGCGGCCCCGCAGTTAGAGAATGATCTTCCCACTGAGGCTTGGCTGGGGCCAAGCTTGAGATCTTTTCGGCACCAGGTTAAGACAGCCCTTTATGCTGAGGCTTTTAGGATAGCCAAGGACTTGAACAGATTACAAGTTTTTTACAGGGGTACTCTTCACTGCATGCTGTGTTAACTGTTCAAATTTTTTTGTTTTAAAATGTGTGCATTTTGGTAAGATTGAATGGTATAAATCCCTGGCAGAGAACCTGGCTGAAGGGCCTTCTGCCCACTTCACGGGGTGTTAATATGGGGCCTCTGGCGCTTCAGAACCAGGCATGTTACAATACAGCAATGGAGGAGCGGACCGTTTCATTTTGCAAAACTTCAAGTGCTTCACAGAACAGTTCAGCTCTTTTTCAGTCCTGAATACAGTGATCCATCTGTCAGTCCCTGATGGCTCCGTGCGGTTTACAAGAAATTAAAACCAACAGTGAGTTGCATTGACTAAGATGGCATATCGAATAAAACTGACACGAGAACTGATCTGGGAAGGCCTGTCGGGAGAGATATGCCTTCACCTCCTTCTTGAGGTGGGACTTTGGGAACTCAGGCGCCCTCTCATTCCACGGCTCAGGGGCCATCACAGAGAAAGTCCCGTGGGCAGCCGGCATCAGCCTTCCAGAAGTGGACTTCCGAGGATTATCGCAGAGGACCTCGGCGGGTGGGGCGGAGTGCCTGGGCAGCCACTCACGCTCCCGCTGCTCCCTCTCCCACAGAACCGGAATGAGATGATTGCCTACCTGAAAGACCAGCTGCAAGAGATGAAGGCGAAAACCGACATGGAAAGCCGCTACGTCAAGAAGGACACAGAGCTGCAGGTGGCCCAGGTGCAGAAGAGGTGCTCTGCTGCGGAGAACGACCTGCAGAACGAGATTGAGGTGAAGGGTGTGGCGGCGGCGGCGGGGGGGGCGGCTCTAGCCCAGGTGTCCCCAGCCTGCTGCTGGATTGCACTCCTCTGTGGCTGGCCGGGGGACTCGGGCTCCCGAGGGCCAGAGCTGGGCAGACCGGCTCGTGACAGGGAGTCGCTTCAGCGCCGCCGCAGGCCTGTCTAGCCATCGTTCAGTTGCAGGACTGGGCTCCTGAGGGCCAGTCCAGCCCACTTCCTGTGGGGTCGCTGCTGGCAGCTCCTCCCGCCGCATCTCCAACCTGCTGTAGGGAAGCACGAGGGCCCTCGCCTGGCGAAACCAAAAGCCAGGCCATCCCCGCATCCCCTTTCCACGAGCAGGCAGCCGGATGCCTCTGGGGGGGGGGCCACTGGGCATGGAGGCGACAGACTCCCTGGCGCTCGCCCTCCGGAGGGGCCCGTCCCGGGATGCAGGCGCCGTGTGCTTCCCTGGAGCACCGCTGGGCACTCAGTGCAGCAGCGGCTGCGGAGGGGGCGGCCACGGCCCTTGTTTTGCCACGCTGGCCATCCTGCGAGGCGGGTTGCTCCTGCGGATGGAACACGGCGGCTGAGGACACCCGGGACCCTGCGCTCTGGCCACCACCCGCAAAAGTCCCGAACGAACGTCTCGTCTTCCCGAGCCACACCGATCATTCGTAGGGCGCAGAGCACAGCCGCGGCACGCCGCCCGGGGTGACCTCTGCAGTGGGGCAGCCTCCGCTCTGCGTCGTGCACTGCCTTGCTGCCCCTGCTGTGGGGTCCTGGTGCAGCTCGCAGGGCTCCCGGGAGGTTCTGAGGCAGCACCAGGGCGCCCTCTTTGGGCCAGAGACCGGAATAGCAGCCCTGGGGTCGCAGGACGGGGCCCACAGTCGATCGATCGATCGCAGCCACCTGGGATGTTGGGAGCACCACCGGGAGCCCCGAGGGAAGAGCTGGTGCAGAACCGGCTCCTCCCTTCAGATGCTGCCTCAGCGACAAAGGTCCTTCATGCTGCTGGTGCTCTCTGTGCCTTCTGGAGCCCGTTTCCGGAAGCCGCCCTTCGCCTTGCCGCTGCCTCCACTTCCGGACCCTGTGGGGCTTCCAGAGCTTCGCCTGCTCCACCTTCGGTTCTTGTGCCAGCTCGTCTCCCTGGTCTTCCTGACTGGCCTCGGCTGCTCTTTGCCATTCAGACTGACTTGCCTTGTCCTACTGTTACCGGCCTCAACCTCTGGACTCCTGGACTGCGATTTGGACTAGGCCCATATAGCATCCCGGTTGCCTGGGTCCTGGTGCTCTGATCCGATACCAGCTGCCCACGCCCCAGATGCTGGCAGCACCCCAGGGGGACTACCCGTGTCACGGGGCTGGAACCAGGAGAGGACACGCTCCCACCGGTGTCACAGGAAGACGCCTTCGGGGACATCCGGCTAGGAGTCTGTCTGGCCTCGCCTTTTCTCCGTCGGGGTTCCGGGGCAGACATCTTCCCTCTTGCTTGCTCCGTGGTCCTCAAACTGGGGGTGCTGGCGATGCACCTTCCGCCTGTAAAGCAGCTGCCCTTTGCCTTAGCCTCAGTCCAGGCAGGTGTGGCCCCCTCTCGAAGGTGCCCCAGAGTGTTGTCCCACAGAGTTAATGGGAATCCCGAGGAGCCACAGCTGCCCCTGCTGCCCGATCCCAACCCCGATGGCAGCTTGAAAGCTGGCCGTTTTTCTCCTTGCGCCTTGCTGCAGCCGGGGCTTCCCACGCTTGCTTCGACCCCTTCGCTTCCTTTTTGGGAGTGCCCATCATTCTCGCTCGCTGACTTGTTTGTGGGGCTTGCCTGGAGCCCCCTCCTCTTCTTCGCCTCCACGCGTCATTCATGGCACGGGCAGCCAAGGCACGAGGTGGTGAATGCGAGGGCAGTTTACAGATGGCGGCTCTGGGCAACAGCTGCACAATTGCCGGGCCATAAACAAAACCTCCGCATGCCGTGTGTCAGGATGCACGGCTTTCTCGGAGCGGTAGACCCCAGAATTTTAGATGTATTTGCAGAGAGCCAAAGAATGTTCGACGCATACTCTCTTTTCCCCACTGCAGAAACTGAGAAACCAAACTGAGCAAGAGATCCGCGTCCATCTGGATATTGAGAGTTTCCTTAAGCAACAGCAAATGGTGGGTGGCAGTTTTCTGGTGTTCCCTTTAGCCTGTTCTGCTGCAAGTGTACCTCATGCCATCCGCTCTGTAGCCGGAGGCCGGGTGTACCTCCTTGCCCGCTGTGCCACGCTTGTGATGTCGTCCCCTCAGCGTCTGACACTTTCGACACCTTGGATGGCTTCACATTCACTAACAAGGGCGTGGAAGGTGACATGCCATTCCTGTGGGTGAACCATAGAAAGCCCAGGCTGGAGCTTCCAAGCACCGAGGCCTAGAAGCGGGCTCCTGCGGCTGGCCTCTCCTGCGTTAACCGGCACCCGTGTTGCTGGGGGCAGGAGGCAGGCCACCCCGCTGCATCACAGGAAACACTGGTTTTATTCCTAGCCCACTTTCTCTGATTACAGCATCTGTTTTAAAGCAGTGCAGAACTAGCGCTGCAGAGAAAGGCTGTTAAGGCCATCTCTGCTGCCATCTAGAATTCTGTGCACAGGATTTTGGGGAGATTGGGGGGTGGGTGGGGGGGCTGACCACACGAGTCAGCACCAGCAGGGCAACCAGGGCTGTGACCCAAGACATTTTTGATACCCTACGTTCTGCATACATTGGACGGCCAGGCAGGCAATTTAAGAATAGTTCCATATTGATGAAATCCAGAGGCCAGGGGGGTTTTGCAGGGGCAGGTCAGGCTGTTTGGCTTACCTGCAGTTTCCCCCAACACTCCACTCTGCCCTGGTTACAGCCCAAACAGAAGCTGACTACCTCACTGAGAACCAGGGCTCAAGCATAACGTCACTCATTTGGTGCTGGTTGTGGGAATCACGACAGACATCAGATACAGAAAGCATCCAGGCGGGTACATGGCAAGAGCCCTGCTGAATCCGACCAAGGGACTGGTGTTGGGCGTACACAGTCGCCACCCAGCTGGCTGTAGGAAACCCACTGCCCAGATGTGAGCGCAATGGGATCCTTCCAGTGCGGGGGCAGGAGGCCCCGAGGTGGGAAGCAGAACTGCAGGTGCTTTGGATGTCGGCTCCCTGCATCCCTGACCAATGGCCGTAAGGGCTCTCAGAGGCTCCTGGGAGCTGAAGCCCAGAACTGGTGGCTCCCCACGTACGGAATAAGGTCCCATGAGGCCTGCTTGGTTCCTGCCTTCCCGGCACCAGGGAAAACTGTCCTCTACTGCCGAGCATTCAGTTAGTTTACTGGGACGTGTTAGCTGCTAAACAACTCTTAAGATTTTCTTCAGTTTACTGATTCTTGTTTGTATCGGTTTTAGATTAGATTTTAAATTTTGTATGGGAAGCTTTCTGCGATGTTTTAATACGGTGCATTTTATGTTGTATTTTTAATGTGTTGTCCTAAACTGCCCAGAGAGCCTCGGCTACGGGTGGTACAGCCGTTGCATAAGCAATACTTGCTCCAGATCGCCATGCCTGCTGTGTACCCTCGGGCTCCCCTTCCAGGCCCCTCTGCACTTCTGACTGCCACGCAGCCCTTCCCACACGAGTATACGGCCTGGCACACAGACCACGAGTGCTCTCCACTCACATCACGGGGCTCCGTCCATTGGGCAAGTCCTTGAATCGCTCATCATCCCATAATGTATCCAAGGCACATCCTGCACATTGAGGGGGGCAGGAGGACCGTGCTCAGTGCCCATGTGATTATATCCTAACCAGAGCATTGAAGAGAAGCTCGAGTACTGGATGGAGAAGTACGAGAAGGACACGGAAGCCAAGCAGCAAGCCCTCAACGCCCTGAAGTCTTCCAGAGCAGCTGACCAGGCGGCCCTCCAGGAACTGGCCAAACAGGTGGGAAGAAAAGCAGGTGCGGCTTCTGGCTGCAGCCACCTGTTCAAAGAGGAACGGGTCAGGGCAGGCTCCTAGTCCTCTGTGGTCCACAGTAAGGCAGGGATGTGTGGACATGGAGGCACGGCCACCGAGTCCATCAGCTGCCAAGAAAGAGGGACGCCGACGAAAAGGGGCAGAGGAAGTGTGAATGATGAGGTGGCGGCACACGTGCGTGCAAGTCCAACAGGCGATTCTTGTGGTAGCTACGGCCATGTTGCCTGCGCCTGTTCTAAGCGCATCCCTTGCCTTCCTGCAGTGCCTCGCATGTGAGCAAGCCATAATTGAGGACCGAAAGGAAAAGGAGCGTGCGCGGAAGAAGGTGGAGCAGGATGCCCTGGAGGCAAAGAGCCTCTTAAAGGTAAGCTGGACCAGCCTGTGAGCAGGGCAGGGGAAGAGAAATCCGTCGCAGCCTTTTCCATCCCTGCCCCACAGCTCACGGGGGCATTGCATCTCTCCGCTTCACCCTGCAGCAGGGGCGGGAAGCCTCCTCTTCTGCTGAGGACTTGCAGGCCAGACCACCCCTTTCATTAGTCCGTCGCCCACGCTCCCCCCCCCCCACTGGCTGCCAGGCAAAGGGCAGGTTGCTCCTGCCAGAGGTCTGGGCTTGTCGAGGGCTTCCGAAACTGCCCCGAGGGCGGGAGGCAGGCCGGGGATGGGATGCCCACCCCTGCCCGTGACTTCCGTCCAAAGGCAGGCCGGGGATGGTCTTTAACCATCGCTCGATGAGCCCGGCGATTAAGGCACACAAAAAGGCCTAAACGGGCTTTAAGAGTAGTGGGCTCGTGTCGGGAACGCCGTGAAGCGCAGCCATTCCCTCCCAGCCTCCTTACAAACTGCAGTTTCCCTGGGGGTGATCACATCCTCCCTCCACCGGGCAGCTCTTCTCCTCTGAAAGTCGCCTTGCACATTCCTGGCGGGATCCACAGACGTGGACGCAACAGGCTGGGTAACGTGTAACCCTAGAGATAATTTGGCCGACAAGTCCCATCATCCCTCGCCATGGGCTGTGCTGGCTAGGGTGGAGTTTCAGGCCATGACGTTGGGAGAGCGAGTTGCCCACTGTGGAGTTCGAGGCCGGCTCTTGGCGTCCGATCAGCTGCGGGTCTGGTGTGGAGGCCGCAACGGAGCAGGGGGAACGGCAGCGCCAAGGAAGCCAGAAATGGTCGCCGCGGTCCTTGCTGTCTGCGGAGCACCTCCTCACCATCGTCTGTCTGGGTACAGCATGACATTAACTGGGCATTCCCAGTATGCAGTACGTCATATACATTAACACCCTTTGGAAAGAAGGAAAGGGAAGATCTGTTACGTGCCGGTCAGGGTGACCCGTCTTCCGCTGCCGATGTGAGAGAGGGAGGCCTCGCGGAGAACCAGAAACCTGGGCCCAACCCCAGCTCCTGTATTCTCCTTGGTGGAACAGCTGATCTTCCGATCTGGGCTACCAAAGGATATCTTGGAAGGATGGACACCCTTCCATGGAACAGACGCTAGTTCTTTCCCACCCGGATGCCTCCTTGGAGTCCGTCCAAGGCAGCCGCTTTCTGCAGCTTGAGCTGGTAGCCGTGCGATGAGTGAGGGCACTGGACGCGATGAGTGATTTCAGGCAGGCAGCAGGTGGCACTCGGGATTCAAGGCAGGCTGGTTCAGGAGGTGGGAGAATCAGGAGGTGGGGAAACTGGACTTGACCCAGAAATCATTCTCAGGAGTCTTGCGATTAACCAGGCTTGCGGAGTGGCTGGCAGTTCGCACAGGCCCCCGACCCCGCATTCCTCCTCCTCGATTTCAGCTACAGGCGTGGTGGAGAGGCATGATGGTCCGCAGGTTCCTTGGTCCTTACAAGAACCTCAAGAAGGCCTTGGAAGAAGAGCCAACAGCCAAAGACAAAGGGAAGAAGGGCAAAGGGAAACCTGGAGCGAAGAAGAAGAAGTGATGGGAAGAAAATCTGGTATCCTGCTTTTGTCAAGGTTTGGGGCAGCAGGGTGGGGTGGGCGACAGGGACAATGTCGTGCATTGCTGTGGCAGCTAAACGTAATAAAACCTTTGACGGTCATTTCTGCAAATTTGAAGCAGTATGATCTCGGAGAGGATGTGGCTGCTTTAGATCCCCGTCAACAAAGGAACATTGAAGTTGGCAGCTGTGAAAGCGAGCCGGCTGGATAAACACAGGTGGACATGCAGACGGTCGGAACAAATGATCTGGGAATATGATGCAATCATTTACCTGGTTTTTTTCCGAAGTTCAAGGAAGCTAGAAAGACGAGTGTGCTGGATTTCTGGAGCAGAGTGGTAATCTTCACAGACCAGGATTAGACATTTTATAGAGAAAGCTGAATGTCACCCCAAATTTAATTTTTCTCATTAAGTATGCATTGAGCTGGAGATGCCACCATATGAAATTTATCTGCTGAAAATTAATTTTGGATTCCACAAGACTCCAGTCGTATGGGGAATCGTACTGGTGATCAGTTGTCACGTGCGCATTTGTAGAGACATGCAGACACAGAGGCGCATACACAGAGGCCTTGCTTTGCACAGTCATACACAGTGATTACACTCAGGAAAGGACTCCTACTTTATTGTACAGTAAGTTTCTAGTCCTCAGTGTCTGATGCCATCTTTAGAATTAACTGAACAAGGCTGCTCCCCAGGAGAAACAATCAAGGGCAATTGAGAGACTGGACAAACCTGCTCCAGAATAAATGCTCCAGTTCACAGAGGCAGGTTTTAAAGCTTTAGCTTTTATTTCAAATCACCCAGGTTTGGAGTTTATAATATCATGTGCACTAGAAACTGACTGGTAGCATACGGGCAATTTAAAATAAAGTACATGATATTATGTTTATACTTGATAGTTTTTGAAAACTACGGAATGTATTTACAGACATACAAATGCAGGAAAGAACTTTTAAAATTCCTTTAGCTATACTACTAATTACACGTTTACAGTCTGCAGAAACAACAAGAGTGAAGTCTTCATTCTCTGGGCATTCTGCCAAGTGCCAGCCCAAGGGAAAAGGGATATCTGAGCTGGTGTGCCCGGACAACAAGGGTTTTCAAAACCTCTGCAAAACATTTTTTTTTAAACCACCCACAGTAACTGAGGAAATCCTACTGCTTCTAAAGCAAAACTTTTAAAAGAACCATTCCAAGGCGTAATAGCACCAGCCTTTCCTGAATGGCAGCGGAAAGGTTCTTTAAATGTTTTGCAGCAGGTACTTGGTCAGAAGCAGGTCCCCGACACCTTATTTGAGGGGGAGGTCAACATCACTGTCCTCGGGTGCCATTAATGAGCTTCAGCAGACAACAAAAAGAGAGGCGAGTACTCTCCATCCATTCAGCGGAGGAGGAGGAGGAGGAGCTACTAACTTCCTGGTAACTGTTTAAATACATCTTGGGACATGAGGAAGTGACGTGTCTGATCCGGCAAGGACGTGGACCGGCTCAGAGCCCCCGAAGCCAGAGCAGTGTGTCTGCTTCCACAGGGTTTGTTCCACACTGTCTTAGCTGCATGTGGAGGGATCCCTGGAATCGGGTAGCCGGACGATGACAGGTCTGTGGCTGGCACTCCCCAGAGAAGCTGGGGGGATCTTGCTTGCCTAGGGTGGGGTCGCTGCAGGAATCAGCAGGTTAGGGGTCATTCTAGGCAACCTGCTTTCTCTTGAATCCTGCCACACAAGATCAAAGGGCCACGCACACCACAGAGCAGATGGTGGGCCATTTTTATTGTTCCCCAAAAATCAGGCTGATAAACACACAGGAAGTTTTCAGGCTTATCAAGATATCCTCTGGGCACTGGTGGAAGAAATGGGGACTGAACTATACAGACAGACAGACAAGTCTTTATTGGAGGAGCCATAAGTGCATGGTTTGATTGAAGATGGAACTGAAAGTGTCTGGAATTCATTCTGGAATGAAAAACTACCAGGTTTAACATTGCTTGATTCTCAAAATATTCACAGTTGCTTGATACTGCTTGGGAAGGGATAATAAAATGGAAGGATTACTATAGGTCTTAACAGCAAGGGCTCTGTCCAGAATGTGGGCCCATCCTACTGATATTCTCCAGAAGGACAATCATCTATTGTTGCTTCAACACACAAAATAAAACTGTATACATTTTTCTTTAAAAACTTTTCACTAAATACAGAAAAAATTGCACATAAATATAACATAACACAAAAATTCCCAAGCCATTTAAAACTTGCAACAGAAAGCTCAAGTGGTCTTTCCTTCTTTTTGGTACAATACTTTAAAATTAAACCGCAGGTTGAGTATTGCTTTTGGGATGTTAACATCCGTTTAAGGTGGAGCTTCTGTTATAAAACCGTAGAAGTGAAGAATCAAACTGACACAGCTGCATAAAACCGAGCACTTAAAAAGATGCACACCTGTCTCGTGCCTGGGCACTGGCTTGTGTGAGAGACATTACCCCCAGAGTGTGCTTTTTCTTTCCTGTCAGTTAAATCCAGGGCACTGCTGTGAGTCCACGTTCCTTCTAAATCCCTCTTACAGAGCATGCTGCCTTCTGGGCCCAGCAGAGGGGCTGCTGTGAGCTCCCACGTGTGTAGGAATGGAGCGGTGCACGTGTTCTTCTCCTCTTGGCAAGCACAGGGTCCAGCTTCTGCTGCCTGAAGCTTCTGGCACGGCTGCTCTGCACCACGGGGTTGCATGCCGCACCTTTCTTCCAGCCCAACAAAACGTGTAGGCTAAGTGGTCCAGGCAAAGGGCTGTCTCCAGATAGGAGCAGATCGTTTTAATGGTATCAAATGTGCAATATTTGGGTTGCTGAAGCTCCAAAACCGTTTCATGTACATTAAAAAGTGCAGGAGAGTGGGGTCGGAACGCTAACCCTTCATGAAATGCCCACCAATCTTGTTACTCTAAGTTTGCTTCCCTTCATTTTGAAAAGAACTTGCGAGTGTAAATATCACAGCATCTCAGATATGTATTTGTGTGGGTTGCTGAGGTCCAGCAGGGTGCAAATTGGGCGGGGAAGTACGGGACTAAATATCTACAGCATGGGAATTCAGAAGAAAGACACCCAAAAAGCTGTGGAAGGGTTGCATTTCGTTGTCTGAATCAAAGGTCTGTAAGGGCTTCCAACTCCTGCACCAAAGGGAAAAGGCGAGGGATTCCAGTGCTTCTACCGCACCTGATGGCATCCTCCAAGAAACTCTTCTTTGAAAAACCACACACCAAAACACCAGACAAGCACTCACAATGAGGCAGGCAATCCTGCGGCATGTCTGCGGAGGGCTTCCAGGCCACCGGGCGGCCTCGCTGAAAGAGAACAGTTGTGTCCACCCCATGCTACTGTTTTGCTTAAAATATTCTTCATGTTTTAGAACAGCACTGAGGGCAAACGTGTCACAAATATAAGGATTAAGCGGCCTACTTTCATACAGGTACCTAACAAGGCAAATTAAAAAGAGAATCGAAATTAAAATTAAGCAAATTGCAGGATAGCAGGAAGGGAAATTGAACCAGATGCCCTGGAAACATCTCTCCTCCAAAGCCCACTGAAACTAAGAAAAATGGCAAGAAGAAACTATCATTTGTGCTTTCTTTCAATAGGGCTAATGCCCCCCAAGAAGAAAAAGCACAGATGAGTCTGGGCTTCTGTTTCTAGATTCCTCAAACTGTTGCCCGCAATTTCCAGCTAACCTATTCTCTTGCCTTCTTCCTCTCACCATCTATCATGAAATCACAGCATGTCCTGGTGTTTTACAAACACCTGACAGCCCGAGAATGCATCTAATTCTCCCCATTTCTTTTGCAAATGGCGTTTAACTCCTCAAGAATTGCTCTTAAGAGCAGTGCTTTACCTGGGAACTTGAAGAAGGCACCACGTTTGCGCGCTATGGCCAGCCAAAAGTGTCTTTGCTCCAAAGGAGCTGCCACATCCTCTACGGGGTGGGCTTGGGGTGCGCCCTGCTTCCCTGAGCGATAACCAGGCTGCCTGCACAGGCCAGCACGCTGACTGCTGAGCCTGCCTCGTCCCTTCTTGGTCACGGGGGCAACCGTCTTCAGTGCACCAACTCCATCCCCACAACTGGCTCCGCTCGGAGGTGTCCCGTTGATGGGAGTGGGGCTGGACTCATTTCCCTCCTGGGATGCATTCGGATGACATGCATTACAAACCTACTCAGCAGCCTCCTGAGAAAAACCGTAGCAACTGCTTAAGTCTGCATTCGCCATAGCAGCAGGAACCCAGGACAGGGTTAGGATGACTTCAGGAACCGAGGCCAGATTCAACATGACCTAAAAGAGGACCCTAACTCATTCATGTGCTTGTGAACGGGACTCCTTTTAAAAAGCACGAACATTGTTCTCAGCCTTATCTGCATATTTTGAAAAGAGATTTACTTAGAATTATTTTAGGCCACATTAAGGATGGAATTGTACCCTTAAAGGCACGTTTTTAAAACATGCAAAGGGAACAGTATGTAGGGAGGGGGATGGATCGGGTGGGCAGAGTGTAAAAAATGGAAAAGCTGGATTTAACCATCTGCATGGGGGGAAATCCTACTTAAACACTTTTCTTTCAAATCCACTGAAGAGCAACCTTTTTCTCTGCAATGCGAGCACGGCATGACTGGCTCCCATAATCCACTCCCTTCTCCGGCTAGCCAGATTTTGAAACAGATGCCTGTTTGCTTCTAAAGGAAAAAAGGAGGTGTAGATTGCTTCAACAATGAAAGTTAAATTCGTACCAGGAATCTCTCTCTTTGGAAATCCAAGTAATTAATTTATAGACAAACCAGGTCATGCTGAATTTCTCATGCTGGCCTGGGACAAAGAATGCCAGAGGGAGAGCCTCTGTTAAAAAGTATTCCTGCACAAAAATCTAGTGAGGGTGCTGTTGAAAAAAGAAAATAATCTAATCATTAGTGGTGTTCCAGAAGTGCTGGCTGAGCGGGGTTTACACAAGGTCCAATTCATAGGATGCCTCTTATGTGCAGCCTTGCTCAGTCAAACGGGAGCATTCCATAAAAGGCTTTTCTTTCCCATTTGAATTAGCCATACCGGGAATCTCACAGGTTTCTAAAATGTATATTTTGGGGGTCGGAAGGCCATCCTTCCTTCCCTATCCACCCTGCCAATTTTTTCTGTGTCATACTTAGAAAGGAAGCCGACATCTAGTAAAATGCTCCCACAGTTCCACCCTCCTGTCCCAGCAAAATTCAATTTACAAAGAACAATTTAAAAAAAAGTTCAGTGGAAACTTTTGTGACCTCCAAAAAAAGTGGAGAAATGAAGCAAAATTATTCCCTGCCAGGAATCCCGGATACAGATCTCCTTCTTCGGACACAGCACTGCCTGTGTCGGGACCGCTGCACTGCTGTCAAGTCCGGGCATCCTTCAGCTTGGCCAAGAAAAAACAGCAAGTTGCCAGGGGCCACGTCACGCAGCAGCCAAATGCTGCTGCTGCTGCTGGTGATGCTGTTTTGGGGGTGCCCATTCCAGAAGCGACTGGACAGTCTCTGCCACCCGCGTCAACCCTCTCTCTTCTAAAATATGCAGAGGCAAACATAATCGCTCCTACATGGGAAAACACAAAAAAGACATAAAGGAAAAAAAAGGGATGAAAACGAAAAGCAACAGAAAAAAGGAAAACCCAAATTATATGAGCACAGTTGTGAATGGGCCAGGAGGGGAGGAAGGCCTGGCTCGGCGACGGAGGGCGGGCGGCTCCGCACGCGGGGGGCCGCAGGTTCGGGCCGTGGCTTCTCCACGCTCCCCGCAGAGCTGCTTGCTCACCGCCTGCTTGAGCAGACGGCCGTGGCTTGGAAGCAGCTGCACACCAACTCCACATAAATCGCCTTGTTAAGTTCACACCTCCCTCGGCCGGCTGGCACTCAGTGTGCCAGGACTGTGGGATTGTGGAATCGTGCCGGGATCCTAGATCCCACTTTGCAAGGCCTTTGGGACTGCAGAGAGATGCCGGAAGAGGGCAGGGGCCTTGACTGCTAACACAGCCTCCCCCGACCTGGCGCCCCCAGATGTGGTGGAATGCAACTTCCATCAGCCCCTGCCAATATGGCCGATGGTCCCAACAGCAGAAGCATGCGATGCAACTTGCATTTGGGTGCATCTGCAAGCCACCGGCCTGGGGAAGGCTGTGCTGAAGAACTGGAGACGTAATTGTTAGGACCCCCCCCCTCAAATGCACGTGGAAGGAAGGATGGGACCCTCCCAGTGGAAATGCAGGATGCAGCATTACCCTTCGTGCCCACCGAGGCTACCTGCACAGCGGGCTCGGGGCACGCCGAGCAGCCAGGGCCCTCTTCAGAACGCCCCCCAGCCCCCGGCTGCCCGTCTCTGGGTCGAGCCCGCAGTGGCACGTGCAGCACAGAGAATGACACCGAGCCACCAGACTGCAACAGGAACTTTATTTAATCAACACATTTAAAAACAAACAAACAAACAAACAAACAAACTCTGGAGCGGTCACAGATCCAGCAGGAGAATGTTTAAGGGCATGTGAGGTGGAGCAGGGTGGGGTAATCTTTATTCTTACACTCAAATCAAACCAATCACTATTCATGGGTAAAATACGCTACAGAGAGGACTAGCTCGGAAAGCGTTTCCAACAGCGCTGCGCAGGAGCGAGGTGGCAGGCGCCGTGAGCAGCGCCCGCTCCGCCTGCAGGCCGGACGCGCACGCAGTTCTAGCACCTGCGGCCACGCCAGGCCCTGTCTCGCCAGCGCCCTGACCCTGCCCTGGCGCTCTGAGCGGCAGCAGGAGCGAAGGAGGATCTCCGTTCCCGGCTCCAAGCACACCTCTCCCTCCCCAGCCTCTGGCAAGCAACACACAGCTAAGAAAATTCCAATATACGGGCAATCCCAAGACATTATTCTCCTAGGCACTCGTTTCTTATAAAATATCCCTAAAAGGACCTCCACTTAGAAGCTGCTTTCTAAAAATATACTGAGCACAGTGTTTCAGCACCCCTGTATTCCCTAGAGGCGGCGACCCGCTTCCTCGCTTGATGCAGGGATGGTCCCTGCCGCCTGCGAAGGCGTGTGACTCCTGCTCTCCTGTGCCCGACCCCAAAACGGCCGATTCTGGAGCGCCGGAGGCAAGCCGCAGGCTGCAGGACAGGCCAGGACCCCCCCACAACAGCCCCCCATACACAGAGTCTGGAAAACGGGGGCTAGTCTGCGGCACCAAGAAGGGCACCAGCACCCCCAGACCAGCTTCCACTGAGGCGAAAGGGTCTGCAGGCGCATCCTGCTCCACACCCTCAGGTTCCAACTCACGCGTGGGCTCTCGGGCCTCCCAGGAGGGCCAGAAGCGGAGCCGAAAGGCAAGCTGCTGACCGCTGCTCAGAGACGGACACGTGTCCTCTGTCCTGCTGCAGACAGCACGCAGAGGTGAGGCAGAGGCGGCTGGCTCCTTTGGCAGCAGGCGGAAAGCGGACCTCGTGCCCTTCAGAGCTGCAGACCACACTCGGGGGGGGGGGGGAGCCACCTGATCTGGGCTGTTATAAAGCCTGAAGACCAAGCAACAGTATTCAGACCGGGCGAGAAGCAAGTCCTTTATTTCAATAGGGACCCAGAATGCTGCCCTGTGCAGAGCCAGACCCTCAGTCTGGCTCACCTGGTGGTGTCCACACTGGCCGGCAGCAGTGGCTCTCCAGGGGAGCGGCTGGGAGCTCTCCAGCCCTACCTGGAGAAGCCGGGGACTGAGTCTGAGGGCTTCTGTACGCCCCACAAATTCCCTCTCATGGTCTACAGTCATCCATCCCCCATCGCATGTCCCCTCCCCTCTCCGGAGGACCACTGATCGGCCGCCGACCTGTGGGGTAGGGCCAACGCTCAGCAGTGGCCTCAATCCCTGGTTTCCAGAGTGCAGCTCTGAAGGCCCTTCCAGCCCGGCCCAGCCCGGCCCAGCAAGCCAAGCCCAGCGGTCTCAGCAGAAGGCACCTTCCTAAGCACATGCAGGCTTGCCTGCCTCTCTGCCTCCAGAATTCAGAGTCCAAGCCAAGCGTGATAGGGTCAGCTGGAGCCAGGATCCCACCCTGCCCGGGACTGCTTTCAGGGGCAAATTCACCATGTGTTCACTAAAGCATACCAACAACCCACACTCTTCCTGGGGACTGGTCACCTGTGAGACCCTGAGCACTAACCGCTCACAACAAACTCCAACCAGGCTGGCTGGTTTACACGTAACTTTTCTAAACTGACGGTCATATTGTCCAATTCAGTTCTGAGTGCAGACGGGGCGAAGGGGTGTCCCGGGCTGCCCCTCAACCCCGTCACCTGCCGCTCAGCAGGCAAGAGCTGAAGGGAGTGACCGTTCCGTTCAGCCCACAGCTGAGTCCATCATGCAGAAGTGGCGATTCTTCCCTACACAAAGTGACACTGCCTTCTCGAGAGGAAAGCTGCAGCCTGAAGCTCTGGCAGCACATGCCCCCTTGCAGCGAGGCGGGTGCCAGCCGGTCCCCTGCAAGCAGCTGGAGCAACAGGAGAGAGTTCGCAGGGTCCCTGCGCACACCCTGTGGTAGCAACAGATGGCAGCTGACCCTGGACGCCACACGGCCCGACACACCCAGGATTTTCCAGGCTTCCTTAAAAGCAGGGCCACATAGGTGGCGAGTCGGCAAGAGCGCAGGAAAAGCGCAGAATGAAATACTGTGCGTAGTCCTTACAGCTGGGAAGGCATTTTGAAAGCCCCAAGGGCCTGAGGAAGCACCCCTGTGGGTTGGCACAATTCACTGCCCCTCCCCATGGCTGGCAGAAGCCAAATGAACTGGAGAACTGCCCAGTCCACGTCCCTCCAGCACAGGCTGACGCAGTCCGCCTCCCTGGGCACAGAATTCCAATACCGCTCTGCAGTATGTGGCTTGATCGGGGTCTCGGCACGCCTGGCCTGGCTATGATGGCACCTGACAAGCGCGCACGTGCATGCGTGCATGCACCACACACTCACAAGTGCAAAATGCTTGAGATTTCTGTCCTGCAGAGCAGACGCAGAAATGGGGGAAGGAAGTCAGTCACTCAGCCCAAGCCCAGCATGAGTCCAGCAAAGAACAACCATAAACATGGACTAGGAACTGGCAACACCATAAAAACCATGCGCCAGAAAGAGCATAAAAACAGCAGACCTAACCCAGCCTGGCATGAGGTAAGGCAAAAGCCGGCTGCTCCATCCCCTCTGCTTGCAAGGGGAGGCCTCGCATTTGGAGGGAAGAGGCCCAGCAGATGCACAGAAATCTGCCGGCAACACTGTGGCGCAGGCAACGTCCTGCACAAACCAGTTGCCTCTGGAAGCAAGAACGCGTGCGAGAAAGTCCATGTAAGTTACGCCTGCGTTTCCCACAAGCCTAAGCACATGCATCCCATGTGCACATCCGCACATCACACACAGGAGCACCACACCTGAGTGCCGCTCTGCCGTTCATCCCAGGTACAAGATTTGGCTCACAGAGTGCCTAAAATGGGCACCTTCTTAACAATGTACAAATACAGGCAACCTGTCGCTCCTGCTTTGTTGCGTTCTGGCTCCCTGCAAAGGAGGGCAGTAGCGCATGAAGGACACGCTGGAGACCACCTGCTCCAGGTGAAGACCACCAGGCTGAGGCGATGCTGCCCCCTTATCTGTCCTTCCCAAGGCAAAAGGGCAAGCACTTGTGTGCTGAGATTCGCTTCAAGAATCATGGTATCCCTGAGAAAGGCAAGAGGAGAGTGCATGGCTGGAGTTTCCACCTGAGCGATGCAAAATATGCAGTCAGGTATGCTATTCTACAAGGCTGGTGGTGAGGTGGACGGAGCCCTGGTGTTCCCCCCGAAGGACACTGCTGCTGAATGGCCGGCCGGCCGAAGCTGTGTGCACCTTAGCACAGCTGAAAGCACCTCGGATTCACTTAAGCAGGGCTGGCATCCTGCATAAGTGGTGGTGTGGAAACAGGGATTTTGGTATCAGAAGAAAGTAATACCCTGAGAAACTGCCTCCAATTTCAAGAAAAATCAACGTGTTTCTAGCCCTTAGGGCGGCAGGAAACAGCACAGAAACACACGGTACACTTTCCAGTGAACTCTCAGAAGCCAGAAAGAGAGGTAAGCCAGATTCCCGGTGCCCGGGGCTTCTGTGTGCTCACACTGCCCCCACCCCTGGTATTATTTTTACCTGCCCCTTCTCGGAGGGTGAATTCGGACTGCAGCGCCATCCTCATTCTCACCCAACAAAGCAAGGACATCGCACATCACCCATAATGGTAACTTGGAACACACGTTACATATTGTTTGAGTACTTTGCTAAATATAAAGTGACTACTATATAGGAAATATGAACAGTATTTTAGATAAGGCGCAGCTCCTTAGTGAGCACCGTGGCGATTTCCTGGGAAGCCCAGAGACTGAAGGACAAGCTGAGGGTTTTCGCAACAGTGCATGTGCAGTCCTGGTAAAGAAGCAAGAAAGCGCCCCCCGCCCCCCCGCCCCATTTTAAGACACACACGGAGTGCTTCAAAGCCTGTTCTAGACACTTTGCCTGAACTTCTTCGGGACTTGACGGATCTACTGAGAAACAACAAGACATCAACGCAGCATTGGCAAATCTGTGCAAAGATGGGTGGGAGCCCCGTGCAGGGGTGGGAACTGTGGGGGCAGGGGACTTGCTCGTGCTGTGCTGGTTCTTCAACCAGCGGCTGAAAGCCACACTATGAGCGGGTGGGAAAGCTAACCCTGTAGCCAACTTACTGGTGCGCTCACATGCTCACACCAGTCATGTGCGCAGAGCAATGACGAAAGCGGCCACTTCTGCGTGGCTAGAAAAATGTGGTGGTGCTGCTTACAGAAGAGACACCATACTCCGTAAGACCTCCCCCTCGTCTGTGTGGCCAGGGATTCGTGTGGGCAAGTCCATTCAAACCACCTTCGCACCGCAGTCTTCCGTTCTATTGCCCAAACGGACTGCCCTGCAAATTTTCTGGGGTCCCAGGGAAAAGGAGGACTCTGGTGCGTTAGATACAACAGTTTGCAACAGGCAAGACCCTGGTGTACATGATATATTGGTCTGAAGTGTCCGAAGAATTCTGAGCAATCTCCACAATTTGTTTGAAATAAGATGGCAATACCCCTAACCTTGGAGAGAAACTTGAAAAAGCGTTTGCTTGTTCAATCCTTAAGAAACCAAAGGAGGACCACATGGAAAACCTGAAAGCAAGGAAGACGAAGCCCCTTCCTCTGGCATAACTTCCCAGTTTCCCCCCATCTCATTTCCAATGCTCCGTCAATTCCAGTCACTACATGCACCCAGCCCAAGGACGTAGAGAGAATAAATTTCATGTTCTATAAAAATATCCAGAGTTGTCAATTAAAATAGATGTGTACAGATTCATTTTTTTCCTACACGAATTATTCAAATCACATAATATATGGGAAAGTGTTTAACCATACAGCATTCTAGACTCTTGGATTCCTTAGCTAACAGCACACTCTGACTAGCTCACAGAGTCTTTTCCACGTTACATGGAGGAAATGGCTGGTGGATCAGAGGGCACATGCACACACACAGTTCACAGACTGTTTACCAACTGCTTGGAAGGGCTGGAGCAAGTCCATGGCGCCCTGGAGCTCTAGTTAGAGGAAAAAGACCCAGCGATAGAACATACAGAGCATGAGCATCAGCGCACAGTAAAATGCTGCAAAGCCACAAAGTTGGGTGGAAAGAGAGACAAGACTGGGTTCTTCCGAATCTGTCCCCAGAGAAAGAAGAGACTCTACTGTCCTTTTAATGCTGAGGTTTAGCTGGAGAATGTCAGAAGGGGAACAGAGATTGTCCTGTCCAAAGTGTGAGCAGGAAGGGAAAACAGACAGAAAAAAAAATTAGCACCAGTCTTATCAGCCATGCAAGTACCCGTGAAGTAGTCAACACAACCCAACACCATCCGTTTTCCACCCATGAGTGTGATGTGCAGAGACCACAAAGAAGAACTTTAAACTTCCTTACATACATATGCGCAAATATATAAAAGTCCTAAAAACAAACGGCCACTAGTAGGCCCTTATTTTTCGGAAAGTGATTGTTAATCGAAGAGGAAACCTCCACTGCAGAGCCTCCTCTAGAATGAGCGGACCTGAGAATTAACCCGCTTTTTGATCAGAAAGACGAAGGCGGCCTCTGAGGGTAGTATCCTGCACGGGCACCCAGTGTGCCATCACTCTTTTGCAAGCACTTTTTCGTTTTAAGATTTAACGTTTTTGGACTTTTCACTTTTCGCCAGCAGAGGTGGGCGTGAAGCTGCAAAGCATGCCAACACTCAGAGACTCTTCCGTCAGCTATGGCGCCTGCCACATCACTTCCCCAAATGTTGCTGCAACTGGAGGGACCTGTGGCCGTGAGGCAAGGTATGCTTCCGAGAAGAACGGGTTTCTAAAAGATGCTTCGCCTGCCTTCTCAGAAGCGCCCATATTTCTACACGGGCCCATGCTTAGATGCTTCCCTGCATTGCTAACAAACTTAAATTCAACAGAAGAGGGCCCATGACTGCCTTTGGGAGACAGCACATGTGTGTGTTTGTGGTGGGGGGGGGTTGTGGTGGGGGGGCTCAGGGCAGGCTCTCTCATTTCCTTAAATAAGAAGCAATTAAGAGAAAGGGGAGCTCTCGACTGCACCAGCTCTGCACACTTTTCTGAGTCTCCACGAGCCCTGGTTTACTTCACTTAATTCTAACATTGATTCAATCAAAGTTCTGCCCGCTCCATGACAGAGGTGGGCAACATGTGCCCAGAACACCTTCCTTGGTGCCCACCAAGACAACCCACTCCTCACAATTTTTTGTCCAAAAAAAAAAAAGAAAAAAGGTGGTGCCCAGGCATGTTCTCAGATGCCCCAGTGTGTGCAGAACCGGCACATCCCGTGTCTGCCCCCTCGCCAGTGCCCAGTGGCCCAGAGCACAAGGAAAACTGTAGGCAGAGCAGGAGGAGGAGGACCCGGGACAAGATGGATCGATTCCATCAAGGAAGGCGGAGCGCTGAGCTTGTGCGGGCTGAGCAGGGCTGCTGAGCACGGGCCGTTTCGGAGGGCGCCGGCACAGAACGATGTGGCGTGCGTTTCCTCTGCTCTCCTGTGGCAGCCACACCCAGGACCAACCATGAGCCTAACGACAGGCCTGCCTCGAACCTATCTGGGACGTGTCAGCCTGTGCGGATCGCTAACCCTGCCCTGTCTGTACCAGAACTGAAGAGCAGCATGCTTGGAGACAAAACACCAAGCGAAGACAACTGAACGGGGAACCGTGCTTGCACCTGGCGACTGTCTCTCCCCGCCCCCACCACTCTTTTTATGTTCTGGGACTGCAGAGGGTCTGCTGCCTGTCAGAGCACGGAGGAGAGCGAGCTCTGTCGCTGGGTCTCCAAGGGACGGGACAGTCACTGCGAAAATGAGAATGCAGGAGAGCGAGAGCACAGGAATCTGAAGCACAATGAGCCTGGAACATGGCAGCTGGTGAGTCACCGACTCCACGCTCCGATGTGACACAGCCAGGACTGACAAAGTACAACATGAGCGTTGCCTTCAAGCCGGCTCTTCGTCTGCAGGAGCACTCGGGAGCCTGGCACTCTTCACAAGGAAGAGGAGGAGAATGCAGGAGGGAAGGGCCTACAGAGGAGGAAGACAGCACTGGCAGGTGCTGCTGGGGATCAGTGGGGCTGAGGCTCACTGCCTCCATGGGGCTTCCCCGATCCTGGGCAGGCTGGCGTTGGGGGAACATCACTGCAACACACGTGGGAGAATTTTGTGGGAAGACTGACCACGGGTTTGTGCAGCAAGTTTGAAGTCTTGTGGCCCATGGCAGATCCGAGGTTTTTTTATACACTGCTTAGAGAGTGCAGAATTGTGGCATCTCGTACACCAGCAATGTGATGCAAAGCACAGACAATAGTGTGCTCCTTATGTCCAGTGCGGTTAAATACCATTCTTCATGGTAATGATTCAGAACTTTCTGGCCAAAGCAGATATATTTATAGTAGCAGTTACGACTTAGCTAATGATTTGGGATGCAAAGATTAACACGTTTAAGGAAAGGCAAACACTTCCAGTGTGAAAGACTAAAACCAGGCCACCGAGAAATACCCAGCTAAAACTGCAGTATATGCAGATTCGGTTTGGCAACAACTGAGCTGCTCTGGAGGATGGTGAGTGGGATTCAGGAGCAAAAGGAGCCGAGAGCAGGGCGAGGATGTACAGAAATGCCTCAGGGCTGCCTTGAAAAAGCGCTTGCCTAAAGTCAGTTTGCGCATCAGAAATTTGGGAAATGAAGTGTCAAGTCCAGAAATTCTTAGAACAGCATCCAAACTAGGATGCCAGCTGCCAAGTGCAAATTTATGCCTGGATTCCTACCATCAGAGACCAGGTCAAATGTCGTAGTGTTTTGATGAGAACTAATCTCTCTGAAATCATGAAATTTCTCAGCAACAGGAGGTCAGTGACAAGATCTTCAGAACTGGAGGAAGACACATCAGAAATATAACTAGATAACTGCCTTCAATTTCCTCTCAGATTGCCCAAGATAACATTCTAGAACAATCCTGGGCCTTTGTTAAAGTTGTTATTATTGAGCATAGCCCCTAAAGTGTATCTCCAAACAAAAGCAGACAGTGCAGGTAAATTCTACCCGTGCGACATTGGGCAAGGTATTTGAACCACTCCCAGGGTCACTGGCATACCTGTACACAGCTACCCCCTCTGCTCTGGTGCCACGAAGAGCTGGACTCTTAGGGGATGGCACACCTTTTGGTCCTGCACTCAGTTCAGAACAAAGACAGACCATTTCCTCCTCTTACCTGAGGTACACCAATCTTCCGACAAGCTTCCAGGAAATTTTCCACGTTCCGTCTGCACTTGGCCATCGTTAATTTGGGCTGCAGGAAGTAAGGAAGAACATGGCATTCTTTATTAGCAGGGATTTATTCAGAATACTCAAAGATATTTAACTGTTAGGAGTCAAGGGTGGTGGGCCGGGAGATTTCTTAGAGGAGGAAAAATAGACTGATGAATGATGGGCGCTTTCTTTTCCAGGGCAACCTGAGGCCTCTTGTGAGTTGTCCCTTCGCCCTTTCCCAACGCTGTCCAAATCCCTTTCTCATTCCCCCTGGTAGTTACTACTTCCAAGACAAGGTAATGTGACCAGGCAGCTTGGTATCAATTCTGAATTTACAGGTAATATTTGCCTCACAAAAGAAGCTTCGACAAGCTTTAGGATTCTGGGAGATGGGGCTTCTCTGCAGTGGCCTGTTCTTTCTAGAATACACCCCCTGGGAAGTCCACAGGGCAAACTCCCTCCTGGTTCTTCTCGTCTAATCAGCATTTGAAAGGTACTGCACTATTGGATTTTTCCTCTGCTTTCATCTATTTATACTCTTCCTTGTTTTTAAAAATATTTCAGCTGTTCTTATTATATTTTTAGCATTACTTTACTGCTTTATGAACCCCTCTGGGATGTTTTCAGGAGGAGAGGGGATAGAGGAACATTTGACACCCCCCCTCCCAAGAAAGGTACAAGAAATAAGCACAGATTTTATCAAGCAGCGCAACCCTGCGTGCTGGGTACTCACAACAGCTGGTGAGGGGACATGAATACTAGGAACAGAACGGGGCCGCACATAGTTTGCGAGATGACAGAGCACCACACCGTCTGTTAGCGCTGCTCCGAGGTCACTGGGCAGAGACACCTTCAGTCGCGATTCAATGTTCTGGAAGGGGGCAAAGGAGAGACACGGAGCTGCAGGTAAGCACTGCCAAGAGGTAAACTGGAAATAGCAGCAAAGGCTGCAAGTCAGAGGCTGCAAGAGGAAGCCCAGCAAGTGCGTCCTGCAGCGATTGTTAGCCTACGGTTGCGTTACGGCGACATCCTGTGTTATTGGTTGTGTTTGTGAGCATGCTCCAGGACAGTTTCCTCATGCTTCAAACAGTTACTGCAGAAAGGATCCATGCAAGTGTGATGTGCCATGAATCGCATATAGGTGTACGCAGCAACCACAAGGGTAAACACGGCGATGCATCCTTCCCACATGACCTTTTTTCAGGAGACCAACCTGCAAGAAAATGTTCGTGCACAAAACCCTAACACAGGAGGCAACCCCCAGAGCAGCGATGTGATGCCGAACCTCAGCCAAATAAATACTGAAAAAGTGACATGGAAAACATTTTGATCCACAATTCAACCACATTTGAAGCCTGATCCGGAAGAGTGCGATCTGAAGGCTCAGCGCTTAGAGTCCCCAGACACAGTTCCACCATTCCTGCACCAGGGCCATCCACAGTTTTTCTCAAGCACGTTCTTCTATTCTTTCTATTTTTCAAGTACTTTCTTCTTCTATTTAAACAAAGAGGATTGTCAATCAACCAGAATGCAAGCCAAGCTTGCCATCCAGCTGCACCTTCTTTGTGGCACAGAGGGTTGCCAAGTTCTGGCTGCTCTTTTACGCTGCACACGGGACACACAAACACGCACACACCATCCAGTGCGTAGCCAGCCCTTGTGCTTACAAGGAATGCACGGGGCCTTCGTGCATTGTTTGTAAGCCTCCCACAGGTGCCTGGCTGGTCACAACTGGGAAGACACCACCGAAAGAGAGACGAGCAACATTCAGCCTTATCCAGCAAAGAAGCAGGAATCGTATTCTTCAACACTCTTGAGAAACTTCTGCTACGTACTTTCCTCAGTTGCTCTATCAGCTCAGTTTCTTCATCCTGCAGCTTGGAACTATGGTTTTCACTATGGTCTTCAGTGCTATTAGCAGAAGTTGAGGCAGAAACAGGCAGTGATGGAATGGCTAGAAAAGGGAAGAAGACAATGAAGGGCACGAAGGGGTGTGATGACCTCTTTAATAATGGGGTTCAAACCCCATTTCAAACGAACACGAATAAGTTGGGCTGCAGGAATTTCAAGCTGAGCGGTGCGATGGACATCCCCTAAATAAGTAAACAAACATGGTGCATCTTCAGCTATTCTCCACAGGGGCAGAACACCTGAGCAGCTATGCCACCGCCTCCTGGAGTGGTACCCTCATGGCAGTTAGGTATGGGGGCTAAGATAAGGTTGTAAACCCGAGTGCTACCATTTCAGAAAAACGGTTCTCGCAGAGCTCTTCCCTGGAGGCGTGAGGTTTCTTTACAGACTATCCCACTGGGCAAGCGCTGCCTGCCACCCACAGCAGCACAGCCCAGGCCCGGGGCAACCCCTTTGTCTGCCGATTATGTGAACCAGGCCAAACGGCACGCCAACACGACAGCGGTCCAAGCCAACACCGGCCAGCTGCTGGGTGCGTGTCTGCGCAAGCCTACCTTTGCTTATCTCATCCCTTGAAGCGTTTCGGAAAAGGAAACTGTCAGGACGCTGGGGAGGATTTCTGTAGGAAGGCACAGTGGTGGCGCCAGGTCCGGGGTAAGGAGCAGAAAGGTGAACTGAATGGAGATGGGCAAGATGTGGGGCGGGGGGGGGGGGGCGGAAGAGGAAAGGCATTATTTAAAATACAGTGTCATCTCAGAACAACAATCCCAAGAACAACGGATGTGAGTGGGACGTGGCAGCTCGTAGCTGAGCATTGGAAAAGTGTGAGGCCCAAGGCCAGCTTGCTCTGGAAGGTTTTGGGCTGCCCCTGCTTTCCTTTCCTTGCTATGTTCAAGGGAGCCTCAGCCCAGAAAACCACCATCACGTCGATGAGCTCTCAGCCCGAGCGACGAGGCTGCGGAGGGAGCTGGTGCAGCATGGGGGCTTCTGGATGGAGCAAGCAACCTGGAAGTCCCAGGTCAGCTGTTAGGTCTGCAACTGATTTAACAAGGCGCTTCAGGCAAGATGCTATTTTCTCTGCCCCTAGTTACTATGGGAGGTAGGAGTGCTGACCGACCTTATGAGACGGGCCTATGCAGAGCCCTCAGAAGTGCCGTGGAAATGCTTGGGCAGCAATATGGTGGCACCTGTACCGAGCTGCAGACTCAGTTGTGCTGGCCCGCCTCAGTGTACAAGCGCAGTGTCCTGGGTGAATGTGCACTGCCAGGACAACTCTTGGCAATGATGTTACACTGGCCCCCAGGATCCGGCCAGGCCCAACAGCAATCTGCTCGGTACCCTGAAAGCCTTCTCAAAGATTCAGTTTTTTACCCCTTTCCAATTTACCTGTTTGAGAAGCAGGTGCGTTTGGTGAGATGGTGGCCCTTTCGTCGCTCTGTGGAGAAAGGGAACAGATGAAGCTCAAGCAAGTTTCATTCCAGTGCAACACACAAGGTACTTCTGACACCATTTTGGGACAAGAAAAGTAAGGTGTGCGGGATGGACCGGTGATTCTCTAAGAGATAAAGGGGTCCTTTAGAAGATTGGGTGTAACGATTCTGGGCATGCAACAACGGAGAACAGCATTTGCTCTCTGTGAAGGTTGAACCCACTTGGGCTGAGACCCACAGAGTAAAAGCATTTCCAAAATACCAGCCACTGTGAAGCGGGAAGACAAACATTGCTGAGAGACAGCTGCACCCTTGATTACATACAAGACCCTCCACCAAAGCCAAACGAGTAGAAGGCACAACACTTGACTGCAGGGATCACTCTGGTTCAAAGGCAGTTCCTACACTTTCTGATCAGAGATTACCATTTCCATCAGGGACACACAAAAGAATCACATTCAGCAAGGGGGACAGGACTTGGCAGGGAGTGTGCCGTTTCTGGACAAGCCACAAAGGTAGCTGAAATCTGCCCAACAAGTAAGGCGCGAACAGCTAACACAGATAAAGATCCCTCTGGTTCCTAGGCTGTGTTTATCTCAGGAGGTGGGACCATCTAGCTCCAAGCTTCGGCCAAGTTTTAGAAGTGAGCCACAGGGGCTTTCCGACAAGAAATATGAAGTCACAAAAGAGGAACTGGTTGTAAAGTGTTGCTCAGAAACCAGCTGGGGAGGCCCCCACTGGGGAGCTCTCAGCCACGGATTCTGCCTCTGCTCCGCCACCCAAACTCTCGCCATGAAAGGACATGCAGCAAGCAGAGTCAGCGGGAGGCCTGTACGGGTATGGGGCGCTCTGCCCAATGAAGCCCCCTTGCACCAGCCTTTCTCTGGTTTCAGCACCAGGCTAAGGGCTTCCTTTTGTCTGGGCACCGGGCAGTATTTGGTGAGCTTTCAAACCCTTAGACATTTCTTACTATTGCTTAAAACAGATCTGGAGATCTGTGAGCACTGTCTGATTACACTTTTCTATGTAAGTGATCTTTGTAATGTATTTTTAGACTTTTGTAAACCAGCCAGAGAAAGGCAGAGAAATGTAATGAATGAAATGAACCAGAGCAGGTGATCCAGGTGATGCGCCTTAGCCTCTCCAACACCTTCCAGGTCAGACCTGAGGAAGAAGCAGAGGAGTGACCCCCTTCACCTGCGTCTCTGCCCTGTTCTCAGAAGGACAGGTCCTACAGCAGTTCTGCGGCACGTTCTTCATATATATTGGTCTGAAATGATTCCAGTGAATCACTGAATATTAAATAACCACAGAAAGGCATGTAAATGCCTGACCTTTCACAATTAAAATTTAGAAAGCTTCTCTTTGCAAAGGCCTGTAACACACAAACAAGACCAGGTGCAAAGGTAACATGAGGTGAGGGATGGATGTGGCATGCAGCTATTTTAGTGGTCAGAAAAGTTTGGCTTATTTGTTTTCCAAGAGGCAAAAGAGGAATCCTAAGCAATACAGGCAAGTTCTTGACTATTACCATCTAAAAATGGGTCAGTCTGAAACTGTTTCTCTGAAAACGTACTCCTTGGCAATCCTGTTCTCACTAACTCAAAGGGCCAACCAGAAAACTGCACTGCTGGTAGTTCCAGGTGGAAAAGATGAGACTCGGTCGCAGAAACTAACATCTTGAGGTCTTCTCAACTACTTTGTGCAACCAAAATAATACAGCACCTAGAGCATGTTCCTTACGAAAGATAAGCATTTGTGGTGTTTTGGAGAAGAGGAAAAAAGCAAATAAAGGAGAAATGGAAATATATAGGTATGCACGACATGAGCAGGGTGAAAAGAGACAATTTTATTCCCTCTGTTAGAACTCAAGAAGTTAATTTTGCCCAGCAAGAGATCTAGTCTAGCCTGAACAAAGCACTTTGGACAAGGCAGAAAGGCAGCTCTGAGCTCACTGCTATCAGATGTGAGAGCGTCTCAGAGGCATTAACAGGGGCCAATTCATAAGACAAGTGGCCTAAACACAGCCATTAGCACGGTGCCTCAATGGCCTTCACATTCATGGGTTTTCACAACCCTACAGGGACTGGCTGGTGGTTTACAAGGGGAAGTGTAAGCTGCCCCTTTTGCACTGCTCTGGGCTTCCCCGAGGCACCGGGTGGCTCCAGTGGGAAACAAGATGCTGGCCCAGACGGACTCCTGGCCTGGGCCTAGAGCCACTTCCCTGTGTTTTGTTCAGCCTCCCCCGATTTCGTTCCCTCCCCCAGATACAGTAGGCAGACCTGCTCGGCAACCAACTCTTGCCAGGAGCGTCCACCAAATAAGAGCTCCCGGTTGCCCCCACACACAGGGGCCAGCAACTCTGACCGGCACTCGCCACGGGCGCTGCTGGCAAAGGCTGACAGGGAGCTGCCGGTCGAAATATGCAAGGGGCCACGGGCTGCTGGTCCCTGCCGAGGGACGTAGCAGGTCTCCGGGGGCCTTCATTTTAAAGCAGCCCACTCCGGGACAAGGGCCAAGGCTCCCTCGGGCAGGAGGCAGGCAGGAAACACAAAAGGAAATCCAACCAAGACAGTGACAGGCACATGGCATGCTCTTCACCTGGTCAAGTGTCCCCGGCCTCCTCTTAATGGTGTTGGTGTTACTGTCACTCTGAAACACTAAAAGAGGCTCAAAGCCATTCTGTCGGGGGTGGCAGAGAGAGAGAAGGGGGAGAAGAGAGCGGTGAGGCACAGAAGCACCCGCAGCGGACGGAAGGTACAAAGCAGGACAGGCAACAGACCACTCTTGGCTACAGGCTCAGCACTGCACCCACCCAGATGATGTGGCCTCACACCAAGCCGAGCCCCGATCCATCTCAGCCAGAGGCGGGCAGCAAGCGGACCCATGTCAAAGGAGAGCTTTCCAGATGATTTGCAGTACATTGGGCCCAAGATTCACGACTCCCAATTGTTCAACAATTACTTCAATACAATAATTTCCCCTGCCCAGCTTGCAATTATTCTGCCGAACCAAGAACCACAGAGGTCCCTGTGAGCTCTGCTCTGTTGTGAGATGCAAAACAGATTTCTAGCCTCGGAGTTCTTAAATTCCATGTCTTCTGCTCCTCTTGGTGGATCTCGGGGTCCGAGTAAAGCAGAAAGGAGATCCACCAAGCCTCAAGCTGGTCCATCCCAAAATGGATACTTGGGATAGACAATGACAACATCTCGCTAAGGGCTTGCACTGGTTTTCTGGGCCTACAAATGGCAGGTTTCACTGGAAATACCAAGAACTGAACGTGGACTCTGGACTTGCAGAGCAAGCACTCTGAGAGTCGTGCTCCTTGTCACAAGGTGCTGCTTACGTGCTGTCCTTCTTGAAGCAACACTTGACAACTTTCATGTAAGTTGGGGTGCACCACCTCTGCGGTCCTGGGCACAGCATCTGCTGCTGGCTCAGGGGACTGGGGCCATGCACACACACACACTCTGAGGTCATGCAGCACTGGAATGACGCACAGCGGGACTCCATTCAACTATCTACACTGTGACATGACCGGGGGCACTGGGCTGCACCAGAGCTCAGGGCTCTGCGACCGGCCAGGGTTGCTTTGCTTTTGTTGGCCTGATTTCTGTGCAACAATGAAATACGTTGCCCCTTCCCAGCGCTGAATGTGTTGTGCACATTACGCAGGAGCGACGTGAACTCAATCCACTGGAACTCCAGGTTGCAACGACACCAAACATGGCGGATTCACGGGGGGAGGGGTCGGTACTGTATTGCTGCACACGAGGCATCCCGACAGAGGGTCCCTCCCCAACATGCATCACCAGTGGGAGGGAATGAGCTCAGCGGGGCCGAGTGAAGACTGCTGGCCCTGGCGGCACTGAGTGGCGGGGGGTCTAGATGCTTGCGGGAGCTTGGGGCCACGGTGCACGGCTGCCCCAGGGACTCTCTCGGCCAGTGTGGTGCAGCTGCTGGGAGGAGGGGCAGGGCTGAGGAGGCCCAGGCCCACCTCACTCCGCCTCCGTCCAGCCCTCTGGGTGAATCTGCCCCAGACAACTGGTAGCCTGGCCGACCTCACAGGACCGTCACAAGGACAGCCAGGGGTGGAGTGAAGAGCCGTGCGCACTGCTGTGAATCCCTGGCTTGCAGGAAAGGCAGGGCACACATCGAAACAAGCCCTGGGCGAACCACAAACCATCTCAGTATCCCATGTCAGGATGCTTTTCTTTTATAACTTCTTTTATATCTTTTATATTTTTTATTTATTTTATATTGTTAATTTTAATTTTATATTGTTATTTTTGTATTTTATTGTATTTTACTGTGTTGTAAGCCGCCCCGAGGCTTCGGCAAGGGGCGGCATAGAAATGTTCTAATAAATAAATAATAAATAAATGCTTCCCACTGTACCGTTTGGGCTGCAGCCCTTCTGTGGCCAGAGTTGGGCTGTCACTGTACTGGCCTCTTTTGGTGAGATCGAGACCCACCCCTCGTGCCGGGTTGGGATTCCCTTTAGGGGGTGCAGGAGAATCAGCTCCCATACAGAGACGCCCCCTGCAGCCTCCCCCACACCAAATACTGCAGCAAGAATCTTTTCTGAGGACTGCTTGACGATGCTCAGTGATTAAACATACAGTAACTGCAGCAGGCCAAGTGCCCAGCAAGGAACCTCATCACAGAGTGTCGCCTTGGTTTGGGCAGCAAGCCCTGCCCAGGAAGGTTAATGGGACAAAAGCTGCTACACAGCCAAAAGCATTCTGACTGGCATGCAGAACTGCCAGGGCTGCAATGGGATCTTGTCCTATTAAGACACCTGCCTGCAAAATTAGGACGCCAATGAGTTTATATTAACATGCACGATGAATTCACCCACTAGGGGCAGGGCCTCCTTGGTGATGGCTCTCCCAATTATGAACGGCCTCAATAAGACCTGCCTGGAACCAAGTTTGCTATCTTTCTGCCAGCAGGTAAAGACCTTCCTCTTCCTCTGGGCATCTGGCAGCATCTGGTGAGGTTTCACTCAGGTCCTAGATTTTTCTTATCGTTTAAAAATTATTAAGATACATGCTTGCTGGTTGTTAACGTGTTTGCATATACATGGGACATTATACTATGTATAATGTGTTTTTAGTGGTATTTAAGTGTCGTAAACTGTGCAGAGCGCTTTGGCCAGTGGGTGGAGTGGAGCGTGTTTTAAAGACAGCTGGCGCAGTGCTAATCCCAGAAGCTGGTCTAGTAAAACATGTCACTGAATAGGTTTCATATCTCTAATGAATTTTTGAAACCCCGTGACTGTATGTTATTTAGGAAAGGCAGCCTAAATCCCTTCACAAGGCCCATCTTTTCAGCAAAGGCTCTGGTTTGACCTGCTTCATTGCTCCTTAGCTGAAGTAGAGTCTCATCACGTGCAACTAATTTTCCTCATACTTCCCTTCTGGGATGATCCACCCTCCCCTTTCTGCCCTTTCCATGGTGCCTCTCCTCCTCACTGGGAATGCCAGATCCTTGAGCCCGTCGTACATGCTTGTGTGAATTTACACGCATGAACACTCAGCCAATCCCAGCCCTCACAGGTGAAGTAACACACGCAGATAATGTGCATGCTGAATCTACTCCATGTTTACATATCGCAAAGCTTGTTCCCAACCCCCTCTGGTAATTCGGAGGTGGTGGGGCGGAAGAAAAGCAAGGGCCCTTCCCTGCCCTGCCCGATCCCCACCACTGCCTGCCCCGGACCTTGTGTGGGGAGGGTCTTAGAGCCCGCGAGCTGGTGCCAGGATGGACGTGCCCCGGCAAGGCTGCGTCTCCGGTTACGCTGTAGAGCTGCTGCTGAGCCCAGCGCAGCGCCTCTCTCCAATCCACCTCCAACACTCCCTCCTCCACCCGACCCACTGACCGGGGGGAGGGGGGTGCACGCAAACTGTTAGTGCCGAGCAGACTCCAATGGCAGGAATGCTTTGCTTCCCAGAATCTGGCAATGGCTCATGTTCAGCTGCAGCCGAGTGCACACAATGCTCAGAAACACATGCTCAGACACAACAGCAACCAGCTGGCAACAGGAGAGCTTGCTAAAAAACCTCAGGTGCAAGACGGGGACAAAGGCTTTAACTCCACTCCTGTGCGGGACACAAAGATACTGAAGGGACGGCAAGTCCTGCTGACTACGAGGGGTGAAGGTCATGGTATCCTGTCTGTTGGATCTACTTCCATGCAGCTTCCTTATACAGGAGCGAAGGTCATTGTTCAGAGAAGAAAAGCCGTCTCAGCTGACTAGGCTTGGTGATGTAATAAGGGAAGTGCCAAACAAAAGGTCTTCATTAAGAGCTCTACACAATATACTATTATGTTGTGAGAGCGATATCCCCACATAAAGCAAGAACAACACTGGGTTCTAAAACAGGTGTGTCATCCACATTGCTCGGGACCCGTCCATCTCAATGATGCTGCTCAAGGAGAAGTGGATGATGGATTGCTCCCTAACCAGACGCTGCATTACAGCCAGACCTGAGCCTTGGATTAGGAAAAGAGGGAAATGTCAAACATGCAAGCGGGACATGGGAGCATCTCTCTCACACGAGTCCTCATTTTACAATGCTTATGAAGATCAGTGGAGCAGGGAGGGGGAAAGAAGTCATTATACATCCACGACTGTAAGAAAGTTGGAAAGCAGGTGCTCGGTCAGCCACATTCCAGCTAACATCTCTGCTACCAATCAGTTAAGCGGGGTACCACTGAACCAAGATACAAAAGATTCCCTGCTTAGAAATGCCAAGTGCAATGTTGTACAAATTTCAGCAACCAGTTATCCTTGCCAATCTCTCTCTCTCTCTCTCACACACACACACACAGACACAAACAAAAATAACCATAGCCCTCTAGGAACACGACTTGGCTTGCTTTTTGATCCATTAGAGGCCACAGGATTCGGCCTCACTCCCTCTGCTGCAGGATGAATGGCCGCCACATTCCTTAACTTTGACTAAGGTTTAATCTGGCACCAACCTTCAACATGTTTAATATGAAATAATGCTTGTGAACAAAACTTTGGAACCCGTTTTGTGGTCTCTTCATCCAGAAGAGGGAAATGCACTGCCTGAATGTAATAATTAGGATAAGAGTGAGTGTTTCTGATGGTTTATTTCACACCCAAGTCAAGTTTCAGTGCTCCTGAATTGGCAATATGGCTGAACACGTAAAACCTTATGCACACAACTGAACAGAAAATAAATGAGTATGCAAACTGGAAGCATGCGCATCATGCACGGGCAGGCAGATCAAGAGAGATTTCTACAAAGGGAAGACAAGAAGTGGATTTCAGCAACTATTTTTAAGATACCAGTGGAGGAAGGGAATAGCATAAAACATGGAAAAGGTGTTATGTGAAATGTCAACAGCCTTAAAAAAAGGACTCATGTTTGGACAGATGTATGGGCACCTTCATTGATTTAAATAGTGAAGCAACTAAAAAATGTTTAGTCTTGGTTAGAGTTTATCGACATACTCAAAATGGATCACAGCCCACCACTCAGATGGCTACTGCCCAGCTACAGAAGCCGAGATGACCCTCTCGTATATTCAAAGGAAGAGCTCAGTGAGTTTCGAGAAAGGCGAATGGATGACGTTTCCCATCATGTCAATTCCCAGTTCATGATACTGATGTTGAACGGCTCACTGAAAAACCAGAAAGGCTCAAAAGAGATGGCCACTGAAAACCATCATGCGACAGAACATTTGGAACTTCATGGGTCACATTTGGATAGTGGAATGAGTGGCTCGTCTGTGGAGCAATCCACATAGGCTCTGCAGATCCTGCTTATTGAGCTGGCCCTGAGATACGATGCATTCAAAATTTTGCATTAAAACTGTAAGGTCAGAAAAAAATTGTTCTGAACATTGGCTGCAACCTGCTTCAAAGAGAAGACAAGGAGGTTAAGCAACAATTTATATCAAAACAGTTGTGATAAAGCAGAAGACAGCCATGTTTTATGCTATTTAGGGAAGTGCAAAACTGCCTTATCTGAGCAAACCGCAGAAGGCATGCGGACTATGGTCTAGGATGCTGACACGTAAAGAGGTCGTTGCGTGCATGATTCTTACCACCAGCAAGGCACTATCATCAGTGTGCTGAGACCTTCTGGATGGAAAAGGACACTGGGGATGCGGGAGAGATGGCAACGTCAGAAACATAAAACACCGCAACACCACAGGGAGAGAAGCAGAGACATCTGGAACTGGCAAGGTTCTTTACACGCAAGGCACATGGCAATAATCAGTAAAGTATAACTGAAACAACGGGGGTCGGGAGAGGAAAAAGCCCCATCGTTTCCTTAATAATCTCAGCATTAAACACATCTGTGACTAATTCAGGAGCTGTTCTGTTTTTCAGTCGTTGTCTCCAAAACGGAGCACAATTCGGCATTCAGATCTTTCCAGTGGTGAACAAGGCAATGTTTAGGGAAGAACACACACAGACACAGCCTGGGGGGAGCCGAAACGAAGACCAAATAAAAGGAGCAGAACTATTTGAAATCAGTCCAAAGTCACAAAGAGCAGACTACTGCAAAACCCTTTCCTATGCATTTGTGGTATCCTGTGTTAAACTTGTGATGTGCTCTGGCACATCACAAAGTAAAAACTATTTTCCACCAGTAAAACGAGAAAATCTGGCCTTGTGAGGCACAAAAACATCTTGTGGGAAAAGACAAATGCCAGTCTGGGGGGAGGAGAAGGGGGAAGCGGGGGGCAAGGCCTCGACCAAAACTCTGTTTCAAGGCACTGACAATGACCTCACGAGATGCTGCCCCGCAAGCGTCACGTGGCGGGTAGAAGTCAGTGCCTGCTGCTGCGCGCTGCGCTGCCGCTGCCGGGTTGTCCTCCCAAGCAGGCGTGCCTGCAGGGAAAGCGCAAGCCCTCCAAGCAGAGCTTGGCTGCTCAATGGCGGTAAGTGGTGGAAATGTCCACCGCCTCGTGTTTGGTGGTCAAACCCATCCAGCCGGGAATTTAGTAATGCTGAAACGAGTGGACTGCAAGGAAATGAAGCATCAGCAACTTCCTAAGTGGCTTTTTATATTTCTAGCATTAATATTGGCTCTGGCCAGAAATGCGAAGCCTGAAAACAGTCCCCTACTAGTTTTTTTTACAAGAACTTTTTCTGTTGTTTCCCCTTCAAAACAGCAGAAAAAATAGGACATTTTGGAGTACAAAATATTTTCACTTGGAATGACAAATATGTTTTAAGACAGTGTTCACATATTGGTACTAGCCCTTTACTCACCCAGTGGGATTTCTAAAAACAATATAATAGGAAGACTTATTTAAGATGAAAGATGTAAAATTTCTGGAAATGTTGAAGCCATGCCAGCAATTTTAAAATCCTCTCTCTGAGATTCCCATGTCATCGTTTCTTCTGTTCCTTGTATCTAAACTATCTTTTACTGACAGACATTCAGAGATGCTTTGAATCATCCTCATTTCCCCAACCTAATCACTGTATCATAAGATGTGAAACAATGTGCATTCTTAACTGTTCGGGTTCTTTTGCATAAAATCCAGTGCTTCTGGGCTTATTCTGGCTAGGTATCATAGCAGTCTAAACTCACATGGGAGAGAAACACTCAGCCGGTTTTTATGTCATAGCAGCAAATTGTGGATTATTTAATGCATGGGTTAACCACTGGGTGGTTTAGTCACTAAACCTTTTATCAGGCTGACAGAAGGTTCTTTACCGCCAATGGAAGTGCCTCACAAGTGATGCATGTCCTTGTGGATTGTGGGAAAAGTAACCCATGATTCACCACGGTGCTGCGTACACTGGATAGGAGTTTCTCTCATTTTAGAAATACGCTGACAGCCACAACCTCTAGCCAGAACTGCAGGTTCCGGTCTTGACGTATAAACTGGCCCACCGAAGGCCATTCTGCCACAATCAGCACATGTGATAGAATCACTTGTTGGTCATCCCACAACGTTTAAAAAAAAAACCAAACAAACCTTGCTGAGGCTTCGGTCTGTGGATCTCCCTGCCACGCTCTTTAGATAAAGTTTCCTGTTAGATCTCACCAATATGAAAAACTGCCTCCGCTATAAAACCTTTAAGCACTGCTAGCAAAATGAAGGGTCCACAGCTAAAAGAATCAGCCATCTGACTCCCATGGCCTATGGGACTGATATCATAGCTAGAAACTACTTTTCAGATTAGTAAAAACTGAGGTGTTTCGTAAGGGGAACTATTTACCAAAGAGGTTAGACATCATTTTTCAAATACTAAGGTCAGATTATGTAACGGTTCATAAATTGAATATGCTTGTTTACCATGCCTAACAGGTCCATGAGTCTTCCCCAACAAGACATGCTCCCCAATTGGGGTTCTCCTTCAAATCCCATTTCACAGCCACCTCCTTCTCCCAGGACAGCCCTGCCCGCCTCCCTTTCTCTGCCTCCAGCCCTGCTTGCTTCTTCTGCTTTCTTGGATGACTCGGGTTTTCAGGGGCTGCTTGCTGGATTCCCTCTGGTCAGGTGTAAAATAGGAATCTAAAATGCACTGTGTGTAACTTGGTTTGGCCATAGAATTATCATGTCTGAGGGCCTCATCTTGCACAGCCTGGGACTGCAATACCTGTCAGAGGGCCCTGCCCAGCCCCAATCTACCTGGATTCTACCCTCTGGGGTGGCCCCCCATTTATGGAGCAATCTCTTCATGTAGTCCGCCAGGTGTGGGAAGTAAGAAGGATGGCAGTCTTGGGCAATCGATCCCACAGGCTGCTGCCTGCATTCCAGACTATTTGGAATTGGACAGTGAGACATGTTTCAGTGGGATTGGGGAGGATGGGCTAGGTCAAGATTCTGAGACAGAATCAGAGGCGATTCTCTCAAGGCCGGGTGCTTTGCGGAGCCAGGCAGTTCCTGGGAATATTCGCCCAAGATGTACAGCCAGCGGGAGGGGCCCCTGAAGATGAGGAATTTCTGAATGCCGACCAGGCCCCCACTGCTCTCAGCCCCATGGCAAGGCGTTGGGAGAGGCAGGAGGCCCAAGTGAATGAGCAGCGTGTGGAAGGCAGATGTGCTCCCTTACAGAAAGCCCCTCCCCCCAGGGGGTGGGGCCAGGAATGCTCATAAGGAGAGTTTCTGGAGATAAACACTAGATTGGATTCAACAAACAGCTTTGCGCAAGCTCAGAAATCTGTTCAGGGTAATTTGAACCCTTCCAAGGAACTCAAGGTGGTTTACATAATTCTCCTCCTCCTCTCAAACTTACCCTCCAACAACCCTGTGAGGTAGGTTGGACTGACAGTCTGGGACGGACCCAAAGTGTGATTGGGAACTAGAAACCAGAGCGCCCAGATCACCAGTCCCACACTCTTAACCACTATACCACACTGGTCAAGTAACTCTTAAAAGTGGCCAAATTACTTCAGATCTTATTGGGCGCTAAAAGTAAGTACTGCGAATTTTCCAATTTCCCCCAAAATTTCAGTTTCACCCTGATGTTTTTTTCATGGCTTCAAAATTTCTGGAAACATTGCATTCCTAAACAAATTATTTTACGATGACATATATTCATATTTTTCTGTATGGAAAAATACACAGAATATAGTCTAAAATGAAAACAAAGGAGGAAGGAAGAAGTCTTACAAAGTGAATAATCTACAGTCTGAAGTGAAAATGAAGGAGGAAAGAAGATGTCTTACAGAGCAATACAAAATCCAAAAGCAAAGCAGTAATATTTAAACTCCTCATTCTTAAGTAGATGTCTTTTTGAATCAGTTGCACTACTTGAACTAGAATTTACTCTCCAACACATCACAATCCTAGACGTCTTCTACAGAGTTTAAGAAATGAGAAAAAGCTGATAGCTTCCAGTTCTTACCTCACTATCCAAATGGCTTTGCTTCTGAGGGTTCTGGGATGCCTTTTGCTTTGGAAAATAAAAAGGAACAAGTTAATGGGGGAAAAGGCTAAGGACAGATGCTTGAGTCTGAAGAAAAGTGTGACATGATGTTGGCATTCTTGGAAACATTAGAATACTTGAACAGCTCAATCAGAGAGGACAAATGTTGATTTAATGCAGAAATTTAGGGAACGATCTTGCAGCTCCTTAAGTTACGGAGGGTCATAGGAAAGTTCAGATTCCAAGCTTCAGTGTCAGACAGAACTGCAGCCTGGGAACCTGCACTTTCATCCCTTTCCTCACTGCCTTGCGGCCAGTGCTGTGATTGTGAGGGCAGTCTTGGAGAAGGGCTGAAATGGGAAGGGAGAACACGGGGGTGGCCACCGCATGAGGCATCCTGCAGCCACGGCAGCCGCCTCCACTCGCTTCCTTTGGAAGTGCTGCTGGGAACATTCAGAGCGGGACAAGTGGGGAGGCAAAGGGGTTACAGCACACATCAGGGATGGTGTACAAAAGCACTGCAGCAGCCATCAAGGGACAAGACATGGCATCTTAAAAATAATGCACGAGTTCCTCTCCATGGACTGGAAGGGGTTTGGGGTTACTTGAAAGAATCAAGGTTTCTTTCACTGCGAGCGTTGTCAAAGGAAAATAGAACAGCATCATGAACGGATGCTTAGTGGAGTTGTGCTGAAAAGTCTGGAGTTGCTTTGCCAAGAATATCGCTATCCTTCCACTCTACTGCAAAAGCTGATGAAAGCCCAGCTCCACTGTGCATCAACACAGAGCCTGAAGTTGGTAGATCTCTTGACACGCTAGGCCTCCATTTTCCAAATCGTTGCTGAATTCCAGCATCCTCACTGCCCTTCCACCTATGAACAACATAACCTGATGGGGCTCATTATCATGTGCTGGGTTTATAAGAGGACCCCCTATTTTTTGCTTCGTTATTTTCAGTTTCACAGGGCATCTTATACACCAGTATATATGGCATGTATACTGTTTGTTGCCTGGACAACTTTTAGCTACAGCCTACCAATATATCTTCAAAATGTCAAATAAAACTGAGCCTGTCATGCCACAGCCTGAAGGGAGTAAGTCTTTCACGGGGCAGCCTCTTGGGACCTGCCATTCAGTACCGATTAACGCTAACGCTGGCTCAGACCATTTTGCAGAGCTACACTGGTAGTCAGCTCTGGGCACTTAGTGGAGCTGGCGTTTTATGGTGCGGCTGTGTCCTGCAGTGCTCTTCCTTGGCAGGAAAAAATACGAGGCCACACAGGAGGGAATGCTATAGAGAACTGAGAATGCCCTTACTTTGACAAAATCAAGAACGGCTTCTCTTTGTATCTGTTTTGTCCTCTTCTTCTCCTCCTCGTACTGTAATGCAGCAAGCTGGGCTTCCCTCCGGGTCCGCTCCACCAAGTGCTCACGCCTCTTGTGTGGATCAGCATCCACGTGAGAGACCTGGGAAAAGGAACTCCTTGAATACACGCCTCGAGGCCACAGCCACACAGACGCAGTGGCGGACGGCACGTTCCCAAAAGTGTGACAACTGCAGAGAGCATCTATTACCTGATTATGGGTGCTGGACTGCGGAAGATGGCTAGAAGTTTCACTGGAGCCTCTGAAGGGAAAAGAGAACTTCATAGGGTACAAAACAAACATTTCTTCTTGACTATATACTTCTGTAATAACGTAGTGAGCACAGGGCAATTTCGTGGGACCAGCAGCCCACCTTGTGAACAAATCGCACACCACGGGGTTTGCAGAACGATCCCTGGCTACGACCAACAAATGACTGGATTTCTGAGGGCTGTTTCCCCCTCCATCCCAGCTGGTCCTGCAGTCAGTATCCTAGTGTCCTAGGTGGCAAGAGCCATCTTTTCTCTCCTCCCCTGCTCGCACTGGGACCCCATTTTTGTTCACGGGTGTTTTTTTAAACTTTTTAAGAACTGTGCAGGGGTCCATCCAGTCCTGCATCCTGTTTACAGGATCCCGCAAGCATGAAATGCAAATATATATGATTAAAACTGGTTTTTTTTGTAATTTATGTACGTTTTTATGTTCTAGTATTGTAAGCTGCCCAGAAAACCTTTGGGTTATGGGGCAGCATAGAAATGGACATAAATAAATAAATATAATATAAATAAATAAAACAAAATCCCCCCTCCCCTGTAGTTCTCTAGCAACTTGCATACATAGGCATAGTGCCTCTGACACTGGAACCCCAGGCTGCTGCTGGGGACAACTTCAGCACCAATGCCCACGTGGCACTTCGGAGCAACTATCCTTGACTCCTTATCCTTTTAAAAGCAAATGTTCGGGTGGCACAAATATCTGTGACTTTTATCATCACCGGCTGAATCTGATGCACTTCTACAGCTGCTCAAAAGGTCAAATCTCGCCTGGGCAAAGTCCTGGAAAGCATCCGGTATCAAACCGCAGTGGGGAACATTCACGCAGACTGACCCAGTGGGGCTTCAAACTGGTTACAATCCTCAGTGCCCTCCACCTTATCCACGCATCTCCTTTTTCGCAAGTACTTATTTTTGACAGCTATCTAAAGAAAAAGGCTGTTTTCTTTAAACCGATCAAGCAAATGAGAGCATGATTTCTGGACAGGAAAATGTGTGCGGATGTCATGGCGGTAAGACCTGACTGTCGCCAGAGAAAAATCAACCGTTTCTGCTACAGATGAAAAGCAGGCATCTGTGCATTCGTGCCTCAGCATGGTTCGAAGACCTCCCAGCCTTGTTCCCGCCCTTGCCTTTGAGTGTGCAACGGCCCATGATATTCCACAATCTCAGTCCCAGAAAAAATTGGGATACATTTGCCCTGTGCCCCTATTCTACAAAACCAGAATGCAGACTGACAAACGATAACTCGTTCAAAGCAGCTTTTCTGCGGCAGCCTCTCTGAGCAAGAGCTCCTACGGGCATGCAGCCGGCTCCTGTCCTGCAGCCCTGGCGTGCATCACAGCCCCACACCGTCATCTTCCGCCAGGCATCCACTGCATAATAGTCGGGGGCACGTCAAACTCGCTAAACAGACTGAAGTAGGAAGATGGCTTTTTGGCATCAACCAGGCATTGATGAGGCTCAGGAAGCCACAGGAAGCAGAAGGCTTCACTCTACCACTTAGAGTAGGCTCCTATGCAATTGAGACAGGAAACATGGCCTGTAACTCCCACCAAACCCCAGCCAGGGCATGCTGAGAGTTGTAGGCCTTTTCTCTCTCTCAGTCTGCATAGGACTGTTCCCTTAGTAACTCAGCTTTAGGGGAGGCATTTTGGCCTTTTAGGACGAGGGGACAAACTGCAGAAAAGCTTGGAGCCGGACTACCAGTGAGTGGGGAAAGGAGTGGAGCCTGCAGAATGGGGCATGGCCATTTGGGGAACCTTGCAGGATTGGATTAGAACCAATTACAGCTGAATTTGACCTCCAGTCCTAAAGTTACTAGAACCCCTGTAGATCCCGGAAGCACACATGTACAAATGTGTACACTACATCTGACTGAGGGCACATATTAACAGCACATGGACAGCAATCAAGCTACGGGCTTAATAGGTCAGTAGTCTGTGCAATCCTAGTCAATTTATACTTCCAGTTACTGGGGAATGTGATATTCTACACATTTTTAGAGCAGACTATCACAGCAACAACACACCCATGGTTCACTTTTCAAAAAGTGATATTATGCAATAAAACTGGCTACTGATAGCCACACATTCTCTTTCTTTTAAATAAAGAGTGGGGGCTGGGCAGGCAGTGAATCCTTCTCATGAATTCTTACCTCTCTGCCCGGTCTAAGAAGCTCTTTAGCACTTGTGGTCGCTCTCTGTCATTCATCAAGCTCAGACTTTCGGGTCTTTTCAGTTCATCTGCATCTCTGCAAATACACACACAGAAGTAGGACTTGGTTACTGATACCAAGAAAGTGAATGAGAGACGGAGAAAGGTTGCAGCTTTTGAGCAAGCGTTTCAATGGAACAGTGACATTAAAGGTGCAGCCCTGTACAAGTTTAGACAGAACAAAGGTCTATGACTCCAAGCCTGTAGGCCTTTCTTTTCCTTTCTAAACCTGCAAAGGACTGTGCTCTCAGATCCAGCAAGTCTCAGACGGAATCTGATTTTAAAAAGGATAAAGTCAGAGGTGGCATCCGCAGGGCTACTGCCAAAGACTTGTGCTAGAATGAACTGACACCTGGGCTCCATTTGCTTTTCTCCAGTGCACGAATGTTGTTTACGCTAGTGCAAATGCTGGGACTCGGCTGGATCCTATTTCCCAGAATACCGTCAGGACAGGACAGCTAAACGTAACAGTGACTTTACACCGAGCCAAGCTTTTATCACTGACCAGTCTTAACGGTAATTCCCGGCTGGAGCGCCTCTGTACGTGCGTGGCGCGGTGTTTAGAATCCTGGACCGGGACTCAGGAGACCCGGGTTCCGGTCCCCACTCAGCCATGAAGCTCCCTGGGCGACTCTGGGCTAGTCACTGACTCTCAGCCCAACCTACGTCACAGGGGTGTTGTGCGAATAGAATGGAGATGAGAGGGAAGTTAGGTAGGTCACCTTGGGACCTGATGGGAAAGAAAATACAGATGGAAGGGCTAAGTTCTGCTCTAAAATTTCACTTGCACTTGGAGTGTGAACGGCAAAGCTTGGAGAGACTTCTGCATATTTTCCTCTAAAAAATCCAATTGGATTTTGCATACTCAGAGGGAAATGCATCTCTCCCCTAGACTGCATGCTAAGTTTCAGTGCAAGGTACAATGGAGAAAGCAGTATGTCAGACCTGACAGATCCTTAATTTTAACTGCTGTAGTGAACTCAAGGATTAAATAAAGCACACTTTACGGAGCATAAGGAAACCCCACTAGGAAATGCAAGGAAAAGATTCCCACAAGTGTAGTCCTCTCATGAGGAGACGCTGCATACTTCTAGTATTTCTCTATTTACAAATGGGCAAGTCAAGCATGGGGGAACCAGACGGGCAAGCCTCCAGACGAACAGTGATAGCTTGTAAAACTGTAGCAGCTCCCCACAAAGCAATCCGTGTGCTCCCACCAGCCCTGAAACTTTTCCCTGCCTTCGCTGTACTCAAATGCTGATCCAGTGAGACTTGTCTGCTTTGAATCACATCAAGAACTACGCAGTTTAAGAAAAACCATCTTAACTTGGCATGAGTTGAACCAGTTCTATTTTTATACCAATCACTAACAACACAGATTTTGTTAGCTCTGAGGCAGCCCCCTGGTTCTAATTTAAGCTTCTGTGATCCTCGGTCAGGAGCATCATCATTTTGCCCATTTTTGGTTAGGTAATTAACAACCTACAACCAGTTTAGACTCCTCAGAAGTGAATTTAATAGTGTCAGCTACATTCAGTCAGGTATTAAATGGGAAAAAGCAGCCCCCATTTAAAGATTCACATTTCAAGCACCATTATTCTATAGCATTCCATGATGGATAATAATCTTGCAAGTGATTTTTGTTCTAGCGAAATCGGTTTGGTTGCCAGATCTGAAGCTCTATACTCAAGGCAGTGCAGCTTATATTACAAAATGTGGAAGCAAAGTTGCCATGTATGGTGAACAGAGAAGACTTACTGCTCACGCTGGTAACTGAGTACATGGGGCCGAATGAGCTGGCAGGAAAGGACTCAGTAAGATTCGTGCATGATATCAGTAATTTACCACCGAAATAAAGCTCCCCATGGCTGGCGGATCCCGAGGACCGTGCAGGCGTGCACCTGGCTTTTCTGCATTCAAACCCCACTAGCCACTCACCGCCTTTTCAGAGCCAACGTTTGTCCCATGCTGCACACGTAATGGATAGTAATGTAGACCAACGTCAGCACAAACCAGTTTAACTCGGCCCATTTTCTTTTCTTCATTCCCCCCCCCCCAACACAATTGTTAAAAACAGTAAAATACTTTAATTTAGCATATATATAGTACTATAGTTGCTCAATCACCAGACCAGAACCTGGTGCTAATGGTATCTTTACCATTTTGGGGAAAGTCCGAATAGGATTCACTTTTTCCCCCTGTAGCAACTTATAACTTACTATTTTGTTAAACTCCATGGCAGGCTAGATCTTTTTCCATTGTACCAGAAATGGTATGCATGTTTACAGCAAGACTTTCACAATTCAAGCCTGCTTTTAGAGATGGTTATTACTGAGTGAAAGATGAGGGAAAGCATCAGCCGGCTGACTCTGTTTGAACTCTTGGCGGCTTTCACTACCCTCCACCAGGGAATTCTTCTGCACTGAGGGTTTGAGTTGGACATGGGGGGCACTGCACTGCAGTGACTTCACTCCTGTTTGGGTAGATGGCTCGTGGGGGACGTTCCCTGGCCTGTGAGTTCCCCAGCACAGGGCTCCTCGCGGGTCTGTTCTGTCACTCCGGAGCGCGGCCATCCAGAGTTTAGAAGTCTGCTGCCATCACAGCTCTGTTTGTCCTTCTCAGCTCCTTCAGGTGAGGCTGTGAGTGCAACAGGTGAGTGCCTGGCTGTGACAATGGACTGGATAACAGCTAGGAAATGGAAGCTCAGCCTAGGCAAGACTGAGACACTGTGAACGGGCAGCTCTTCTGACTGGATGGAGGCTGAGCAACCTGCCCTGGTGAGGGAAGCCAGCTCCCATGAAAGAAAAGATGCACAGACAGCAAACTCTCCTGATTTCGCACTGACCACTGGATTTTGGGTTCCGGGCCGAGCTGTGCCCGTCGGAAGAGGGCTGAACTGGCGTCAGGAGTGGTCACCACCGTGTTCCACTGCAGAGGCTGGGCTGCCTCTGAAGACTGGTTTGGGAGCAGCAGCTTGTGCAGAACGTGGCAGCCCGGCTGATGGCTGGGACAGATGTCTGAGCACATAACCCTAATTCTGGCCCACTTGTACTGGCTGCCTCTCTATTTCCAGCCCCATTCAAGGACTAATTTGAACCTGTAAAGCCTTACCTAGTTTTATAAACCCTTCTACAGCACACCTGATGGAGCACCTCTGAACATGAACCCCTACGTTGCAACAGCATCCGAGACTCTCCCCACAACTGCGTCCCCAAGGAAGTTTCCGAAGACAGGAACATGGAAGTAAGCTTTTTTGTGATGATCCCAACTGTGAAACGCTCTTCCTAGTAAGGTCCGCCTGGTGCCCACATCATCTTTTCAGCAACAGGTTAAGATTCTCCTTTTCTCCAAGGCATTTGAGATGTTTCGTCTTAAATTTTTGTATGTCAATAATTTAATATTCTGTTATCATAGTGTATTTTAGGGTTGTAACCTTTGTAAACTACTGAGAGAGCTTTGGCTGGCAGGCACTGTAGGAGTGGAATGAGTGAGTGCAGATGCAACATTGCTACAGAAAAGGAGTGCGGGGGGGCGATTCATGTGTGGGAGAAGAGTGAGAGATGTCACACTCGCAATCTCCTAACCATGGTTAGGAGCTCAGCATCAATACTTAGGCACTGTGCTCAACTGGATGCATAATGCTGTAATACAGAGGTGCAAAAGATTCAAAGAATCCAGAATAATATTGCTGGAAGGTGCCTGTAACCTCTTGCTTGACGTAGGATTAAACTTGCAGTATGGTATGACCACAAAACCAAAACTTGGAATCCACGGTATCAGATGACACGTTTCATTCTCAAAACAGTGATTCGTCCTGCAGATTTCTAGAACCTGATCAAACAGAAGTACTCACCTGCTGTGATGCAAGTATCTCCTCCCATCTTCTGACCTGGACACTGATTTTACTGGAGAGCCCTTAAGCAAACAAAGAAGTGGGACAGAAACATCAACATTTCTAGTATGCCGAGAAGGGTCTGAGACAACACTTTCCAAAATTAAGCCTGCCATTCCCGCCAACCTTGCTCAATATTATTGATTTTTGAAATGTCTGGATCAAAATAAATGCACCCAAGAAGAATACTTGTGGATTTGAACTATGTGTCAGCAAACAAATAATGAACAGAAACTGCTGTGTGTGTGTCGAATTAAAAAGAAGACTGTAGTGTGGACACTGCTGCCTCCAACCTTAGCAGGGAGCAGTAAACGGGCAGAGGCGCTCCTGCTGATGGTGCAGGGCGTTCTGGACACAGAAGTATTTATGTGATCGCTGTGGAGAACATTCTCCAGCATCTCTCCTCTCAGATTAAACAGTGGCTATTTTTCAGCAGTGCCTCTGAAGGCAGGCTAGACAAGAAGAAGGGTTGGGTTATAAGAACACTGCCAAACTGACATTCAACGCAAGTGCGGTTGTTTGGTCCTTTCTCAGCTTCATACAACTCAGCATCATTTTGTGTGATGCTCAAATTTCACCTGCCAGCTTCAGTTCCATATGGGGATTAAAGAGCCATGTGAGGTTTTAAAATGCATTACCCATCATTCTGCTGCAACGAAGCAGCACGGCAACACAAATCAAAAGAGAAGACTGTGTTGCATTGGGCACTAAAAACTGAGCAGGCAAAATCAGCATCTAAGAACTGAGTTCACGGAACCATGAGCCATGGCCTGAGCATCCACCAAAAGTTGGCCATAAGCCAGATGCACCCAAACAGAGTTTGCAAATTATGGCTTGTGCAGAATGTTACCGATGCAGAGATTAAGCCATGGTGAGTTCAGTTTTTCCATCTCTTTTGCTGGCAAGTGAACAAGAGCACCAGCGGAAGTAGTTAACAAACCCTAGCAAGCCAAACCATAATTATTATGCCTGTGCTGAATTGTAAGGGGGGGGGGGAATTCCAGAATAGCAGTACCATCACTGAGAGTGTTTTTCACTCCTTAAATAGACTGATCACCATAGCTGATTGTTCTTGATTAGTGGTTTAAAAAACAGATATAATTCTAAATGGTTTAATGCTTATAACAACCACACTTATTTAGTTATTGGTCACATTCATATCCTGCCTTTTCATCCAAGGGGTCCAAGGCAGTATGCATGATCTTATTTTATTTATTTATTTATTTATTAAAACATTTATATGCCTCCTTTCCATTTTATCCTCACACCAACCCTGTGAAGTAGGTGAGGCAGAGAGTCGGCGACTGGCCCAAAATCGCGGTTTCACGGCTTAGTGAGGATGAGAGTCCACGTTTTCTCAATCCCAGTTGACCAGTCTAACAGTCCACCGGCCTAACTAAACCACAGCAGGTCTTAGAGCAAAAACGGGTGCCTCCAGGCTAAGTCACTCTGCATTTTGGAAGAGGATTCAGTATTTCAGCAGGCTGTGTGTTCCTGAGATGGTGCCACCCTCCCGACTCATTGCCAGACTTGCAGAACTAATACGTGGTCCATGGAAATCTGAACCAGCATAGTTGCAAGAATGGAAATTAGGGGAAATATAAAAGACCCTTTAAGCCCACTGCTGAACAAGCAATAATTAAGCAAGCCCACAGACATGGCGATATTATCCCAAAGCACACAAAAGCAGCGTATTTTGCCCCCGGGGAAACCCCAGTGCACTCAACTGGAAGATCATCTGGGTAATTACGGAGCAAGAGGCCTCGCCGCTGCTTCGCCCGCCAAGAATAATGGTGGCTGTGTTGGGCCCTGAGCGCTTCTGTGGGATGCAAAGTGGAAGGAGCTGCTGAGACACTGAAAGGCCTTCCAGAAGAGAACAATAAGGCAACGAAAATGAGCTTCGGCCCAAATCCACGTTATAATCATGACACGGGGGCACAAACTGTAATCCGAGCACAGGACGCCTGGCTTGTTAAGCAAAGCTGGGGATTATCCCATGCAGGCAGCCTGCACCACATGGGATTCAGCCCACTGCCCCAAGCCTCCTGTTATACTGATGCAGAAGCGTTTAAGATTAGAGGCTAGGGAGGAGCAAATGCATCACTTTAACATTTCCTGAATTTGATTTCAGGCTTATGAAGGTCCCTTCCACTTCCTGCAGTCCAGACACTCACAACAGGGGGTAGAGTGCCCCTCAGTCTGCTTGCAACAGTTAAAGAGGTCAGAAACAAAGCAAAGCCTACTGCCACCAAACAGTTTGAAAGGAGATGCTTAAAGAGCATCTCATTTAACGAAAGATGAGTCAATATTAAAGTGAAGACACTTAAAGTGCAAATGCACTCCCAAATCAGTCTTCCTATTAAGTAGGACAGCTTTTAAACAACGCAAATGCTCCAGCGCTCAAAGAGCATTTTGATAGACCTCTCATTCTCTCTGTCCCATTTTATGCCTAGGTTTTAGCGTGCATTACCACCAAGGAGGATGTTGGCATGTTCTCACAAGTACACAAAAGCTATCAGAATTCACAACTGCCCCTGCACCAGCTTTGTGGCATTCATGAAACAAGAAAGCCCAACTGGAAACTCTCGCAAGCCTGTCCTCTTGAAGGAACAGCTGGAGAAGCTTTTAATGTGCCTTTCCTCGTTACAGGTGGTCCCGACAAGGAGCAATCAAGAGAATGCCCTTACGAGTCTTCAAAACTGCAAATGAGCCACACTTCATGTCCAACACAAAGCCGTCATCCTGAACTTGTAGATCCCTGCAGGGAAGAGCCATTTAGCTGGCTTCAAATGGTGTCTCTCAATAAACCATGAAGTAGCAGCTCCACCATTACTTGGATGCTCTAAGGGGCAAACAAGGTGTATCTACAGACACACCTAAAGACCTGTTGACACTGATCCCGGAATACCACTGAGTACACTAGAAAGCACCATCAAGCAGCTCCCAGAATTTCTACTCCATTTCCATTCTGTGACATAAAAGTTACTGTTCTGAAGTTTAAATACTAGCAAGTTCCTAACCACTGTAACAAGAAAAGAGTAAGAATTCAGTTCTTATTATCTCGACCTAATTTGTTACTGTAAAGCTATACATCCAATTACATGAAATCAAGACAAGCCATCCCTCTTCTTTTCATTCATCTTTTCTGCAGACTGAACCACAAAGTAACTTGAGAATAGAGAGTGAGAATGCTGGTACAATGACATTCACTGGACATCTAAATTGTAACCTTTCAGTTCAAATACCACAGGGCAGATTTAAAACAGCACATTTCTTAAAGACACAAGCAGGACATTGTTCAAGCCTATATTCCAAGAATAAACCCCCCAAACTGGCTGAATGTCTTTATTTCTTAGAAAGATAGAAAGGCCATATTTTATAAATGCTTGACCTTTTTCCTCTTCCCTTGGGCATCAGAAATTGCCACAATGGTATACAGGGTGGGGTTGTACTGAAGGGCTACAGACCACATCCAGCATAGAAGTCTTAGGAGAAGCGGCTGCATCCGTGGAGCTCCGCTGCCTTCTCCCATCTCGCAAGGGTAAAACTAAGGGGTGCAAGCGGTTTTCCATGCTCCTGAAGTCTTTCTTTGTACCCTGTTCAGGGCCTGGTCCCCTCTGGTGCAGCGTTATTTGCACTTGTGAAAGGACGCAGTGGGCTACAACCCGAAAAGCCCCTTGTCTGAGGTTTGGTGGATGGGTCTGGTTTCTCAGGCAGTGCCCAACTGCTAATGAGAAAATATCCAACTGATTAAACAGAAGATGCCAAAAAAACAAGAGAATTAAAGTCAATCATTAAAAAAATTAAGAATGGCTTAGACATATACTATAAAAGCTGTGCACAATAAAAGGATACCTGAATACAGTATGTAAAAACTACTTGCTCTCAAAGCTATCCAACCACCTCTAAAAAGGCTCTTTTGTGTTGGTGGCAAACTAACTTGGATGCAATGCCATGTGGGAAATTGGCCGGTGCCTGAAGAAACTGGGTTGCGTAACTCACTCGTTTTATTCATTGTTGCCAACTAAAACAGTAAATAATTTGCGACTCCAAACAGGATATCAGTGACACAGGATTTACTGTGACATGCTCATTTCACTCTTGTTGTAGTAATGGCGACAGTACACATTCCCAGTGCCATGAGCCATTTCACAAGAAAATTCAAATATTATGCAAGCATTAAATAGTGTGCGGCATTCCCCCCAACGCTTAGCTTGCCATGCAGGAATTCTCTCTGCTAGCTTTAACCAAGATGAAGGGTTATATCAACGCCGGTATTAAGCATGGCTTAATCTGGATTTGAAATGTGGTTAACATCAGTGCAGACTTAATACTTATTATAATTAATGGTGAAAGATGGGTAACACAGATGCCACATGCAAGATGGGAAGAGGCATACGATCCATCCACCACTATTAGGTGACTGGGGATGTTGCAACCTGCAGCAGCTGTAACTGGCTCCAAGGTTTGGCATTTGACAAATGATAAAAGAATTCCCAAAGTATGAACAACTGAAATTAGATGGTTCTGAGATTGTCCAAAGGAAAGAAGGCACACTCAAATGGTGGGTGGTTATCCGTGTTGCCCCTACGTATTTTCAATTTAGAGAGTCTGCACCCAGATTACGTGCTTATTAGAGAATACTGTGAATAGCACTAGGAAAATAAGGGAAATGGCACTCGTTCCATTATAGTCAAAAGCCGCACTGCAAGTTGCGTGGGAAGACTACAGAGGCCAAGCTTCTGGGGAGAGATGCCGTATGATCCAACTCCAGCAACTGACTGAATCAATGGGGCTCAAGGCCAACCAATCAAAACCACCGCAGACAAGAAACGTCAACACAACAAAAAGGAACGTCATGGGGGGACACACACACACAGGCAACCGATTTAAAAGGAAGCACCACCTCGTGAGATATGCGCCGTTGTTCAATATATGCCATGAACTGTGAGCTGAGGCTGTCTGGCTCCATGCACTTGGGTTGCCTCACCTCTTCCTCCTCCTCTTCGGTGACACAGCTGTCAATGAAGTCGATCTGATCCAGATCATGTTCCACTTGACGCATGCAAAGAAAAAGAGCATAATTAGATAAGATAGACAGACTGAGTTGGAAAAAGGGCAGAGAAGGGCAACAAAAATGACCAGGGGACTGGAGCAGCTCCCCTAGGAGTGGTTATGATAAGTGGGACTGTGCAGCTAAGAAAAAATGGCAAAGAAGGGGAGACAGGATGGAGGTGCTTAAAATAATGTGAGTTTTATTTTATTGGGCTTATTGGATGCTGTGCTTCATTTTATTCTGCTTTTATTGTAGTCCGTCCTGAGACTGTAGCAGTCGGATGTCATATAAAAGCTAGAAAGCAAGCAGGCAAGCAAGCAAGGAAGGTGTGGAGAAAGTAGAGACATTTCCCCACTGTCCCATAACACTTGAACACTTGAACCCAGGGTCATCCCATGAAGCTGCTCAGTGGGAGGTTTAAGACAGAGAAAAGGAAGTACTTCTTGGACTCACCCTGCCTGAGGGATCCTGGGGGCAGCTGGTCAGTACAGTGTGCTGGACTAGCTGGACTTTTGGTCTAATCCTGCATGGCTTTTCTTAGGTTCTTAAGCAGCAGTTGTAGAGGTGGGGGAAGAGCAGCAACACAAGTCATACTACCACTTCAGTCTCAACAAGTAATTCTTTTCTCACAGGAGCACCACCTGATTTGAATCTGACTGAGAACTGTCTTGCAGTGGGCTGGCTTATACAACTGATGAACAAGTAGCAGCCTTGATTAAAAGGGCTGACTGGGAGGAGAGATCCACTGATTAAATCTAAACAAAAGGCCATTTCATACTTCTGAACACATTGCAGAGTAAAATTTCCCCATATGGGGGTTTTATGGGCCACTAAAATAATCAGAAATATATCAATTCCCTTAGGCAGTAGCCATTACATGGACAGACACCTTGCTGCATACCTGCCTTGAATTTTCAGAAGCTGAAAGCAACAATATTAATTTCTCAGGGCCACTTTTAATGCTCATTTTGGCAGAGGCAAGTTGCTCTGTTTTCTGTAAGTCAAAACAATGACCCTGAATAGCACATTTCTGGTTTCTAGTCTACCCGTGAACTCAGAAACCTCTGTGTCAGTTCAATGAACTGGCGAATGAGTGTGATGTACGTATTAATAAGCACAGAGATACTAGACTGGCCAACTGGACCTGCAAATATTGTATAAATGGATTTTGATCTCCTGGATTCTTGTGCAAATACCAAGGATAATTCTTGCAATTAAGTTCTTTGCAACTCTATTTTGTCTTTGCTAATTTCAAATATAAAGCGGAAAAAAGAAATGGAAAGAAAAGAGGTGCAAATATTGCAAAGGAAGAAGCATGAGAGAAAATACACTTTCAGAAGTGTATACAAGCTTAAACAAGCACATAAAGAGTAGAGGATGCAGCTTTCCTTAATCCCCATACTCATATTAACCAAGTTTTTTAAAAAAATTCATCACTGCTTCAGTAAGTCCAATGAGACTTTGTCATTATGGTGCAACAAAAAACTTTATGAAAATGCTGCTTTCAATTCAGTATTCCTTATGGTTTCCCATCCTTCAGAAGTGCGGATGGAGCCATTGTGTCCATTCACACTCTACGATCAGTGTGGCAAAAAAAAAAAAAAAAAAAAAAAAAAAAAGCGCACTGCCACCATTTTGCATATGTAACCTCAAATCAGGACGAACAGAACTTGCGACATTATATTAGAACTTGGGCACTATGCAGGATTCATTAAACAACCCATCCTTAACCTAACTTCTAGTTGCCAATGGTCTGTTGCAGGGTTAAGTCTAGGCTTCTGGATTTGGATGTCACATTTCTGAAACGAGAACTGAATTGTGTACTCTGCTGGCCTCCACAAGCGGTTCACATCACTATGTTCATATGGTCGAAGCAGAAGACAAGCAGCGAATTTGAAAGGAGTGCTGTGTTAGACACAAGGAGAACTCAAACAGATGCAGTTCCCCTCAGTTAAAAGCTCCCATTCCACTCTGTTTCCTGCTCCAAAAGTTCTGGAAGGTTTATAGCGTGGGTCCTCAAACTACGGCCCGCGGGACGGATCCGGCCCGCCATGCCCATTCACCCGGCCCGTGCCACCACCCCGCCCCCGCCGGTGTGCTCGCAGCACAGGCTGGAGGCGGTGGCTTGCTCACTCAGAGATGGTTCTGGACTCGTTGGGAGATCTCCCAGCGAGTTCAAAACCACCTCCAAGCGAAAAAGCCGCCGCCACGTGTCTCCCCTACGCACGTGCACTCGCCACTGCCTTGCGGTGCGGGCTGCAGGCGGTGGCTTGCTCGCTCGGAGATGGTTTTGGACTTGTTGGGAAATCTCCGAGCAAGCAAGCTGCCGCCGTGCGCACCGAACGCCACCTCGCACACACCGGCCCGGGTGCCCAGGCCCCCACTCCTCATCGGCCCGCGCGTGTGGCCGCCGCCTTTCAACTGGCCCCGTACTGAAAAAGTTTGAGGACCCCTGGTTTATCGCTTCTAATGGTAATCTTGAAAATACTCTAATAAGTTCTGAGAAAGGGGTAGGTAGATGCCTGAGGTCAACTCCAATATGCTGGCTGGGACTATTTGTTCTCTGTACCTCCTCTCTCAAACTGTTTCCATCTCCAGTCTCTTTCCTACTAGCTGCACCTGAGGAAGAGGGCAGCAACGCCTTTCCATAAGCCTTACGGGATCCAAATGCCACGTTTTTGTCTCCTGCCGTTACCATGGCTTTGCAGCCACACTGAGAAGTAACAGACACAATGACCCAATTGATAAACGTGCTGAAATACTGCAACCGCTCCGGCACCAGCAAATTTTATATACCTCGTGTTGTGCAGCACTCAGCAGCTGGAAACATTTTGAAACAGGCCTATCAAATATCAACACATACAGCCAGGTAACAGGCTTTGTCCCAGGTGTATTGACAGTTAAAGCAAGCAGCAGATATCCAGGTGTTACGTTGTTAAGAGCTTTAAGGGTTTTAAGAGTCAAAGGAGGGATAAAAATATACTGAAGAAGTATGTTTAATTCATGTCACAAACTCTGACAGAAAATTTAGATATGTCTCTGCCCATCACGTGAGAAATACAGCCGGGCGTGGTTCTGACTATATCTCCATGCACCTCTTGGACAGAGCGCATTACAGTCCACCCCACAATCACGTACCAAGGCAGCAATTCAACACACATTGGGAAGGATTACGTGCCACCCTAATCGACCCTGGCAATAAACCATAGTGCTTCAATGGTTGGACAAATGACCCTTGTGCACCTGACAGATGCCTGGGCTCAACACGGGTGGGTGTTCTCCTCCACTTTCTCCTTGGTCCTCCAGACGGCATCCCAGAGTCTGGGAAGTGGTGTGAGCTTGGATGACGTGACAACCTGGTGTGACAGCTTACCTGTGAGGGGCTCACATGTCTCACAAACCAGGCCACTGAGAACAAAGCCATCAAATGCGGGCTATTTACCTCCACCGTTGGTGACAACCGGGCTTCCTTTGTGGTCCTGGTACTGACTCTCTCGTCTCAGTCTCTGCTCTCTTGTGATTTCAGCCACCCGCAGAGGAAGATCAGAAAATTCATCTGTGGGCTTCATTCAAATCAACACAAGAAACAGATGATCAAGAAACATGCCACTCTATCGAGCTTTTAAAATAGGTTCTTCTGCGCACCATCACCTTCACAGGAAGTCTTCCTTCCTCAATTTACTACAGAAGTTTAAAACATAGGTAGGCCAAAACACAGTGTTTGCAGCATTTATTAGATGCTTTGAATTCATGTTGAATTTACATTTCCCCCATTGATTATTTATTTATTTAGGTAAAACTCTTCTACCGTGTCCACTGCTAACGTCTCGGCACGGCTTACATTAAGAAGAATGTGAATTGCTGGTGAACAGCTTGACTTAGTTTGTGTCTTTGGGCACGCAATGCCTCACAAAGGCAGAAGAGGCACAGGGAGTGACCGTCTGTGGAAGGGAGGCGTATTTTCTTCACATATTTCCTGAAGGCCACTTTGAGTGCCATCAGAGGAGAGAGAAACGTAGAAGAGATAGAGGAGGGATTGTTCAAAAAGGAGGCAAAGGCAGGAGGTGGCTTGCTCGCTTGTTTGGTTTTTGAGAGATTTTGGAGGGACAGAGGGTAGGAAAAAGCAGCTGGGTTATCAAACAGGGAAAGGCTGAGAAACAGTGTGGAACACGGAAATCATCAGTAGAGGATCGGAGAAAAACTGAGAAGGTGATGCAAACTGTAGAAGGCCTAGGAAAGACCTAAGGCACCCATAACGGTGGTCAGAAAAGAACTGAGGAAAATGGTGGGAGCACCTCCTATATATACTGGGGGTGGAGGAGGGAGGGGCTCCTGCTGGAGTGAATTTCTAGCAAGAAAACCTTCCTGACAACAGGTCCTGTACAGGCACATAGCCTGTATGTGTGATGCACACAGGCCATGAAGAGCAGCATTCCTTTCTGTGTCTCTGCAAGCTGCACAGCTGTGGATCCCCATCCAGTGTTTCAAAGCTGGTAGCAGCTCTCAAACCATTGACTCGACCTTTTCCAAACTGTAATGATTATAATACCAAGCTGGTGCCAGCTCCACAGCACAAAATCATGTCCTAAATTTTCCTAAGCAATGCATTTATTTTGGGAAATGAAATAAGACTAAGGAGCATAGATTATTTCCCCCAAAGTCAGACTTCTGATTGCCCAGAGGATCACAGAGAAGCAACTTCAAATGGTAAAGTGATCTATGAAGTTTCTGCTACAAGGAAATTTACATGGATATATCTTTAGATTAAATATGCTGAGTTACTGCATGCATGTGTGCAGTGATATCCTATCTTTAAAAAACCCATCAGCCAAATGCTGTTTGTTTTGAGGAATGGACACGATTAAAAGAATCCTCCAGAGTTTTAAAAATCCTCTGGAAGCACGATGAAGTACAGCACATTCGAGACACATTATCATATATTGTTAACTGACATTAAGCCAGTTATTCCATTCAGACATAATAATAAACTCTAATTTAAGGAAAACCAACCAACATCTCCATGTTGACTGAAGCCAGTGCATGATAGAAGGAATACATGGCCATGCTTCATAAACCATAATTTATTAAGCCAAATGGACAAACATGACTAGCCACATAACAGCATTGGTTTGCTCATTTCAAAAGCCTCCAGTTATGGGAAGATGTTCAGCTCAGCCCATGCATACTTCACATCTATTGCAAGTGAATCAACTGAGATCCAAAAAAGACTCAATACAGCCCCTCAGCTTTTTCTTTTCTGCAAATACCTTTATTATTATCATTATTTCATTTATGTGGTAGCTGTTTCATTTCTAGGAAAATACATTTATCTCTGTGCTTTTTAAATTTAAAGTGCTTCAAAATAAGAAGCAGTCCAAGCCACACTGTCTGCAAGCCAACCTGAGGTTATTTTCAATCTGAGATGTGGGAAATGATATGCTGGCCTCTGTCCTTGGGCCACTAAAAATACGTGGTTCCAGATTACAGTCTTCTAGCCATTCAGTGTCTAAGCCTTGTCCTGCTGTTCTGTCCTGCTTTTTCCCTTTTCATATATGCTACAATTATCCCCACACAAAAAACCCAACAAAAACAAGCTCACTTACTTCATTTCCTGACCACCTCTTGTCTCCGCTGTCCACACTGTTGAAGCCAGAATCCAGTGCTCCATACGGTCGGCTGGAGTACATCTCCTCATGGCTGTCAAGCAGGCAAGGTTTTAGTTATTGTACCATAAAAGCACTTCTTTGGGAAGATCAGACAGCAACTGGCACAAGGGACGTCATTCAACCTGTCAGCCTTTCATGCATGACGTGATCCTGCGAAAAAGCCCCCAGTTCCTTTGTGCTAGCCAACGTGTTTGCACCCCAGACCGTTGCCTTGGCCTGTAAAGCATTCAAAAACTGCCAACGTACGCTAGCACAAAGCAGCAGCACAACCCGCCATCACAGCCAACAACCCGCGAGCAAGTCTTGATGCTGCTGCAGCATGCCACCTGCGTCTTTTCTGTCTTAAAATGACAGGCGTGCTCTTCGGGAAGGGACCACCTCGTCAGGCCTATGATTTCCAAAGTACTTGGCACAATTTGGGGACTGAAACAGAAAGGGTAGCAGCCCTTTAGAAGCCATCTTGGAAGAGAAGAAAAAGGGGGATAGAAGTGAACTTCACAAACAAGAGACTCCAGTCGGGGGGGGGGGGACATCTAGTCCAATATTCTTCCATTCTCTCAGAAGAATTTCAAAGGAAATTAAAGACCAGCGATCAGCTTCACTCTACATAGATATGTTTGCGTGTGCATATCAAGGAGGAAGAAAGAGAAAAAGACCAATTCCAATTTCCTGTTTCATCTATTATCAGTTAATTTCTGTTACTTCAAAGTTTGTTGAAGGAGTGGGAGTAAGGGAATACTCCAGGTTTAGGAAATATCACTCAAGTAGTTACAGTACACCAGTTTTGCAAAACATATGCATTCTTTTCTGGAGGAACATGGAGGATACAATCATATGAAAGTTTGGACCAAAAAGCACCCCACAAGTGGGGCATTTTGAAGTCTTTTTCTCTCTCTCAACTTGCACTGGAGTGCGACTCAAGTTAAAAAACAATACACAAAGCCATTCATCCTGTGCTCCGTTCCTTCAGGCTGAATGGGCATGCAAGACATGGAGTATTTCTGAAAGGGCAATTGCCTAACGCTCAAAGGTGAAATATTTGCATATGGGAGGAATGTTGTGCGCAGAGTTGGGGGGGGGGCAGACTAGATGGCCTGGGAAGCCCCTTCTGAAGCCCCTTCTGACTTGCTCTGTTTCTATATACTTAACCATTTTACCTACAGACAGACAACAGAGGGGGTTTTTTGTTTTGTTTTTTTGCAGTTTGCATTGAAGACAGCCAGAATTCTGGGATACTATCATTTTCCTGTAATTGGAGCTATTTTTAAGGGATTCACAGCAAAAATCAAGCACTAAGTGCCTTTTGCAGAACATAAGATTATCTCATTTATTTAAATCTCTGCACTGCCTTTCAACTGAAACAAGGCTGTTTACTAACAACCAGGACCTGCTATAAGCTGCTTCTGTGTTATGCATAAGAAGCCACGAAATACTTCAAGCATGTTTCAGTGAGCTCCCAAGCAGTTCGAAGGCATTTTTCTCCATTAAATTGACATTCCTTATGTAGAATTGGAAGCGGACTGAGAGGATACAAAGCTAAGAGGGTGCTTTTGCAGCAGTCTCTCTGCTATTAATGTGCATTGTGACTAGACAGTTCAACACCGTGGCCATCGCAGAAACTGTGCATGGAAACTGCCCCAGACAGCAACAATCTAACAATGAGACTTGTCTAACCCACTGCAGATGGGCATGTAACAAAGAATTAACTGTCCAACTGGTGCTGGATGCCCTTGGGAGATCTACAGCGAGAGAGAAATAATGGCCAAGCCAGAAGTTTGGCCAATGGAGGGCTCCATCCAGGCATTGCTAATTGCAGGTCATTCCATATTGGGTTGTCACTTCCTTTAAAAATCAGTTATTTGCTGAACAACTTATAATTATTCTATATGTAGCAAGACTGAGGGGATTGTATTCTAAAAGAGCAGATCTCAACATGAGATTATTACAGAAAGCATGTGGCAAACATCAGCCCTGCTGGCACGATGCATTTCAAGTTGGGTTCTTATTCACTTGAATTTCTACTGGGGTACAACTCAAGCTTCTGCATGCAGGGCAATTGTAATGTAATGGTGCTGCTGAGGACAGTAGAGCCGAATAAATGGAACAGTTATAGAGGAAATCTCTGAAAGCACAGAACTCTGCTCCAATGTACTCCACAACTGCTGAAGGACCCAGCACCCATCATTCTAGAATCTCTACTTCTGTTTTAAAAGAGCTGCTTCTATCTGTCTTCAAGGATAAGGCAGAATGCAAATTGTCAATGGTTCAAAAGCCTAAATTCCTCTAGAGTGAGTGAAAGGCACATTGAACATAATTTCTAAGAGTCACAGAATGGTTCCTCAATATCTTCCATAGCTCCTCACCCTTTCCCATGAATATCTGAAGAATACACTTCACAAAGAGAAAGTGTTGTTTAATGTGCTGCAGAGCTACAATTTATGTATGTTGTAGAACCTAAAAGGATGAAAAGTAGAACCAGAAAAGCACGCTTTTTCAGGATGAAGCGCATGCCGACTTTTGTGTGTAGGCTGGAATATGGGGACTTTTAGATTTTAATAATAGAGCTGCTCAAACTTACTTCTATTCAACCCCTGTTTTAATTGTTGTTAAGCATCCTAACTGTAGTTTACTTTTATTGTGAAATCGTGCATAGCATAGATTAGTACAAAGACAATTTATAAAGTGTAACCATACACAACTGGTAACTGGTGATGCCATCAAATTTTGTAATTCATTGGCTCGCTAGTTGACCTTCATGTTTGTAAGGCATCCCTTTTTAACGAGTGTGGACCCATGTTTTACAACTTTGTTATTAAGTTTAAAATTGATCAAATTCATAAAATTTCAGTCCAGTCATGATAAAAAGAGCATTAAATCTGCAACTGACTGCAAGTAGGTTTTGTGATGGAAAGTGAGAGAAATGATGCGCATGCCCTTCTTAATTTTAATTACTTATCTGTCTCTTGGAATTTAATGAAAGGTCAAGGCAGGTGGATTTTTGCACCCTTTTGACAGCTAAACTACAAATACCACAGCACTGGAAGGATAAATGACTACCTGCAATTAACACAACTGATGAAAGAATTAATGAAACTCTCAGTTTTTGAATGGGTAGTTTTTAGGTGGAATTTATAAATGAAAAATATGTGGATATTTGGACTGCCTTTCTTAAAGTTTATGCATAATTATCTCAGACAACCATAGTATGCCTTGCTACATACAATTACATAGGGATATATAGCATAATAAAAACAAGAAGGGGGCTAAATAGCCCACCGATTAATCAAACAATAAACCATGGGTTAAATGCTGGCTTGTTCAGTCCAGGGTTCACATATCACACAATCTCTGATCAGGCCAACTGGAGGTGGTTCATCCAAAAATGGAAGCAGCTTGCATGCAGCTTATGAAATCCATGATCTGCCTCTGCACAATGTCATCACATACAAGGATCCCCAGTGTAACCTACAAATTGATTGCACTGCTTGTCTCTTTTAACTCCAGTTCCCTCCGTACTGATATGACTAAATCATTTCCTCAACTCTCACAAATTATTTTATTGACATGTGTTCTCTAATGCGAGCGTTATCAAGACCTCCATTTCTGTTCTCCTCTGAGTGCTTTTCATACTCCCCTCTGGGCCCACATGGGCTCCTCCGTTCCTTCCGATTTCCTATTATGCTCATGCCCGCTCTTTAAGCCACCTATTTTCTTCCTCTGACCAGGCAAGAGGAGGTAGTGCTACAGACACGGTAATTTTGCCCCTGGCTGAGTTCCGTTTTGCTCCCATTGCCAGGCTACCCTCTCTTCAGGGCTGGGGATGGGGGTCAACAAATCAGCCAAAAGTCATTTCTTCCTGCCAGCAAGAAAACAACAGCACTGCCTATAAACAAAGTGCAGTATACGTCTTCCTTTCCACCCAGTGAGAAGCAGCCTGCTCCCCCCCCCCCCGAATTAAAGGAAAGAGCTAGCAGCACACATGGCCTTGTTTCCCATAAACTGGAGAGGTCGGGGGGGGGGGGGGGGGGG
>NW_025336508.1:1857136-1904527 GCF_004798865.1 Varanus komodoensis | reverse complement strand
CCCCCCCCCCCCCCCCCCGCACTTCCTTTGCAAGACCTATCAAGCTCATCAACATATCCTGACTATTACTGGTGACTGGGAGCCAAGACAGCCTTATTTTAAAGTCTTTTTTAAGTCTTATTTTTAAGCTTTATTTTTAAGTCGTTATTTGTTTTTTGGCGCCAGGCTAAGACCTTTTTATTTAAAACTTATTTTAATTGTTAAATTATTTAATTAATAGGATTTTAAATTTTTAGCTGAGAATGCACCGGGGGATTTTAAACAATTTTTTTTTAATTTGTTGTACTGTTATTATTTATGTATTTATGTATTCTTTGTGAGCCGCCCCGAGGCTTTGTTGCGATGGGGGCGGCACAGAAATATTTTAAATAAATAAATAAAATAAAATTTTCAAAACAAGAAGCATAAAAGAGGACTTTGATATTACCCATTTAGTCCATTTACAAAGCAAACCTCCTCTTTCTTCGTCTTTTAATCTACCTGCAGTTAGAATGAAGTGGCACAGAGCTGGCTGACTGGGACAGATGTGGAAGGGATGTATTTTCAGGGTAAGGGGTGGAGGCTGGGGCTCCACAAGTTCCCTACTGCTTTGAGTTAGAGGATGAGGACAGTGCGGGGGGGGGGGGGTGTAACAGATCCCATGCGGTAGCAGCTTTGCATACAATGAGGAAGAGAAAGGCACTGAACAGCACCAGAGAGAACTGGAAAAGAGCACTGCAACCATAGCCTCACCCTTTCAACAAACTAATCAGATGTTCAGTATTCTCAGAACTGGAAGACAGTGGTGCAGATGCCACTCAGAAAACCAACTCTCCTCCTGAAATCTACTCCTAGTTTTTCAGAAGTAGCTGCTCAGCTTGTTCGCTGTTGTGTTGTAACCTCCCTCCCTGGCCAGCCTAGCTCACCGAGATGAAAGACTTCCTTGCCCCTGCCAATGACTGCATGTGTTGAAGGCTGCCCCTCCCCGTACACCAGACAAGGAACTTTCCGGCTCGTGAATCAAGTTCTGCTTTTCGTCTAGGCCCAGGCACAGCCACACCAGTTTGGCCATTTCATTTACAGCTCTCCAGTTTGTATTTCATGTGCTTCAATCCCAAAGTGTCTGCGGTTCGGCAATGTTCTGCAGACCTCTGTACATGTATTCCCTCCTCTTTTTGTGCCTTGCCTCATTACTTTGCATAATTTGGCAAAGTATAATATAAACACAAGCTGCACTCCAAGCACTCATCTTCTCAATTTAGCAACTCGTGTTGTGGGTGACTGCACAAGAGATGTATGTTGCAGAGCTAAACTCAAAGAAGAGCTGCCAAGAACAACACAGCCTGAGAACGGGAAAGGAGACGAGCATTTTCACCTGCGGTTAGCCCAGTAAAGTTAAACAATCCTGCACAAAAGGTTAAAAACACAAAGCAACATGATGTAGCGAGTCCTCCCGCACCCCACAATATGCACGCACGCACATACAGTCAACCCATGGCTTGGGAGAGAGACCAAAGGGCCAAAAATCCCACAACACACTCCTAAAATGTAGATAATTTGAGCTCCACAGGCACTTACCATGGACCAAACCCCATCGGCCGCCTGTCATAATCTGGAAGATCCGGCACCACCTTGCACGCTTCTATAGTTAGATATTTAAATATGTGGACTTTTCCTTTTATGCATATCTGAAATAAAAAAGGGAGGCAACCAGAGAACTTTTGAGAGTGATACAGGAATTATTCCTTTCTGCTGTGCTGTACAAGTGTGCATGTGTTGGATTTGTACCTTTGTATGTTAATAACGAAGAACAAAACCGCCCTGCCCTAAAGAAAAACATGACCCAAATTACCAGACCAAAGGAATTTTTCTGTCTGGGATCCATGGTTAGGTTGCTCTGGGTTCTTCAGAGGAAGAACAATATAAAAGCATTCCTCCTAAATAGTATACACTTTAAGATACAATTCTATGCAAGTTTAAAGGTTGCAGTTCCCTGTATGCCCCAGCCAGCTGGGAGTTATAGGCCTAAATTTGCATTGGAGGGCACTCTTATTATTTTAAAATGTTATATTAGTGAGCATGAAATGGCTCCCTACAGCAGGGTGTGGAAGAGAGCCTTTCCAGCTGCCCCAAGTGCTGCTCGGCGTTCTGGACTTCCTGGGGAAGGCAATGGCCCACCAGCTCCCTGGCTAGATGGAAAGCCTTTCCGCCACTCTTGCCGACGGCCTTAGGTATTGTCGTGGTTTGTTGACTTGACCATGGCTCGTTTTTCTCACCTGGCTTTGAACACCACAATTAAAATGGTGGGTTTATTAAACCCTACAACAAACCATGGCTAGCTGCAGTGGTTTATAAGCTAGCCCTACTAACAACCCTATTGCTATTGTATGTTTTACAGACGGCAATCCACTTATTTATTTATTTAGAATATTTATATGCCGTCCTATCGCGAAAGCCTCAGGACGGCCTACATAGATGAAATAACATAAAACACAACACAAATAAATTACAGACTCACACTGGCTGCAGTTAAAACATGTAAGAAACAATATTAAAACTTATTAAAATATTGCTGAAATAAAAAGGTCTTAACCTGGCACCAAAACACAAATAACGACAGTGCCAGGCGGACCTCTCTGGGGAGCGCATTCCATAGGCGGGGCGCCACCACAGAGAAAGCCCTCCTCCGGATACTTTGCCTCCTAATATCTTTCACAGAGGAGGGCTTCCGCTGCCGATCTCAGGGGGCGGGAGGGCAAATATGGAAGCAGGCAGTCCTTTAGGTCCGCCTTAGAGGCCCTCTGGGCTTATTCAGCAGGTAATAAGTCCATAAATAAATAAATAACCCCGTGGTTACAGAGTAGGGTTCAGACAATTTATTAAACTTCCATAGCTGATTGCATTGTGTGAACATATTCTCTGCAGTGGTGCCCAATCTATGGAATGCGCTCCCCAGTGAGGTCCGCCTGGCGCCGTCGTTATTTGTTTTTCGGCGCCAGGTGAAGACCTTTTTATACAAACATTATTTTAATTGTTAATATTATTTATTTATTTTATTCTTTGGCCAGGGCGACTTAATTTATACTGTTAAATTATATTGTTTTGTATTATGTTATTTATTTATGATTGTGAGCCGCCCCGAGGCTTCGGCGAATGGAGCGGCATAGAAGTTCCCTAAACAAATAAATAAATAAATAATAAACCCAGCTGCTGGGCAGGTTTTCTTGACACTTTAACTCCGGGGTGGCTGAGAGGGGCCAGCTGTTCCTAATGATCTCCTCCAGGAGCCTCTGTGCAGTGAGGGCATGCAAAACCCCCACAGGAACCCCAAAGATTCTGCTGCTGACAAGCTTCCGTGCCAAACGGCAGCAAAGCAGCCAACGGCTCTTTTTCAGCTATTTTTTAATGGCCGTGTGTGTGTGGAAGGCGATCGCCTGTAGTTCCCAAGCGCAGATAACACAGAGGCACCGTCTTTAGCAAGTCCAGCTGCGGCCAGAAGTCAAGCGCAATGGCTCGCCGGCCAGGACCCTGCACAAGGCCTGGGGGAGGGGGAGGGGGAGGGGGAGGCAGCACCGAGACCCTGCTGGGCTGGACCATCGCTTGGGCACAGATGAATGTTGCAGACTAGCACACAGCTACAATTCCCGAGGGGTTTAATGTACCGTGTGAGCCCAGCCATTGCTGGAGTTCTCGTGAAAGCTGTCAATCGATGGCCTGCCTCCGATTTCTGGGGTCAAGCCCTGCTTAGTGCTTTTAAGAAGCCTTCTGGTAGAGCGGCAACTATTGCTTTCATTGATGCTTTCATTTCCATGTGACCAGAGACCTCCACTCCGACAGAGGACCCTCAGAGCTGGCAAGCGACCGAGCCTTCAGTGCCACATTCACACCCCTGCTCTCTGCGGCTTTTCTAGATTTCCAAGTCCTCTTCCCTAGATTTTTGTCCATTATTCTTAGATTGCTAGCTATCTTTACAAAAACAGCACTTCTTTTTGACACACCAGACACCGCAGGTACAGAGCATGTAATGCACAGAAACAGCTGTTGCTGAAACTGTCTGGCAGCAGTGGCTTTTTACACACTATCCAGCATGCACATTACCCACTTGACCACCGCGCGCCATGGCAGCAGCAAAAACAAATAACGGCTGGCAGTTTAACCTCCTGATTCCAGAGCTGAAATTCAGCCTCAGTCATCTTAATGGGTATTCCACACTGCAAAGTAAATTCTGCACTGAGGCGGTTGCCCACGAAAAGCACATCTAGGGCAGCCTCTCAGTCATGATCAAATCGTCCGAAAAGATCAGGCATCTTAAAGACAGGTCACAATTAAAAGCTCTCCTCCCGCAGATTTATTTGACATGCTTAGAGAAAAGTATTCTGCTTAAGAATAGGGTCTGAACGTTTGATTATACGTTACCTGGGCAGGGGGTGACTGCAGCGGGTTATTGTCTAGAGTGATTGTCTGCAAGTGCCTGAAGTTCCGGTAACAAAGCGGGATTGTTGTGATTTTATTGCAGGAGAAATCTAACCGAATCAAAGGCAGCTCTGCAAGCTCTGCAGAAGTATAGACACACAGAGACACACACAGAAAAAGTGTTGCAGTTAGCTAGTTGTGGTAGCCACAAGGCATCCATATAGATCAACTAGAGGATGTTAGCAAGTGTTCAGAAAATGATAGCTCCTCCCCTGCATTTCTTACCTTCAGGTAAATGTACCAAATGATTTCTTCTGAGGTTCAGGTCCCGCAGAGATTCCAAATGACCAATCTGTGATGGAATTCTCTCTATTTCATTACAGCTTACATCCTGGCAAACAGAGAAGAGAACAGTAACTTCAGGGCTTTTCACTCGCTTCTTGTTGTGTGCTGTCTTAGGCAATTCTTTGGCTCTGAGTCTTGCCTTGTGAATGGAAAGTCATTAACGTTAAGTCCGTCCGTCCTAGGAAGCTAGGCTCCCTTCTCTTTGGGGAGCGGCAATAGCCCAGCGGTATGCAATATTCTTCCACAATCCCCAGAACCTCCAGTTAAAACAATCTTAGATAGGCATGCCAGGAAAGTCCACAGGTGGAGACCCTGAGGTTCTGTTGCCAGTCAAGATGGACAATACTGCACGAAAAGGACCACGGTCTGATTCTGTTTATGAATTTGATCTATTTTTACTAAAGCCTGCTTTGGGACAAAGTCTTCGACTGCTTTGAGTGGCACCAGTCTGTTCATTAAACAACACCAAAAAGCCTTTTAAATGAGCACTTTACCACAGAAGCAGCTTCAAATAGGCCTTTATTGCGGAAAGTGACCAGAGCCATGGGACCTGTCCTTTGGATATACTGCAGCAGTTACTAAACTCTCTGGTCCTCCACTGAGTTTTACTGCCAAGCTACAGCCTGCTGCTTCTGCAATTCTGCACTCTTTCTTTCTTCCCCTTACTGGATCAAATACCGCTTTCGATGTGAGCAAGGGAGCTGCTGGCAGAAGTGGATTTTCCCATCCCTCCTCCTGCAGCAGCTGCTCCGGCCTCCCAAAACGCCTCACAGAAGCTTAGGGGGCATTAGAGATGGGGCAGGGACTAATTTCCAGTTGAAGTGGTGTGAGGGACTGAGAGAAACGGTGATTATGTGTGTGTTGGGGGGTGGGGCAATCCGGCAAAAAGGCACCCTCGACAAGATTTCTTTTGAGTTGTATGCTCTTGTGCTGAAGGGCAGCTCAAAAATCTACCAAATACATGAACCATATGTTAAATGAATCTGAATTCTGATTGGCAGCAGTGTTCTAATTTATAAACATAACATTATGGTACAGCCACAGGAAATTATGCCCTGTATTAGAAGCATAGATAATCGCTGAAATCCAACAACATCCAGACTTTCACATACACAAATGGGCTTCCTCATTCTTTGAACCCACTGGGTCTCCAGTATGCCCCCAAACTGGATCTGTGGGATTTGCCCAACCCTGTGGCGCAGACTGGGAGGTGGATGCCATGGGGGCAAGGGAAATCTGCTCTGCCACCAATTTTTAGTTTGCTGATGGAACTGTTGTTCCAAGCCATGAGGTTCAGAAATCAGCTGTGAGCCAAGTTCGATTTCCAAGGCAGGTGACAATAATACTTGAAAAACAAGCCAGGTGACTAGATCCTGGATCAGAGCCAAGATCTTCTCCTAAGCAGACTGAGAACTACAGAGCTAATAGATATTTAATTATGTTTACATATATGTTCAAAGCGGCACATAGGAGGCCCCAAAATACTATGTTTTACTAGCAGCATACTTTAGAAGAAGCAGTACATATAGCCCAAAAATGCATATGTGGAATACTGTTCTCAATGCATAGTATTTATTGATTGATTGATTTTCAATACTGTCATTTATTAAAATCTCATGATGGTTTTGCAATATTAAACCTTGAAGCTTATTTAATTATTTCATTTGCAACAATTATATATTGCTCCAGAGCAGTGATCAATCAACAGTAAAAAGAATAAAACGTCATATTGCTCTTAAAAACCATGGCTGGCCAATCAAGGCAGGTTTCTTGGAATCAAGATGTTTCCAGCAGGCACTAAAAACAGCATGGTACTGGTGCCCGCCATGCCACAGAAAAGGCGCCACCCACACTGGCAAGCTCTTTCCTGGGTGGACTCCACCTGGGCTAAGTGGAACCACTGGAAGCATGCCATCTGATAACCTCAGCAACCAGGCTGATTAACAAGGGAGCTTCTCCAAGGCAGTCTTTAAAATGCATCGAAAAACAAGGCACTGACACAAAAAGCACAGAAGACTAAAATGAAAAATAACAAGCAACTGCAGGCTTGGTGCAATTGTTAGCTGTTCCTTTTCCCCCAGCTATAAGCTCGGAGCAAACAGTAAGCTGCAGACAGCTGTCACGGTTATCTTTTCAAGCCCTAGAAGAGACGCAAAGTTGCTTTGAACAGCGAGACAACAGCGATCTCAGTCCAGTGGCTGATGGAACCAAACAGATGCATCTCCTCATCTTTTCAACTGATAGATGAGATGAACTCTATGGACATTGGGAATAAAGGTGGCTGTCGATCTTAAGGCTTGCTCGCGGGTCACACCAATCTGGACTCCGCATCAGAAAATGGAGGGGGTCGAAGGGCCTGGGGAATATGGGGCTCCAGGCTCTGAGATGAAAGAAGTGGAGGAGTTTATCTCAAGGCAGCTTTTCCCAGGTGTGCAGAATGCCTCCAAGAATAGCCATGGGGCACAGATATGATTGGTGACCCCACAACACAAGGTCAGGAGAGGAAGGCAGTCAATCAGAGGACAGACATATGGAAAGGAAGTGGGCTCGCTTCCAAATGGGCCCTTGAGGAGGCATCGGGGCCAAGCGTACGCAAAAGACACGTTTTTGGAAGCAGTGTTTTTAGATGGGGCTCCATGAACTGCTATATGCACGTTTCAGGATCTGGGTTGCTCTGGTGGCGAGAACCAGAACAGCCACCACCACTGTATTTGCAGGATCAGCCCCAAACCCCACTGGAGCTGTCACTCTGCTTTTTCCTGGGAGAAGAACTATCTAAGAGCGAGCTCTTCCCTCCAGAACTGTCTCAGCAACAGGTCCTCCTGTAGCTGCAGTGCCTGCGCCTTGCCTGACGGTTCCTGTCCCTGCTTCCTGCATCTGTCTCGACTCCTGCCTTGCCATGTTGCTGCAGCGGGACACAGCCTCTTGTGCTTGCATCCTGCATGACCTTTCTTGCTCCAGCTCCTGCTCCTAAGTGTGTATCCGGCTGAAGTCTGGTTGCCCTGGCCCTGGTACCTCCACTGCTCTTGTCTTGTCTTGGGTCAAGGCATATTCTTTACCTTACGCTGCAGGGAGGACACTCCCAACTAGTTTTAGCTGCTGCCTTAATGGAACACATGATAGTGCTCATCTCTTAACAATATAATGATCTCCGGTAGGATTGTAATGGCTATACCAAAAAGGGTGAAATACGCATGAACAAAATTCACATGTGCCTCTTCTTGGTATGGCAACACTCATTGTTTAAATATATTCAGCACTTTAGCAAGTGTGCATAAAGCTCAGCTAAAACCATCTGGCAAGTATCCCACTTCTTTTTAGGAGGGTAGAAGAAAGCAGCATGTCGCACGCAACTCTAAAAGCAGAGTTCAGGACTATCATGCGGCCCGCTCCCTTGCAGCCCTCCCTGCTGTGCTAAAGCTGGGGTCTGGGGCACAGGACTGTGGATAAACTTAAACTTTTATCAAGACAGTTACGGTGTCAAGACTGTTTAACTTTGGGGCCATTTGATATACCATTGCGCCATCCCTGAATAATAAAGACATCTGTCTAGCATTAATCACGTGGGACAAAAGAGGCTGCTACATCTATGAAATCTTAATACACGAGGTCAACTGAATTGGGGAGTTTAATCTTGAACGAGTGAAATGCTTATATACTTACAAGCTCCATCAGTTGTCTGAGCTGTCCAATTTCTTCTGGTAGGGAGACCAACTTATTATTGCTTGCTATCAAAACTTTCAAGGGGAGACTGCATAAATGAACTGGCAATGTTGAGAGCTGATTCCGGCTTTTCAGGAAGAGATGCAAAACAAAAACAAAAAACATATTGTCAGAACAGAGATGGAACATCGCCAATTCATCAGTGGCATGGGGAAAGTAAAATATAGTAATAGTAGAAAATAAGAGCACCATGTCGGTTTTTGGCACATTAAGTTGACAACTGGGATCCCATGATTCTAAGTGTGGTTTCTAGTCCTGTCAAGTGGTTCTGAAGGGAAACCACTGGGCTCTGCTATCCATTTCTGCAATGTTCAGTCAAATGGTTTAAAAGTCGAAGAGGAAGGTCAAGGTCTCTTCTCATGTATATCTGGACGGAATGCAGGATGTGGAATAATCAATTCAAGTTGTGACAACCCAGATTCAGCACAGATACCAGGAAAAGCTTCCTCAGTGCCAGAGTAATACGACAGTGGAACCAGTTGCCTAGATAGGTCATGGGCTCTCCCACACTAGAGACATTCAGGGTGGAACTGGGCCAGCATCTGAGTGGAATGGTACAAATTAGTGACCTGCAACAGCAGGAGGTTGGACTCGATGGCCTTCTTGGCCCCTTCCAACTCTACTATTTTATGATCATCAGATTTTATCCTTGCTAGACCGCTCATCCTCTTGTACTTAGAGTGAGCAAGTTGTGGCCTTCCAGAAGTTTTGACCTACAACCCAGCCCTATGCAGCAAAGGTGAAGCACAACAGAAATTTATTTTATTATTGGCTATATTTATATCCCGCCTTTCTTCCAAGGAGACCATGGCAGTATACCTGATCCTCCTCTGCATTCTGACCTCACAACAACCTGGTAAAGTAGGCCAGGCTGAAAGTCAATGACTAGGTCAAAGTCCCCCAGTGATATGCAGGATAGGGTGAGGACTAGAATTCAGGTCTGGCCAATCTCCATCCAATACACCAATGTGCCGCATGAAACATGCCAAAACCAGTGGAGGGCCACAGGTTTTCCTCTCCTTATCTACCACAAGCTGTGATTCAAAGAACTGCAGAGGCCACTGTGTATACATCAAATGTCTTACTTCTTTCACCTTTCTTGCTATAGTACATGGCTAAAAGAGATGCCAATCCAAAAAGACTCAACCACCACTTTTCCGGAGCATCAACAAACAAAAACTGCATCATCAGACTGCACTATAGCCAGCAGCCTTGGATCACAAAAAGCAATTAATAAAAAATAAACAACACGTTTCCAAGGGCAGTTAATGCTCAGGTCTGCTCTACACCTTTTCTACACACTTGCAGTTACTCAGCCAGCAGCTTTCCTTTCTGGACAGTTTTTCCCTCCAGAGGCACCAACCTTGGGCTATAAAAATGTTAATATGCATTAATGTTAGTACCAAATGTTAGTATGTTTCATCAAGTACTGCCCTATAACATCACTGTTTCCCTTTCTTCCTAAAAATCCATAAAAGGGGCTTCTCAGCCCTGACTGTTCCTGGACCTTCGCTAGGACCAGTAGCCCCATATTCAGAGTTTTTTCTTTTACAAGCTATTTACACAAATTCATACATTGAGGCCACAGGGCATTTTGCTGAACAAGCTGGGGGTCTCTGGATGCTTTCAGATGTTTTACCACTCTGGATGTGCATTCATTTCCACTTCAAAGCCCCATCAGGGACCCAGGTGCACTGCAGGAGATGCACTGAATTCTCATCCTCAGACAATTCTGCCACCCATTTTACCTGGATTTACTCAACGTTATTCTTTCCTAGAATAATATTGAAAAATCCATTTTGGTTGAAAAATCAGCTGTTTTTACAGATTAAAGGAGTGAATAGGGGCAGGCTGCTCACCCAATTACTGCAAAAGGTTTTTGTAACAGCACCAGTACATTCCATTATTTTGAACACCTCCATCAATCTTCATAAGCAGTACTCTAAATTTTATGGACATTATATTGATGACATTTTTATTGTTTTTACCCAGACTTCCAAAACTAAAAGCTTCTTTCCTGGATCAATTCTATCCATGTGGACATAAAACTTGTCATATGAGAACCAGTTTGGTGTAGTGGCTAAGAGTCTGGGATTGGGGCTCAGGCAATCTGGGATCTAGTCCCCAGTCAGGCATGGAATCAACTGGGTGACTTTGAGCTGGTCACAGACTAGATAAGATTGGGAGGAGGAGGAGAATGATGTAAGCTGCTTGGGGTTGTAAAGAAAAAAGGCACGATATAAAGCTAATAAATAAGTAAATATGATTCAGTTTTTGGACATCATTGCCAATATCAGTGAGGGCAGAATTTGCATATATGGTTTCATTAAGCCTACTGAAAAGAATTCCATTTTGCATTTCTCTAGCAATTATTCTAGGCACTTGAAAATTAATCTTCTCTCTAGCCAATTTTTGCATTTGAAAAGAAAATGTGCCTTTGACTACATAATTCATATGCAGATTTTTTATTTTTGTGGAGGAACTAACAGAAAGGGGTTTTCCTGGGCATGTCATCTTTGTCCAGCTGCAGAGATCAGCAGACAAACCCTTTCTGACTCTCGAATGAAGCCCAAGGCTAACAGATGGCTCTGGTCTCTGAAATTAAACCATCTTTTCCAGATTATCAAACAAAAACATTGGCGTTTGGTCCAGGATACAGCAGACTGCAGGAAGAATCCACTTGTGAAATTCCATAGAATGCCTGATTTTGGTGACAATGGGGTCACACTGACTTGGTCCTCACATCATGTCCTCAGAATACTGTAGGACATTATAAGTATTAACGTTGTTTATGTTGCCCACAAGCCTTGAAAATTAAAAAGTTCTCCAGTCCGGGAGACAACAAAAACTATTTCTTGAGATCATTTACTAATTACAACTCAGGCTATTTTCTGTATATAATTACATGTCCTTGTCCCAAGTTACATGTGGGACAGACTTCTACACCTTTGAAGTTAAGGATTATGGGATATGAATGAATATGCGCCCGGAAATTAGAAACCTCCCTGATTATATACTTTCTACAGTGTTGTCATGCTCCAAAGGCACCCAGATTTTTTTCACTGGAAAACATACAATGAGTTTCTTTGAAACACATTTCTCTGACTGAAGGAATACTTAAAAGGGAAACATTGTGAATCCATAAATTGCAATTCTATCTTCCATGTTTCTGAATGATAAATTGGACCAGCCTGCCTGTAAATGTTCGGCCATCACCAAGTGTCCTTCAGTACCAAGTAGATTCCTTTTTTCCTTTCAACTGTTCTTATTACACTGGAGTGATTATCTGTGATATTGACAACCAAAAGATTACTCTGACTTTTTAAATACAAAGCAATTACAATGGTTGCTGATCTTGATTTCATTATATAATGTTATCTGGTGGAGTTCTTCATGAACAGCCATGGATTACCTCCTTCATATTGCCTTTTGTTTCTCCGGGTCAGTTGTAAAAATTGACCTTGAATACTTTGAGGTAAGATCATTTCTCATGATCACATGCTGAAAGTTCTGTAGAACTGTAACTAGGTGAGAACTTTAATGGCATGGTTTGTCACTTTGCTATTTCAGGAAAATAAGAATTGTTATTTCCCAGAAACAGCATAATCCCTAGGAAGTAATTTTACTTAAGCACTTTTGTATCTTTGATGCTTCAAAGCAAAAGTGCATAATCTAAGTAACTTTTATAACTGTTTGCCTCAGGTTGGTGAGGTAATTTACCACTTCATTACTGTTATGTTTTGTTTGTTGCATACAGCATGGCAGTGGGAGGGGCAACTTTGGCTGCTCTCCACAAGAGATAATGAACATGAAACAATGGGTTTGTCGGTCTGAAGAACAAAAACAAACTTACATTCCTGAGTTCTTGTTAATATTTTGTAGCGTGTGTGATAACATTGTAGGGCGATTATGTACAGTTTAAGACAATCTACAATTGTTCAATATTGTTGAATACAGACACTTTCTGCCTAGCTTGTAATAAGACCAGGTATGACTCTGGCAGAGACTCGTCTAAATAAACCGCTGTTTCTCACCGTCCATGGTCCCAACGGCCCCAAAAACAAGCCAGGGGTTGTCTAGGGAGACTGGGGTGGCTGCTCTCAAACAAACGACCTGTTGGAAGCAGACCAAATGTGCATGACACACCAACCCAGAGCGGCTTCTCACCCACAGCGGATTGTGGAGTTGCATGAACCCAGTCCTGTGTGTCCTGCACAGCACTGTGCTCAGCTCACATATTAAGCAAGTCCCTAAATACGCTGGTGTGTGGTGCACCGTATATATTTACTCAAAGTAAAAGTTCCACCACTTGTTATTACTGAAATTTTGCATATTTTGTATAGGTTGTAACGCCACATTGCCTGGTATTGTTAAGCTGAGAATCTGTGTTTTCCAAACCACTGTTTTGTGTATCACATAACATATATGTGCACCAAAACATGGGTCTGTACACATTATGCATTTACTTAAATGTTTTCATCATTAGGTCTTGACCATTAATTAGTGTCTTCATTCATATTCTATGGAACTCCCTGCCTCTGGAGGTTAGGCAGGCTCCCATAACAGGTTTCCAACACCTTCTGACCAGCCACAGTTAATTATTTCTATTTATATGCCACTTCATTTTTTTTTCATTTCTACACCATCCAATAGCAAAGGGAGGTTTAATGTTACCCTGTTTTTAATGCATTATTTTTATTCTTCCATCAGTTGCACCTTTTTATTGTTTGTTGCTCCACTATTTGTCTAGATATGGAGCAGCATACAAAGACTTCAATGAATGAATGAATGAATCACGCCCCTTTGGTATTCACATAATGCATTAACTGTGGCTCACTCATTTCATTGGAGAGACCTCTCCCCTTCATTCAGCACCCTTACGAGCCCAGGGCAGAAGCCTATGCGCTCCATTCCCCCAACCCGGGGGGTGGGTGGGGCAGACCTATAACCGTCTCCCAGAACACTCCTCACTGGTTTCCAACTGTGTCGCTTGCAAAGTCAGGTGGAGCTTAGGGATTTCTGCCACCTAGAGAATGAAGATGATACTGCAAGCTTCCAAAATATGGTCATATTTAAATAAATTGCAATTAACTAATGCATCTTAAAAGTCACATAATGCTGAGGCTCTCACCCACAGGGTTCCCTTAAAGAGCACACCACTTTTCAGGTGTTTAGGTTTTATGGTCATAGTCCTATGGTGCTGGCAGACACATATCCTCTTTCATTACATAAAATTTAAGAGAAAGGTACTGTAACATGGAAAATGATCTGTATAATTGTATGCAAATTAGCAAGAACTCATTAATAGCTGTGTTATGATCTTCTGACTGATCCCTACTACCTAAAACCTGTCTGTGTTTTTTCTCTCTCTATGTTCCATAAACTAAAGTGCATCTTAAAGTTGGCAACTTGAAGCCCTAGTCAGCAAGCATTCAAAAGGGAAATCAGAATTAACTTCGACTGAACCTTCTAGCATTAATTTAACTTGACCCTAAATATTAAAAAAAAATGCCCAGCAGTGAACTGCAAATTGCTAGTACAGGAAACCCCCTAATAAGGAAGGCCTCGGCAGTTATAGGCAGCCTATAGATACATGTATAAACAAATAAATAAATATTAGTGCGAGAGAAATGTCACATGCACACATGGAATGGTTTGCTCCAGAAACTTGTGTTCAAATTCAGGTATATCAACAGGAAAGGCAAAATAATAACCAAGCTGGCAAGAGATGATGAGGTCCACTATCCATGGCTGATGTTTACACGTGATGATTCTGAGTGGTTGCCACCAAACACTCGTGAATGCAGCTTGCTTTTCAAGTGCTAGAAAAACCACTGCCATGGAGGCCCGCTCTTCTCGGCAGAAGAAGGGCCCTTCCTCCCACTCACTCTGAAAGCAGAACCATGCTGGTAGATTCCAGTGAGGGGAATTACCCAATTCTAGAACAAAGGGGTAATCTCATTACAAACCCTGGACACCTCAGAGCACTTCCCCCTCCCTGAAATGCAACTGTTAAAAGAAGCAAAAGCTTGCTGTGCCAAAACCGTACCCTTTTAATACCATAACATGTAACTACATGGAAGAACATGAAAGAGTCTCCACCTGGCATCAAAAAGCCCACGAGGGGCCAGGGAGCCTCTCCAGGGAAGGGGCTCATAATCTGGGTGCGACCACTTAATCAGTCCTCTGCTTAGGCAACTCCTGCGTTCAGAGGAAGCCCCTGCAGAAAGGCCTCCAAGAATGAACTTAGGGCCCGGGCAGATATACGAATGCATCTTGTATATGGAAGGAGACTGTCCTTTAGGTAGCGCTGCCCCAAGCGATTTGCGGCTTTTTAGATTAGCACCAGCGCTTTGAATTGGGCCCAGAAATGATCTGCTAGCAAGAGCAGACCAGGAAGCCCTGCTGTAATGGTAACGACCTGGCTGTCCTGTTACGGATTCGCTGAAGTTCTCAGATGCCGGCCAGCCTTATGCCATTGTGAATAAGTGTAGCGAGTTATCAAGTTTGCAGCCTCTCCAGAAAAGGGGACTGTGATGCCCCGAGAATTTGAGAGGGCCTGGTTTTCCCAGGCAAGGAAAATGCAACTGAATCACAGAATGCAAGGAAACGATTGCAACTGAAATCCACGGTGCCACAGCATCGTATCCACAACAGCTACTTGCCTCTTGGGGAAGAACTTCTGTTCTGCTCCTCAATGGAGGAACGCCAAAACTTCTCTAAGAATGACTGACCAACGCGAAATCTTTTTACAATAGCACCACTAGAAGAAGACCCACCATGAGGTTTTGTATACATGGGGGATGCCCTGTCCTTACCCAGAGCTCACAAGTCTTTGCTACTCAGCCTAGACTGACAGGGAGAAATGAGGCCATGTGTTTTTCAGGAATGGGCAAGTTCAGGAGCAGTGAGGATTCTAGCGCCAACTACACCAGGCCTGAGAACCAAGCCTGTTGGGGTGCTGTGAAACATCTCCCTTCCCGCAACCTGTCCCTGGGGATTATTCTGGCGACTAGCCATGGCAGTGCAGCAACTGCACCTTGCCCTCTGGGTTGCCAGGACTACTTCCCTTTAAACTCTGAGGCTTCTTTTGTCCTCTGGCCCACCCACCATCTTGTGTAAGCAGTGACGATGGTTGTCCCACTGTCACCATGGTTTGGTGCTGAAGAGTGGGGTGTGGCTCCCTCTTCCAGCCCTGGCTTTGGAGTTAATAGAAGGAAGATCTCACCCCACACTACCCTTCTCCACAGGAGAACAGCACATTCTCAAGTCTGTTGAGGGGAATTTATTATTTTTCATTAAAGGAACCTAAAGTCCTCTCTTCAGGCAGTTGATTACTTGCTGTAAATTGGCAGCATGTAAGAACTGTTTTGAAATGCACAATAGGAAGTTGTCCTCTGATTCACATCCTTTTTTAAAAACTCGCTGTAAAAAACAAAGGAAGTTAGCAAACTGAAACTGGCTAAAGAACTGTGCCAAAGCCAACTCGATTACTTATTTTTACATTGTTATTATTAGCTGAACTACACAAACATCTCAATGCACTTCTTCAACAAAATACAGGGCAGCACGAAACGCTCAAATCAGGAAAATACAGTACATTACCACTAAGCCAGTAGAGTTCATTTTTCAATAAAACCACCCAGAGAGCTTTGTCTGTGGGGTGGTTTAGAAATGCAATAAATAGCTTATATTATGCTAAGAAGTCTTTATTACAAAGCAGTATTTTTAAAAGGACCTACTCTGACTCTATCACATGCCCACTACATCACCCCCCTGAAAGCTGCGGCCCCTCCCTTCAAGCATGAAAAAGCCCAGAAAGTCAATCCTCTAGAAAGGCCTGTAATCTTGTACAAAGAACTGCTGTCAGAACAGGAAATCTGGGGGTCCTGGCACACTTGAAGCGCTTTTTTGAATCACAGCCAATGTTTTTACTTGAGCTTAACTCCTGAAAATGACCACTGTATTCTAGAAACGTGAAGCATTATTTGACTCTTCCACAATCACTTTTCCCAATGGTGCATCACCTTGGAGTCTTGAGCTTTTGCTTGGTGTGACTCTCCCCAACATGAAGAGACAAGAGTTGCGTAATGTAGGATGCTACATATTGTGTCATAATTACCTGATATTCAGAAAAGTTAACGACTGCAAATTCAAAATGGTTTCTGGAATATAACGAATGCAATTCTGGTACAAATTAAGGCTCTCAAGGGAAACAAAGAGACAAGCTTCGATAGGCAGCTCTGAGAGTCTGTTCCGTGATAGATCTAGAAGAGAAGCAAACAAAGTGGAAATTAAAGACACCATTGCAGAACAGAATACAAACAAGATGTGTATAGAGCAAATAGGCATTTTATTACACTATCTAATAGGGATAGTAAAAATAATTAGTCATTCAATATAAGGTCAGGTTATTCAGTTGCCGAACACCTTCAAAATATAGTTCCCCTCTTCTCAGATCAGGTTCAGCGACCAGTTTTTAATCTGTAAGAATCGTTACAAATGAATTTTGCATTTTGGAATGGAAGGTTGCAGGGAGAGGAATCTGAGAGAAACACAAGGCAAAAGGAATCCAACAACTCACACACACACCAACAGCTTGCACATGCGCAATCTTCAGATATTGTTGCAGATGGCCCTGGTATTTCCTACTTAAAGCAGAAAAACCAGGAAGATGGGAGGTGGTCTTCTTCAGCAACCTGAACACAGTAATGGGGATTTCCTACCTCCTGAGATGGACTAGAATAACTGTTGAAGATGTGAAGGCCCAGGGGGAAAAAAGAGATTTGTTCCCAAAAATTGGAAAAATGAAAAGGGGAGGGATTTCTTTCAGAATGATGAATATACGTGAGAAATTAAAAAGGAGGAAAATATGAGTGCAGAATCTAACTACTATTTCAATTCTGGTATCATTTTAAATCAATTATTTTAAGTTACATTTTATATAACCGACACAAAAAACACCCTGGTTTAAGAAGTGCGTGTGTATAGCATGATTTCACACAAGATTTTCTTTTGGGGTGGGGAGCCATTTGGCATATTACCATATTCCACGGCTGAAGCTTTATGCACTTTTGTAATGCAATTCTGCAAAAAAAAGTCTTGTCAAACCCATTTGTTACGCAGGTTCAACAAAAGCACCCAAACAACAAAAGCTCATGAGGGAAATTGTGGAGCATGAACACTAGATAAATGGTACTCAGTTCTTCCTCCCAGCTGCCCCCGCCTTTGCCTTCCTGACCTTCTGTTCTCTCCCCCACTGACTGTAAGCTCTGCGCAGCCAGGGACCCATCTATTTTCGGTTATGAAACTGTGTAAAGCACCAAAGATAAAATAATAATTATAATCATAATGTAATAAAATAAACACATCTGATATTTCATCTTGTCACCCCATCTGTATGCCAGAACTGTTCAGTGAGCTACTGACCCTAAACGAATTCTGCCTCATTTCTCTTGAACAGCAGCCCTCTTTGTTGGACGGAAACAGTTTAAAAAATTAAGCTGCTGCAGAGGATGTGCCACAGGTGTCTCCTCTCAAAACTAAAAAACAAACGACAGCAGAACAGCACGGACTATGAGAGACAGAGGTTAGTCTATAACCTCTAAAGTGGCCTTACTCGGATCCTATCCTTGGAACAAGCTGGGCCACTGAAACGGGAAGAAACGTCTGTTTTCCCACTCTGAGTTTAGTGAGTCTCAAACTCAGCCTGGGAAATATTCATTTGACCATGTTTTCCTCTTTTGTGTTGCAAGCATTTAAACAAAGCTTCTTGCAAAAAATACTGCCTGGTTCCACCGCTGGAGGATTTCCTGAAACAGGAGGGTAGTGTGATCTCATGGCTTCCTCCTTGCTGACCCTGGTAGAAATATTTTCGGCCAAATTTTACTTTAAAACCACAAGATTAACTATGAAATAATACCACTTCCCCTGCCCAGGAAGCTACCTTAAGGAGGAACACTGGACTCCCTTCACTCCAGCTTGTGTCTACCCAGTTGTGCATGTCATTACTTGGATTGCGCACTGAATGCCATCCCTCAGAGGTTCAGATGTACTGCTTGTTAATTCAAACATACTTTGTCAACAAGCAACTTACAGAGGTGATACTTAAGTCCATGCACTGGATATTATCTTGCTCTGTGGAGTGCTGCTCTCAGCAAGAACACTCACTACACACTGGACTCACCAACCAATTTCGAAAGCACAATGCGGCAGAAGAAAAATGCTTTCGCTACACCCTGTTGCGAGTTTGCTCAGAAGGAAACCTACCAAGAGGCCATGGTAAAAACCTATGACAGAACTGGAAGTAAAGCCACACTCGGCCTGCCAGACAGATCCATACTTTGCTTCCCCCCCACATACAAACACGCCAAAGGACACCATTTCACCTAACAAAGAAATGGCCAATTAGTAGCTCCATCATAGTAATCATAAGTAAATCTCCAAAAATTTAATCCAATTGTGGTGCATCATTTGCTCCACAGAAAAATTATTTTCACCACTATGAGAAGGAATCTCACATTTTAAAGTTACATCACAAAGTAATGCTGAGTCTCTGTGGAAGAAAATACTTCCAGGCTCAAAACCAGTTGCCTGGTGGCTGAAATTAAAGAAATTTAATTTCATTAAGTAAATGAGACTGCATGTGAAATAAACGTTTCAAAGAACAGTCCTATTTAGATGCTGTGTGCAGCAACTTCTGGAATATGTCACAGATTTGCTGCCTGGCTTAAGCTCCCTCTACCCCACCCCACAATTTATCTTCTATAAAATAGCAGAACGACCTCCTGACCAACTGCTGCTCAGCAATTGCTGGAAGGATAAACAGAACAAGACTGAATATGGAAGAGCACTCTGCAAAGATCCCATCACTCCACACAAAACCAGCTGAGCCAGTTCATCTAGCTCAGTTCTGTCAACACTAACCGGCAGCCATGGCCATCCAGGAAGGGTCCTTTCCGGCCCTACCTGGAGACACCGGGGACTGAACCAGGGGCCTTCAGCTACTGGAAGGTGCAGAAATGTAACAAATGAACAAAATAAAATGGGAAGTGGGCTCTGGCTCTGTGGTAGAACACCAAGTTACCTACTTTAAAAGGTTTTAAAAACCTCACAAAAGAAAGCACAATTTGAGGCAAGGCCCAGAAAACACTCTGACCTTGTGAGAACAGAGGTGCACTCAGAGGGCCAGCATGTCCCCCACCGTTAAACATCTGGACTGGTCCAGAGGTCTGCTGTCCTCTAAAATCTAAAGCACAATGGGCATACACCAGCGGAGTCCAGTGAGAGCGCTGGACTGGACCTGAGAGGTGAGGGTGCTGGTCCCCACTTGGCCAGAAGGCACCCCAGGAAACTTTGGGCCACAAATTCTTACTCCCGCATATGCCACAAGGAGGATGAAACGGAGAGGAGGAATATTATGCGTGCTGCCTTAGGCACCTTGGAAGGAATATGGTAACAAATAAGCTGATTGTTTTGTAAACAACAAATTGGAAAATACAATACCTAAACACCCTTACTTTTGTGATTTATTTAGTAGAAATGAATATTTATTTAGTATATAAATAAATGGTGTAAATAAATACATACATACATACTATTGATTTATTATGCATTTATTATTTACAATTCACTATTTAATTACTGCTATGCTATGCTAGTTGCGAAGCTGCATCCGACCCATCGCAACCCCATGGACAACACTCCTCCAGGCCCCCCTGTCCTCCACCATCCCCGGAGTCCACCCAAGCTCACACCCACTGCCTCAGTGACTCCATCCAGCCGCCTCATCCTCTGCCATCCCCTCCTTCTTTTGCCCTCTATTGTGCCTATTAGGCTCTTCTCCAGGGAGTCCTTCCTTCTCATTAGGTAGCCAAAGTATTTGAGTTACTACATAAATATTAATAAGTTTCTATTAGGTTAGAGTAAGAGCTTAGAGTCTGCAAAGTAGGTTACAATACTAATGAAGTATATTGCACACAAGCACCACACGCCCACAGTGCAAACTGAGCAACAGGTCTGGCTCCACTTAATAGAAGCCGGCATCCGACTCGGCCTCCCACAGGACAGTTAATGCCCGGGAGGCATGGGCTGGGACAGGGGAAGCCACAGCAGTGGCACGCCATCCGTCCGCCTGCTCCGGTCTCCTTCGCTCCAAATACAGCTATGCAGGGTCTCTTGGGATGCTGCAGCCTAAGCTATGCAAAAAGTATTAAGAATGACACACTGCATTTTCACAGTGAATTCAATGGGATTTACTTCCTGGTAGGGGGCTAAATTTTACCTCAATACAATAAAACTCCAAGGGAAATAGGAGTGTGACAAGAAATTACAGGGAAATTGCAACAGTTGTGTAATGTCTTTGTACAAATCTCGCTACAAATTTCTGCAGCCCCATATCCTTGTTTATGAATGGAAGCCTCCAAGAACTGTGCACTGAAAGTCTGACTAAGAAGTGTTGGCAGTGACGATTAATTTTTCAGAACTGTACCTGAGTCACAAAGTGCACACAACAATCTAAAGCAAAACAATAGTTTTACTATAACTAAAACTGCAGCAGGCTCCTACAGAAACAAGCCAGACAGCCTCTATTAATATCACTAATTAGAGCAGGCAAGCTTCCCAAATGAAACCTGGAAATAACACATTAAAGTGTTACACGAAGGGTTCTGTTAATCCCTAAGGTGGTTCTGACTGCTGTTCCTACCCTGGCAAGCACGAACAGTCATCCTTATATGGAAGAGGCTATTTTTAATAACCCTCCAATATTCTCTCCTCCAGCAGAGAGCAAGCTGTATTTCACTAAATCCACTGCAATTCTGAACTGGTAAGATTCTTTCCATATAGCAACACAGTTATTTCTTCATTAGCAGTAGCTCTTTAGTCCCAATATTTTTCTTTTATAAATTCAAGTATGTTTTTGATGTGAATTGTGGAAGCAATAAGAGAAAAAGAACTATAGCCACCGGTGCCTAATTCCTACTGGTTTTAAAGAGACATATACATGGATAAAAGGTGTGAACGACTGGTTTGAATACCTCTGAACATGAGACTCGTTTAGCTCTGCTTGGCTGTAAGTGAGAGAAACCGCAGATAGTAATGGGCTGGTAAAAACAGACCTAAGTTCACATTAACCACAGAACCAAAAGAATTTGCTGCAGTGTCCTCTTATTTATGGGAGTGCTATTCTAACTTCAAATGAATTCCTCATACCAGACAGAATACCTGTGTGCTTTAATACCGGTTCCGATCCTTTCACATTGCATCAAATTCCAACTCTGCTCTAAGCTCATACCACATCAACGCTCTCAACTACTCAGAACACCACGGACCAGTTCACACATTACATTAAGTCACTTTGAAAACCAGCTATAGTGGATTGGTTGTTTGCCCACTAACTCACATTACTCTTGGCAAATGGCTTTGTGCGTTGCTGCGGCCTGTTCCTCCATCGCCCTCCTGCCTTGGAATCGTAACCCCAGCAGCTTACCCCACTAATGAGTGCATTTATTAGCTTTTCAGCAGGTTCCCTCCCCCACTTTGGGCAGATGTGCAAAAATATACCCCCCTCCCCATTTTAATGGCAAACTGTGCAAATTTAACTGTTTCTACCTTTGGGGTGATTGCACAAATTGAAGTCAATCATTTAAAAAAAACTCTGAGGGAAATTTGTGAAAATCCCCTAAAAGCACAGTAACTACTCCATTAACTACAGCATTAAATGAGTAAGTATGGTTAAATTTGTGCAAATCTCCCTAAAGTTTTTAAAAAAGTCATATTTGCACAAATCCGGGAAAGAGATCTGGAGAAAGATGGCACTGCTGTTGAGGGAGGTGGCAAAGCAAGGGAGTAAACTGACGACTGTCATGTCAAGGTGTAATAGAGAGGAAATGTTGTGAGATGACAAGGACCCACTGGTGGGGTTTTTCACTGCTCTCGCTGTTTTAAACAGGCCATGCTGAAGTGACTTTGCCATGACGACAAAGCACCCTGAATAATTCTAAGCCATGGTTTCCTAGGGTGGCTTGTTTACAAAACCAATGCACAGCAGATGCCACTGTGAGTCACTCATCATGCCTCGGAAAGGCATGCAAAACAGGTCAGTGGCCTGCACACTTCAGCCCCTCCTCTCAAACCATGATTAACCCATCTCTCAAAGGCGGTTAGGGGCAGAGGACAACAGTCAGGGAATGTACACGGGAAGCAGGGGATCCTGAGGGCTGCTTCTTACTGGTTACCCCTGGTTCAGTAATTCTATCTCGATAGATCTAGCCAATGTCTTGTTCAAGTCACTTTTTTTTTAAAAGGGTGCTACCGAGGAACAGCAGCAAGAGTCGCATACTACATGTAGTTTGACTTTCAAGAGGGCCTGGGGCAAAATATTTCTAGGGGTGCCCTTAATTGTAAGGTGCAAAATAAAAAGAATTAACAGTTAAGATACAGCAGAGTGCCCAAGGAATACTTTGTGAGACCTGGCCTGAGAATTCCGACAACAGATTGATTGCATCAGTGCAAAGCTTACCACAGAGGTGAGAAACAGCTTGTAGGGAGGAGTGTGTGTGGGGGGGGCAATTTTCCCTTACCCCATTTCTAGGACAGTCTTTTCCCACTTTCTAAGATTCACTGTCTCGGTTTCTCCTTGCAAAATTCCAGAAAAATCCTCTCCCTTAGAGCAACTGAATCATCTTTGAATTGGCTGCTTCAGTTCAAGCTCTCGGCCAACAGATTAAGCAAGTTCCTTTTTCAAGCAAAGAAAAACCACTTAGTCAAGCTAGCTAAAATAAGCTGAACTAGATAAATAAATGATGCAAGACAGCTATGCTGAGGAGTGAATTGGATGGTTCAGTCGGCTTACAAGATTTGGTATGACCAAGTAATTTCAAGGTTTTAGAAAAGAGGTTTTAGTCTGTCTCTGCTACAGCTAGGCATTCAACAGAAAACTAAAATAGTTATATGGAAAAAAGGGCCCAGAGGCCTTACGTATAGCAGGAAAAATGTGTTCACATGGGTGGACTAAATTCTCACTCCCCCATAATAATTTTCTTAGAAGTGATTTGTGAATTCAAGTGCATAACTGCATACAAAATGAATGAAATAAATACCATGGAGACAAGACTATCATCGGCTCTCACAGAGGAGGCTGTTGATGCAAACACTTTAATTTGACTGCAGAACAATTGTGCCAGCCTTCACATTTCCTTTTGATTCATGAATATGCATGTATAGCACTACAAGCGCATCGCATGAAACCCAACACAGTACAATGCACTGAATGGTGACCGTTTTTATACATGCCTGCACATTTATCAAGGACATGTGGATTCTCTACACCAGTAACAGGTGGGAGGAAGGAGGAACTTTAGCAGGTGAATCAAATAAGCTCAGAGACTTTCTTGAATTCCCACAGACTACTCTTGAGGGATAGCAGCTTAGTAAAAGTGTCTTCAAATCACTGAACATAACAGATTAAGGCTCTGCTCCCACACAAGTGAAGCAGGCAGTTCTAAGCACACTGGAGAGGGCATGGCAACAAATGCGTGTGCTTGCGACCACACATGCCCGTATTGTAACCGTTCAGAAACCACAATCAATCAGGAGTCTGCAGGATATTTTTACTGCCGTATCTCCCCATATGTGGCACCTCTTTCCATGCCATAACCAAACGTTTAAAAGCATCCAGAGTGTCCGCAGGGTTTCAAAAGGGCTAAAATGTGCTTGTTTTAGTGCTCTGTAGTGGGTATGTAATGATGAACAGTTAAAACAAGGTTGCAAAATAGGTATCCCCCCCAGATTCTGTGAGAATAGTATCAATAGCTTTGCTTCCATTTCTACTAAAGAGAGTGTACATTATGGCCAAATCATAAATGGTCCTTACTCAACTCAGTGCCCTCCAGGCATTTTGGACAACAACTCCAAGGATCTGTGACCTTTGCCCCCGGGCTGGAGATGATGCGAGTTTAAGTCCATGACATCTAGGGCCAGACTGGGGAAGACTACTCTAACCTAGGGTTACTCTTAACTAAGATCTGTTCAAAACAATACAGTTTTAAACCATGGCTGGATACTTTATGATTATGTTGCCATGAATATAGATTTCTATGTGTAGGAGCACAACTCTGTGCTTCAAGAGGGGTTCAACTGCACCTTGAAAAATGACACAATCAAGAAGCACCCACAACTCTGCAAGCGGAACAAAGGAGCCATCTCCAGCATTCTCCTCCCCAGCGCAAACCAGCCATATAGGGCAACATCATGCAGAGGTGTAGCTGGCAGGTGGGAGGGAATCCCAGAAACATTCCTTTCACTCGGAAAACAACTCCATCACTGACCAGGCCAAGGGAAAGACAGTATTCTCTGGGTTATCCTACAGTGGCCAACTGTGCTGGGAGCTGGCTGAGAAAACTCATGGCAGGAGTTTTAGCAGGTAACCACCAAAGTGCATTCCAGGTATCAAACCCTGCTTCAGGATCCAGTAATTCCTCACAGGTATACTTGTGTAAATTTGTCAAATGAACGGATTGGCCGAAGCGACACTGCACTTCGAGCTCCCAACACTCTACAATGGTCCTATATAGCGATATTTGGTGACACAGCAAGGTCACCAAATTGCTGCATTCTACTGCAGACCCTACGTAATGTCTTCAAGAGAACGTAATGTCTTCAAGAGAACGCTGTCCACTGAAAAGAAACATTGAAAGGCCCACTGGGGGGCTGAAGTCTAATGTGCTTTTAAGGACTCCAATCCACTCTTTTGGTGACATCATGCTTAACAAAATAGAGACTATTATAGTTCGCTTTCCCTGCCCCACCCTTCTCTGTTTCTTGCTTATACAAACTTCAATAGGACAATTAGCAGACTTCCAAGGGAAAAATTGGAATGGTGCCAGATTACTGGTACAGTACCAGATAAATCAATCTCGAGACATTAATTAACAAAACAAGACAAGTATTCAAAGAACGATGTCCAAGAGATGATGCAAAGAATAAAGTACAAGACACATTCCTAACTGAAGTTTAAATTTAAACAGTTCGGTCAAAAAGGTCACTTCCATGCCAGAGAATACACAATACGCCTAAGCAACATGTAGCCAGTTATATCATTACAGGCATCATGTACCAATTTAAAAACTGAGTTTCTCTTTAAGATGCTATAATTGAAGCATACTTTTCAGTGATAAAGACCGTTGTGTATTTTCCATACTTCAATATGAGCCTTTATCAAACACAAAAGCTCAAAATCCCTTCAGCATAAAATGTAAATACTCTTCAATTTTTGCCTAGCCAGAAGCTGTTTGGGTCAATTGTCACAGAACTGAGCTTAGTCATCCAATGTGAAAGGTCTGGAAAAAGAATGGAATTTTTCCATTCAATCCAGCTCTTTAATTAGATTTAATTAGTACTACATTCAAGTGCCTCCGCCAGTTGAAATCAGATGAGTAGTAACTGTGGAGGGGCCCTTTTCAATGATGTTTTAGTTTTATTATTTGTGGAGTGCCTTTTATAAGCAAGTTAGGCACACCTCAACTGCTGGCATCCGGGAGCAAGTCAAAACGTATTTGCTCACCAAGGAAATCGGTTTGTAGTGGTTCTCACAGTTCTATAATTTCATAATTTTGCTGCTGCTATTTTTACTTTATTATTTTAATTGTTTGCTGTTTCTAAAGTTCAAGAATGTCTCTGCTACTTATTCTGCTGTCTTCTTGTTTTTATTTCCTTGTGGGCTGGTGAATATTTTAGTAGAAAATATAAACGTTTAAATAATTAAAAGCCTGCTATTTTATTCTTCTTATGCAAGTGATGAGCACGTGTGCCTGTACAGCGCTCCTGTTCCTGCATTGTGATAGGCCGGTGCCACTGGCTATCTCACGGTCTAGCTGCCCATTCAGAAAAGTCCTAGGTGCAATTTCCCATTCCCCAATGCCCGCCCTACCCCTCCTTCTCTCCATGGTTGCCATTGGAAAACCACCCCTGGTGTTTCTGCAGAGCCCATCTTTATTATTGCCTTTTTTAGCTGCTGCAAACTTTTAAACTTTTTTCTGATTTTTATTCCATGTTATTGTCTCTTTTTATGAATTGCTGTAAAATGCCCAGAGAGCCTCAGCTGCAAGACACTACAGAAATAAATGAATAATATTCCACTTAGGAATGCAGCTCTTAATATCCAAAAACGACACACTCTTGAGGAGTGCTGAGAACTCTGCTGTCTCGACTGGCGTAGAAGCGAATGTTTCAATGTAGGAAAGCTTGATGAGTTGTGCAAGATTAGTTATGTGGAATGATGGAGCTATGGGACTCTGGGCCAAATGTTATGTTTTTACAACCAGCAGGGTTGGCTTTGTGCCCTCTTCTGGACTCAGGATAGTCTGATCATTTTCCTTTGATCCTGTTTCTGACAGAAGGATAAAAATAATCAGCACTGAGAGTCATCCGACAGGTACTAGCTTTACTTACATTTGAAGAGCTCTTACAGATTAAAAATAAATACGCGTATGCTCACTGGTCCAAAGACTAATAGCTGCAAATTTAGGGGGAAATACAGTGTAGGGTGAATTAATGCAGTTTCTTTCACCTTTTTTTGAAGAAATGTGTATGTAAGAGTAGCGGACTGATTTAGATCACCTTCAGAAGTGATATCTTGGGTCTCTCAGCTTTTCTCGTTATGATTCTCCATTACAGAGAAACACACAGGTGAAATGGGGATGGCAAGTCTCTGACTGATTTTTCTCTGAAGTACACAAAAGCAGCACATGTACTCACCGAATGGCATAAGCTCCATGCATGGGCTCAAAAACGCAAGGAGGCTGCACCGAGGTCCATAAAAAAGCATATTCGCGTATATGTGTGAAATTAGCACCAGTGTGTGAAACTGGGAAGCCCAGTCACTTTGATTTCTAGGGGAAAGTGGAAAGAGTCAATATAGAACCAGTTGATGAGCACACAGATATGAAAGAACACAAGGGTACACGGAGAACTGCCTTCTGATTACCAAAGAGAGGGTTCTCTTGAGCTCAGATATACAAAATACTATTGCTTTTCGTCTTCCTCTTTGGTTGTTTATGTACCAAACATTACAGTCAAGTTTATCAGTTGAACACTTAGCTACAGTTGCTTCCTGACAACAGGCTCAAAACTAACAAGGAGACCACATGTGTGATGCCCAGAGACCACGAAGGAGGAGAGAAACAAAATCACGTGATCAGGAAGAGCAAATAAATGTTTCACAGAAAGATATGCTGTACCGAAATCATTTATTACATTTAAAAAGAATAGAATTTGATTTTTACAAGTGTTAAACAGCAAAGGGGATGCTGTAAGAACTTTCAGCTTTTAACCACAGGAAGAAGTTAGCCTGGATTAAACTAGATGCAATGCAACTTTCTGACGCTAAAAATGATGCCAAAAGTTATTTGTACACCTGCGCAAGCTTCATTGAATTCATTACAACAGGTTTTAAATACAGCCTTTCAAGTCCTAGGCAGTTGGTTTGATTTTGCAGCCAAGACTCCTGCTTGCCTAGAGCATAGGTGTCGGGAAGCTTTAAGGTGTGGCAGCTAAACACCTATTTTATTGATTTAGCCAAGCAATAAAGCCTTGTCTCTGCCTTGCCTTCTTCCCTGCCTGCTGTTTCTTACCCAGCACCTTAAAAGGGAGGAGCTCAACCTAGGGTGCCGATAAAGCTACATCTTAAAGCCATCACATGCCAAGCACGTGAGTTAACAAAGCAAGTATCTCCCTTTGGAGGGGTATTTCTGCATATCCTTTTTTTTACAGTCCCTGGGTGTTCTTGCAGTAGCTCTGACCTTTGGCAAAGTTCTGATCTAGGGCTGGGAGACATGAATCTGGCAAGCCACAGGCAGGCACTACGGACATTTCTGTAGGATGCCAAGTCCAAACTTATAGCTTCAGAAATTTAATTTATATGATGCTTGCATGTGAATGCACATCCTGACTTGATCCACTGTGGCCCAAGTCCTACTGATGTTAAATTCCCATCCTGTTCATACATTTAGCTCAAGTCAGAATCCCATGCAAAGCTCTGGTATTATGGGCCATGATGGTGATATCTCAGTGGTCCTTCACTGAGTGGTTCTCAGAACAGCGGGTCTATGATTTACTCTGGTTTCTGGTACATTTCTCAGAACAATCCATTTTCGTTTGTAAGCTTCATAGAGAGTTCTGGCTATTGGGCAGTACAGAAACACAGTAAATTAAGTTAAATGACCTACAAATCTGGCTTGGGACCTAGTTACCTGAAGGACTACCTCACCTCCCACCACACAAGTCTGCTGAGTCTTTTCAGGATTGATCAGAAGCCCTTCTTCAGGTGCCACCACTATCAGAAGTTAGGCATATGAGGATGAGGGAGAGGGTCTTCTAAGTGGTGCCTCACAACTGGAGTGCACCTCTCATCTCTATAGAAGAGTGCGAAAAGAAAAGATGTGTTATTTGCCAAGGTATACAGGCCATCTATCTATCTATCTATCCATCCCACTCTCCTATTCCCCTAGACTCTGTGCATTTTACAAGAGTTTAAAACCATCAACAAAACAAACTAAAAACAACCATATAGAATACAACTTATCTGAGAAGGACTGCCAGAAGATAAATGTTTAACTCCCTCTTGAAGGCAGCAATCTAAGATATCTAACACATCTCTCCCGGAAGGCCATTCCACAGCTTAGGGGCAACCACTGAGAGAGTCCTTTGGGCAATTGGCATAAATTTTGTAGAAACAAACTTCAGAAGATCATCCTCAGAGGCCTGTAACAGGGGAAGTGAAATATATTGGCAAAGGCACTCCTGAATAGTTTCGAATATTATTTAATTGTTTTGTGGTTTGCCCTGTTTTATTGTTTGCGGTTGCTATTACCATAATTTATGCACTTTACTTTTGATTTTTAAAAACAATCAAGCCAGAAAGTCAGGCTAAGACATTTTTCCCTGACATTCTATTTTTCTTTATACCAGGAATTTATTTTCTATGAATAAATGCTGAATCACGTGAGTCTAAAGTACAGTTTGAAGTGGTGCAGTCCAAAAATAAGATGACAGTCACAAGTGCTATTTGCAAGAATTAGATTTCAGGACAAAGCCAAAACTCTCCACCAAAATATAAAGCAAACTATTTGCTTAGAGTAACTATTTGCAAGACAACTTTTATGTAAGTAGCTTCACTTGATATACTTCCACTCTCACTGTCTTTATGCAGTCACATGCCCTCTGAATGCATCATGCTCCTGTGCTTTTTGAAAAAACATACAGAAACATTATACAACTTCTGCAGAACGGGAAGTAAGCACACTGAATCCCACTGACTCTCAGGCTGGTAGTGCCTAGCAAGGAGATACTCAAGAGCTGAGCTGGTATTTCAACAGAATCAGATTTGAATGTCTGTGCAAAAAGCACCACAAATGCCCCTTTGGAGAAGCATTCATTCCGGCAGGCCACATATAGTAATTTAATAGCAGGATAAAATACTTAAAATCAGAGGTGGGCAGCTTATGACCCTCCAGATTTGGTTTGACTATTCACCAGTGGCTGGGTATGAATGATGGGAAATGTAGTCCAAATGCTCTAGCTCTGATCAAATCCAGGGGAACTCAGGAAAGGACCACCAACGAAGATCTGAGCAGACAGGCAGGTCATCATGAAAGGAGGTGGTTGCCAGATGCCCTGGCCCAGCCTCCCACATTTACAATCCATTGAGGAGAACTTTGCAGGACACATGGATTTGATGTTCTCTTTAACTGAAGCTGTCGGTTGCATCCATTTTCCTTTTACAGCAAGAACTAAGAATGGCATATCCAGTCTAGAGAGTGCCTGCTTCAAAAACAAAACATTGACTTTGAACAGGTTGGCCAAATGTGACAGCACAAGCAGACAGGAAGCAGATGCGCCCATCAACACCAAAAAGGAAGAACATATCAAAAGACAGGAAAAGCAAAACGCACGCACCTTGAAGAAGGTGGAGAGTGAGAGAAAGCATTAGAAATGCACTAAAAACATTAACCTGATTTTGTTACAAAAATACAAAAAATGAGCAAGTTACAGAGGCTTGTACGCTCTGCACCTCTTACATGGTGGAGGTAACCAATACTTGTTCCCAGAGTTCTTACCTCCATACACTTTAAGAAGCTGCCATGGATGTGAAGGTCATCAAAAACAGGTCCTATCACTATCTCCATCTATGCATTTGCATTTTATATATTATGCTGCAGGCAGGTATGTACAGCTAAAATGCTTCATAATTAACGTTTTCATACCTATGCTGAGCATCGATCATCACTCTGTACAGAGGTCATACTGTGCTGAGCAAACATTACTGCTATTTAGAGAATCTCTGCAGAAACCTGCACTCTAGTTGCTTCAATGGAAAGGAGAACACCGACAGCCTAAATTATTACAGTACTAGCCCATGACTAGTACTGCATCCGATCTCATCTGTGACCATTACACTACCCAGCACCCTGTACACCCACAGTTTCCTGATTAAGGGACTTTCCAACCATTTGGAAGTGATCAATGCATGAAGCAAAACAAAGACATGAACTTGTTTGTCTCTTTAATGCTCTAAAATCCATTTCATGTAAAGGCCAAATTTATAAGACCAATGATGTGCTATTTATTGTATATTTATAAGCTGCCTTTTTTCCATACACAACTTTTTTCCATACATACCCAGATTTTCAGCCAAGTTTGGCTCCATAGTGGCTTACAGTGTTAACCCATTAGGTACCAAGGAAGAGCAGAATGGTGTGGGAAGCCTCTTTTGGTCCCAAGCAATTGGCGATACCATAAAAGTATGCATGGTATAGACAAAGTGGATGTTACTCTCTCATAAAACCTCAACCTGCAGTCATCCACTGGCCCTGACCTGGGGGATTAAGGAGACAAAAGGAAGCCCCACCAAGAAATTCACTGCCACAAGATACGGTGGTACCCATCCACTTAAATTGGTTTCTATGAGACAAGGCTAACAGTCCCAAACCAACAGTTTTCTTAGAAGCCAAGTACTAAATTTTGGACTTTTTCCCACATGGACCAGCATGGCTATCTTTGGTTTTTTAAAGGCTACCAACAGCTGCTAGTCAGGATAATCATATACTACTCCCAGGATTCGAGATAGTCTGTATACCAGGTGTTAGGAAGCAACACCAGGAGAGGCGCCTCACCTTCCTATTTTTTTGCTGTATTCCCACTGGCATGTGACCGGCCATTGTGAGGAAGATAAACCTTTGGGCTCCTCCAGCAGAGCTCTTATGTTCCAGGACTGCCCATCCAAAAGGAGGGGGCAGCAAAGCTGGTAATGGGCAAATTTATCAAACTGGAGCATGTATGTATTTATTTATTAAATTTCTATGCCACCCCATTCGCCGGAGCCTCGGTGCGGCTCACAAAACATCAATTAAAATATAATACACTAAAAATATAAAACGAATTAACAATATAAAATAAGTTGCCCTGGCCAAAGAATAAAATAAGCAAATAATATTAGCAATTAAAATGACGTTTGAATAAAAAGGTCTTCGCCTGGCGCTGAAAAACAAATAACGACGGCGCCAGGCGGACCTCTCTGGGGAGCGCATTCCACAGACTGGGCGCCACTGCAGAGAAAGCCCAATTTGGATTTTTCTTCAAACGCATTTCGATTTTTCTTCCAGGAGCTGTCCCATCCACGCACTGAGTAGGTGCAAACTTGCTTAACTTCAGCAAGCTTGCTACATCATGTACATTCATATCATGCTTTAGTTGATGGAAAGCATAGATTCAGTCAAACGATACCATCTATCCCAGTGCGCTGACTCCAACAGGGACCAGCTGAAACTATGGCCCTGGGAAAGAATGCTGATACGGAATTCTCCTGAGTGACAACTGATTTCTTATGCTTCCACATGACTGATAAACAACGGAAAAGGGAGTGTTCCCATGAGGCATGTTTTAGTATATTAACAGTGCTCTAAACAGAGGCCCAATTTTTAATCCTAGTTTACTGTACACATATAATAAATTAATCAGTCCATCCTATGGAATGGACCAACACCATTACCACTGCTCATTCACACTCACAACACATCTGCCAGGAGAGCTCTCAAAAATTAATGCTTGTAGGAAAGTAAAAATGCTTGTAAACCTGCCCAAATCCAAGCTACTCCCTGTCACCACTCAGAAAGATAAATAAAATACCATAAATTCATGGTGGCAATGTACCAAGCCATCGCTCTTCATGTCAGGTACAATAATGTTCTGGCAGAATAACTAGGAGACATGACTATCCAGACAGCTTTGACTATTGGCTATTCTATTTGGTACATAAACTACATAAAGTATAGTACATAAATAAAAATAAAATTACTGAAAAGTCACCTTATCACTATATCATATGGTCAACCTCTATGATGAAAACAAGTAACTTTCTGTTTAACACAACTCCAGCTACTTTCCCCTTAATCCCTCTTTGTAAGGCTGCATGCGTAACAGCCTTACAGTGCGCTTCACCTCGATTAAGAAACTGCTCCGTGTATCCCTATGAACCTTTACAAGACCAAAAGATCCCTTCTCTCCTTGCTTAGTGAAAAGGGGGAGGGAGGGAGAGAGGAGAAAGAGAACATGCTCTGACTTGATATGAACATTAAATCACCAACATGCTATCATCTCCGAATACAGGTGGAAGGTTCCCATGATGTGAAAAACCAGGTACACCAGAGCATAGGGCTCTGAACAGTCTTGCTTTCTGTATGCAGAAGGAGAGGTGGGAGGGAGAGGAGCATCTGGACGGCTGGGGGGATTTACATGACCGATGTGGTAAAGCTCAAACACAGATTTACGTCTGCGTCTGCTTATGCAATCACTAGACCCAAGCCTCTGAGGTCTGAGGACTTTTTATCTAAGATTCTCTAACTACCAATGTTGAGACATGTTCCTCATCTATGCACATCATGCAGTACATTCTCCTCAGAGACAACAGTCCCTCCCCCACCCAACTCATATAAAAGGTGTATACTTGAAATCCAAAACTGCTCTTAGACAAGCAAATAAGGAATCTAGGGTTCAAAAGCTGAAGAAAACCTAGAGTAAAGGCTTCCAAAAACACTTCACAACAGTTCCAAAAACATACCAACAAATGCAAAACAGATGCGAAATTAATATAATCATGTTAAGGACACTCTTTAATACAATCTCATGACTTCTTCAAACAACGATGGCCTACCAAAACAAATTGTGCGAGAAATTACTGAAGATGCAGACAGCAAGATTAGCAATTCTAGACGCCACCTGAACGTGGGTGACCTTGGGCCAAGCACCAACTCTTGCCTAACCATGTCACAGGATTGTTGTGAGGATAAAATGGAGAGAACGGCCTCCTTGCAGGAAAAAAAGGTGGGATAACAAATATAGCAAATGGACAATATAAAATAAACAGGGATTGTTTCTATAAATCAAGTGTCTATTGAGTAGTTTTGCATGCCCTTATTTGCTGCATTCTACCTTTTGTCCAGATCAGCTGAAAATTGTATTGTGAATTATTTATTTTCATTAAATGTCTGATTGGAACTTATTGGTTCCTAATTATTTCATTGGTTATTATGATAGCTGAAAAGTTACAATAAAATGATAACTTTTTGCTACCAAAGTTTAGGGCCATTGAAAATATGAAAAACAATGTTTCTATTCTGAACTTATCAATGATAATTCAAAACTATCACTGAAAAGCAATATCTACTTAAATTAGACAAAGACCCATGATAACTGATAATTCAAAACCATCATTCATACAAATGCATAACAGTTCCTATCATTGGTACATAATAATGACTTTCTTATAAAGCATAATTTTTACTGCTTTAGAAACACATAACATGCATAATTTGCAACTCTGTATATTGAATTGCATGATTACGCATTTCTATGAAATTTAAGAGCCATTATATTGAAAATATGCTAAATGCTACCTAAGCAAAGGTATCATAGATTTTGCTGTCTGCAAAGTATATGGGGATAGAGGCAGGGGTGAGTTGAAAATGCAAACCACACATTTTCTAGTAAACAAAAATGAGTATCATCTGGGCAAAAACGTTCTCAGTTACAATGTTAATGACAAGCAGCATTTTTGGATATCAAGCCAAATGCACAATATTGCAAATAATGATCTTTTAAATAGGATATACTCTATAACAGGATGTCTTTGTCAGTCCTTTGAGGAAAGAGGTGAAAAGGGCAACCATAAGAGAGGGGGCATGGTCAAAAGAAAACCAGATGCAGAATACTTGCTTCTGGTATCTTTGAGCAAGATTTTTTAAAAAATCCCTCACCAGAAACAAGCAAAACCAATTCACAACACCCTGAATTCACCTCTCATGAACACAGCAACTTTACATTGCAGAAATTCATCTTGCATTTGAGGGTTTTTTTTTAAAGTTTACACAACATAGCAACATTCTCCAACAGTGATTCCCCTGCCTTTTTGGGTCAGTGGGCACATTTGAAATATTGATTGTGTTCTCATTACATGGCTGCAGTGGTGGACGGGGACAGTCCTGAAACTCTGATTTCCCAGCAGGCAAGCTCCATGAAGCACAACAAAATATTTGCTTCATAGAAGGCAAATAGGAAATGCTCAGAGAGAACGACGTACCACACATAAACCAGTCAAACACCTTCCTTGCTCCCCACATCACTCTAGCCCAACAAAAGGCTTGCCACCACCCCCACAAATTACTCTGTTCTTTTTTCTAGGTGGCCGGGCATCCTTCAGAGTGAAGCACTGAGCTGAAGCCAGCCAGCCACACTTTTATGGTCTCAGAATGCCTCTGGACCCTGCATGTTCCCCTTACTTTTTTAGTGTCCTCCCGAAGTTTTCATTGAAAATGTCCTTGGAAGGAAATGAAAGGACCCCGTTCCCCAAACTGTTATTTCTCTGTGTGTGCATGTGTATGCATTTTAAGTGGGTACAGGATTTTAGCCTGGGAAGAGCTAAATTCAAGGTTTCAACATATTATGACACCATACTAGACTAAACTGAAATGCATTTATTTCATTTAGAAGACATTTGTCAAAAGTTATCTTTAAAGTGTTGATTTAATTTAGTGCCCAACAGCCAAAGCTCTCTGGGCGGTTCACAAAGCACAAATTAGCTATAATAAAGACACCAAATGGAATTAGATTGCCATGAACTGATCTAAGCAAATTTTGGGAGTTCCCCACCTGTCTTTTTCAGGCAACAGATGGTTCTTTGGCAAAAACTCATTTCTGGTGTATATCCATCGAGTTTTAACAAGAAAAAGAAGAGTCTCTGGCCACTCACTGCGTGGTTTGTGGAACTCAAATTTGTATGAAACCTCCTTTTCAGTAACCCTGGGCCACACCCCCAAGCCTCCTAAATCTATGCAGGCCCTCTAACTGGCTCACTCTTCTCCCCCAACACCACGCCAGGGGTCAAGGATCCGGCCAGGCTCATCTGGCTTCTCTCCCATGTCCCTTCCCAGCACTTCCAAACCCTGTTGGTTCCCAGGGACTGCCTGCCTGAACACCTGGAGATGCTGGCCCTGAGGCAATCTCTTCCTCCTTTGCCATCTCTGTGCCTGCACTTCCCAGGCCTCACCATCCTCATGCAGAGTCTACCCTGGCCCTGGAAAGCACAGCAAGAATAAAAGACTCTTTTATTTCTCAACAGCGAAAGGGTTAACTCAGACACATGGCATACAAACCAAGAAGGTATGTAATGAAGGAAAACGCAATATACAAATCTACACACCTCCACTTAGTCAACTACATTAACAATATGACCAACTCGACACACCCCTTTTTATCTGGCCATCATATGGAAATAATACAGAGCAATCTTTTGAGCTTTCTACTTGGACAAAAGCGACCAGGGAATTAAGAGATGAACTGTTGTTTTAGTAAGTTGCTGGAAGAGCTAAATGAAGTGTGGATATTTTATTTTCACATTTCCACCATCAAAGAGACCCAAGAGATAAAGGCAAAGCTGGTATAGCCAAACTGGAATTATTGCCAATTTTAAGCCTACTCAGAAGCAGGCAGGACCAAACACTTTCAGACAGTATTCCAACTACCAAGACTCTACATGTCTACTGAGAAGCAAGCATCAGCAGCTCACAAAGAAGCACGACAAACCTGAGAAGTGAGGGCTGATTCACTCGGCAGTTTCCACCCAAGGTCCCACCCCTTCTCCCTTGCCGGGAAAAGAACGTGTTTCCACTCGGTAGCCGGCCAGATGAGTGCTTCCTCTGCTGGGAGAGGGATATGGCCCTGGGAAGACACTGGCAGGCTGGATGGGGATGCCACATCCAGCCCGCAGGGTGGACTTTTCACACGCCTTTGTTAGGCAAATGACTGCTTATTCTGAGAGGTCAACAGAGCAGCAACCACCTTTCCCAACAAGGTGCCCTCCAGATGCCTTGGACTATATTTGCACCTATCTTCTGACTATCAGCCACACAGCTGGGGCTGACTAGAATCGTCCTCAGAAACATCTGGAGAGCACAATGGTGAGGAAGGCTAGCCTAAATCCAAAGCCCTCTGAGGGCAATCTACGTCAGAGGCCATACATGTTTTGGCCTAGAACTTTCATCAACCCCAAGCCAACATACCCAAAGGGAAGGAATGATGGACATTTCAGACCAGAGCATATGGAGGACCACAAGCTGCCAGGACATGTTCTTCTGCTCAGTCATGAATAAGGCCTCCTGCTCCTTCCAGTCTCTCTCATTACAGCACACATGCAAAACCACCCCAGCTCAGTGCTGAAAATGCCAAAGAAATCATCCAGAATGGTAGATCAGATGGGCCACTGGCCTGATCCAGCATGGCTTTTATTATGTTTTATTAATGTTTGCTCACTTAAAATGACTGTGATTGCTAAACCTCTAACAAATAAACTGCAAAACAGTGGGGGAAATTTCTTAACACACCAAGCTAAATTTCGTGAAACAGGGAAACAGGGTGAAACCATACGGACATAGATGGACTGCCCATTAAATAGGCACTATTTCCCTGGCATTTCTCTTGAATAATGGCTTCCTGTGAGGACTCTGGGTGCTGCTGTTATCCCAGCTCCAGTCAAGATGCCTGACACTGCCATTTGCTGGATTCTGTGGGATGAGTTCCAGTTGCTGTGGCCCGATGATCTGAAGAAGATGCTTGCAGTAATGTGACCAAGCACATCCTTCCTGGCTCATAAGAACGAGCAGCGGTTGATGCAGCTGGTGGGCTCATAGTGTGGTAACACATCTCGGTGAGAGGGGGCTCCTGATGTCCCCTAAGGAGGCAGCAGCGTGAGCACTCCTGCGAGAACCCAGCAGAGCTTAACCTTTGATGAAGCTGCTGGGAGGGACCACTGCAGATCTGCAGCCAGGGGCCTTCAGTACTCCGATGACGTTTTCTGCTGACCAGCCACAGTTTTAACATTATGTTGTTTTTCATGTATAGGGTGTGGTGGTTAAGAGCGTAGGGGTGGGACTTGACCAATCGGGGTTCTAGTCCCCACTCATCCATGGAGCCAAGTGGGTGACTTTAGGCCAGGCACAGATTCTCAACCCAGCCTACCTCATAGGGTTGTTGTTGTGAGGATCAGATTGTGAACAGGAGAATGATGTAAGCCACTTTGAGTTCTTTTAAAAGAAAAAAGGCGGGATATAAATCTAATGAATAAATAGTTTTTATTCTTTTATCTGTTTTAAGATATTACTGTTACCAGTTAAGAATTTTCCTGTATATGAAATAGCATACAAAGACTATCCAGTCGTTTGTTCAGATAGGATGCAACTTACACCCACAGACAACCCAAGAATGACACAGTTGTTAGGCCCCCAAACAGTCTGGAAAGGACTCAGCAACAAGGAAGCGGCCTGCGGGCAGCAGAGCAAGAGGTGTGGAATGGGAATGCTGACCTGTCCAAGAGGAAAGTGCAAAGGCATCAACGAGCAGGGAAGTCACACAGGACAAGAGAGAGACTGACAGAACCGGGAAACGCAAAGGGGCCACCCTGCGGATCTCTCACGGGAAAACTTTCTTGATGGAGGGAACGCTGCAGGCGGTGGCACAGGAACGGCTTCCCTGAACCCTTTGACTTTGCAAAGCAGAAGCATTCTGCTTCGTGGCATTTTACGAAGACAGTTTGCTGGGATATTTTGATGCAGAATGGTGGCTGCTGTACCTGACCCACAGGGCCCACAAGTCCCAGGGATTTCAACAGCAATCTGGAAGGCAAGGTTGCAGAATAGTAGCAGAGATGCAATGAAATCACTATGCACTCCCATTATGTGTCTCTAAAAGCGAGATGCACACTGAAATTGTTCCTTCCAGCAATCCCCCCCCCCTTTCCTAGCCACAATGCTTGAAGGATCAGTTAACTACATGCAGGTACAAGCTGATTTGAATAGCTAAACCTAAGTTAAAACATGGGCTACAAAAACAAGTACATATTTGCAAATATCTGTAGTGTCTGCATGTTTGCTTCAAGTTTTATTTTTATTTGCCTCTTCTTTCAAGAAGCAAGTACAATCTTGCTTGCTGTAACAGTGGACTTTAAATCAATATTTAGCTGAGGACGACTCACAGGTCCGGGCTTGATTAAGCATCACTTTGTCACAGATACCCAAACTGGCAAACGTGGCTGAGAAAATCCTCCAAGTCAGGATCAAGCTGCGCCTTGCTCAAACCTCATGTTGTCAGTGTAGAAGTAATTAGCAAGTGGTGGTTACTTAATCAACCCATGAGGTATTCCGTCAAGGCCAATGCACAAGGGGCTCAAGGACAGAAAGTGTGTGTGTGTGGGGGGGGGTGGATTAGTACAGGGTTCTTGGGGAACATGGACCTGCATGCAGCCACTCTACTGGTACACTTTGGCCTGCGGACTGTCTAAGAGTGGCTTTGCAAGTAAGTCCACTGCAAATAAGTATATGCAGATCACAAGAAATCATATATATTGTAATGCAGAATTCTTTGGCTTGCTGACATTTATTAATATGCCAGTCATTTTAGTACCTTTGTTTTTGCCGTTAAAACTAAACAATATAAGGTAAGCATATGCTATTGTCTTTAAGTTTCTAGAAGTATTCCAATGAAAATCAATATGTAATGGGCTAGGTTATCTTAAGGAGCACCTCTTTCCTACGTTTGTGTGCCCAAACCCTGAGATGACCAGCAGTGGTCCTTCTCAGAGATCCCCCTCCAAAGGAAGCAAGGAGGGGGGCTACCAGCAGAAGGGCCTTTTTGGCTGTGGCACCCCATCCGGGGAATCAGCTCTCCAAAGAGGTGTGCCTGGCACCCACTCTTCGCTCCTTTCAGCACCAGGTGAAAATCTTTTTATTTACCCAATCTTTTGAGAGTTAGATTTTTATCCTCATTTTTACCATATTTTACTGTACCTCTGAATAAGATTTTGCTGCAATGGTGGTAGTATTTTATTGTTTCATAGTACTTACTAATGTGAGTGTGTGTTTTTATTATATGTGGTATTTATATGCATCTTATAAGGAACCTGGATGGGTTCCTTTTTCTAACTTGTCCATGGAGCCTTACGGCTAATGGGGTGGGATTAAAAATAATAATAAACAAATAAATGAATGTTATTTCAAATTTTGTAAACTGCCCAGGGAGTCTGTGAACTGATGAGTACTGAAGAAATGTAAAAATAAATAAATAAATATTTGGATCGCGTTGTGTTTTAAACTTTTCCTTCAAACATTTCAGATTAAATATCTGAAAGGTACAAGGTCAAGGACAAATTAACAAGGAGCACTTTTAAAAGCTTGGTTGTTTACTCCGTGTTTAGGCAATGGGGAAACCTTCTAACACATCTTGATTTTTTAAAAATGCAAATTCTCTCAATATAAAATTTGTCGGAAAAGCCCTACTGCTGAAATTACACCATCTTGTAATTCACCACAACATGCTACTAGAATGCTCCATTTTTAAACTTTGGGTAAAAATCCATGAGTTGCGCCCCTGAACTCAGCACTGATCTTCACCATCCAGTCCTGCCAGCCTGTATTTCTGTTGGACAGGCTTTTTGCCTACCTAGCAAAAGCAAAGCACTGTGGGGAGGCTGAAGAGGGCTGAGGAGGCCCCAGGACAGCCCATGCCCTGGCTTCCTCAGTCTCCTCCCTGCCCCACCCAGCAAAACACTCCTAGCCTGACTCTGGAGTCACGGTGGGTGCTCTTTCCACACTAGTTGGGAGAGGGTAAGTATTCCCCCCTTTGAAGTCGGGAGTGCTGCCTCCCACCTTTGATCTTGGCATCTTAGAGGGATTTATTACAATCAGTGAAAATCAGACAGTCCTATTATTATTATTATTATTATTATTATTATTATTATTATTATTATTATTATTATTAGAACATTTCTATGCCTTCCTATACAGAATATTTTGCTTAAAGGCAGAAGAGGCAAACTGACAGCAGGGCTTGCGAAGGAAGCAGCAGAAATGTGGTAAGAGAGTTACATCCATTCCCTGTCAGCTTACATCTGGCAGGCCCATTATGCATGAGAAAGCATTGACCATTGTTGGGCCCTGCTGCTGATATTCCTATCTTCCATCTATTTACTAGGATCTAATTGGATTTCCACAATAGGGTTTTTTAATGGGGGAGATGTCACAGCTAACTATTGTTCCTTTTATTTCACAGTGTCTCTTCAAGGCTTGTTCATGTTTCATCCCTCCAGTCAGGAAAGAAGTACTTCATGAAGTATGTTCTCCCAGTTACCCTTCAAGCATTTTACTTTTGCAGTATCTGCAGTATAAATTCTACAAGAATAACAAGGCAGGAACAAGATGCTGAGATCTTGCAGCCAGTTGATTCCCATCCCTACAATCAGTAGTCTCTGTCTGTAGAAATACATGGTTTTTTACCACAGTTCCATATAAACATATAGCATGTTCTCCTATATGAAACATTACCAGCAACCCTGTACATCATTTTATGTGAAGTTTAACGGCGCTGGCTTTCTAACAGGAAATGTGATAGGCAGGAGCTGGTGAGAGGGCCAGACGCCACCTGTCCTCACAAAAGATGCCCAGAAAAAGCAGTTCCCACCCTGCACGTCTCATTTCACACCCTGCAGCACTAATGACACTTGACATTTTAACAATGAGGAAGAGAATATGCTGGGTAGGTACATTACAGTCTGTCCCCAAAATCACAGTAAATGAGAATACATCAGCAAGTATTGATTCTGAAGGGATGAAAACGGACAAAGATGGATGTCAGATCATACTGCTTTGTGCCTTAGATTTCTATACTGCCGAACAACCAAGGCTCTGTTGTACGGTAGTTATCGACCACAAGCACTGAAATGTTAATGATCAGACACAACAAATAGCTTAAGTCAGACACCCAGTAACTGCTCAAAATGAATTTAATAGGGACTTTCATTTCAAGGAGCTTTCTAAGCTCTGGTATGTATACCAGTGCCACATTTTGAATTCGCTAGTAATTAAGATCATGAGCTATAAGCCGGAAAACACTGAAATCAAATCTCAGCTCAGCCAACTCAATCCTCTGGGTGGCCTTAGTCAAGCTATTCCCTGACCCGGTTCGCGTGCGGTGACCACGCTGAGTGTGACAGAATTTACAAGCTTCTGGGCAGAGGTGGGACTTCTCGCATTCTCCTTTTTCTTTAAACAGACTAAGAACCTAACATGAGCCCTGATGGATCAGAGCAGGGGTCCATCCAGGCCAGCTTTCCGTGGACACAGTGGGCCAGCCAGCTGCCCACGGGAGTCCACGAGCAGGAGAGGGGTGCAACAGCACCCTCTTGCCCAAGTTCCTCCGCAAGAAATGTACGTGGGCATCCTGCTCCTGGTGCTAGAGGCGGCATGTAGCCATCAGGACTAGTAGCCACTGGCAGCCCTCGCCTCCATAAGACAACTTCATGCCAGCCAAAGTAGCAGCTCTGAAGAGAAATCTACTAACCAGCGTCATAGGAAATCCCCAGGTCCTAGTGTTCTGAGAGGGGAAGAAATATGCCTTCTTCTCTACTTTCTCCACACCGTGCGTAATGCCGTACACACCTGACTCACATTTTTTCCGAGCAAAATAATCGCAGTAGTTACAACCTTTCCTCATACAGGAGTTACGCCACCCCTTGTATTATTTTCACTATTCCTTTCTGTACTTTTTCCAGTTCCACATTATCCTTTCACGTGCAGAGAGCAGAACTGTACACAATAAGCTAAGTGTGCTCATACCATAGGGTTTATATAACAGCGGCAGTTTTACTTTAATTTTCAGCATTTTAATCGCGCTGTCCCAAGACCCCTTTCTCTTTAAATCACCACAAGCTCAGATTCCTCTAGCTTATATCTGATTTTCTCCCCAGTGCCCATTACTTTACACAAAAAGGTTGCTGTTGTGAGCTGGTCCCTATGTCTTTCCTCCTGGTTATCAAACTCAAGACAACCCTTTGAAGTGTAGTTCTTTGTACTGAAACATAACAGATTATGTTATATTAGGACAGTATGAACTCTAATGCCTTTCTATCAAAGCAGAGGGAGACGCATCTGCCCAGAGTCGAATCCAAACTGGAAACTTCCTTTCTGCGCAGCTTCTGACTTCGCCCTCAGGGTTGCTCTTGCAAGCAGGGCAACTGGAAAAGCCAGACCAGCTAATTGGTCAGCTCATTTCTGCCACTGCCTCCTTGCGAGGTCAAGGGCTGGGTCTCACGTATGCTCCCCCTCCTGGCCTGGAAAACCCTTCTGCCCCTTCCAAGCAAGCCAATTCTCACACCCCACCAGAGAAGCTGCATGAGGTAACCTTGAAGCATCAAAGTCCCTGTCCCCTCACCCACCCTCTGCCTCCTTCTCAGAATCAGATGAATCTTTCTGGATATTTATTTATTCCACTTCCACTTAGTCTGCAATGAGCAAGAGATGGTCCCTCCTCTCTACAGCTTGTATATGAACTAAGACCGATGGGACGTTTTGAGACTAAATGCACAACCAGCGGTTACACAAGTGCAGGTTATTACAGACAGATTATGGGTTGTCTTTACATGTGAACCCTGCCCCATGAATTTTTAACCATAAACAAATCAAGAGTTCACAGCACAACAAACCATGATTTTCCTTTCTGGGTTATTGGATGTCAGGAAGCACTTCCTGATGGTTAGGACCCCTAGGATATGGAATGAGCTTCCAAGGGAGGTGGTTGAGGCCGCATCAGTGGGGGTGTTCAAGGAAAGATTGGACAATCCCATGTCGGGGATTACATGAGTGGAGTTGGGGATCAGACTCGATAGCCCGGGAGTCAGGTGTCAGACTAGATGGCTTGCTTTGTTTCTATGTTTGTACATGCTTAACAACCCACAGTTAAACCACAGTAAAATTTGCATGAAACAACCTACAATTAAATGACAATTTATACCCTGACTTGCTGTTATGTGCAAGCCAGGGCTCTGTGTTTCTTTCAGTAGGGGAATAATACTTTGACTTATCCTGCAGGGTTAGTAGGACTACCAACAGTTTTTCTAGACTGTATCTAAGAATACGTTTTATAGCTCCTGAAGAAAGCCGGAAGCACTGGTTTTCTCCAAAGGCACCAAATATTTTAAAAATACTATTTCTCAAATATTACTCTCACACCAATTTTGGGAATCACCTGAAAGTTAAAAGAACTGCAATTATACCACAAATAGATTACTCATGCTGTTATCACATCTATGCTATTTCTAACATTAAAACATTCAAGTTGACGTGTCCAAGGTCACCCAGCAAGTTCATAGACAAATGAACTGGCTTTGAACTCAGGTTTCTCAAACTTCATATCCTAAACCTTTTCAACCGGACATTCTCCTAGTAGAAGTCTATGTTTTAAGATACCACATTTGTGTAAAGTTATATCTGTTTGAACATTTACATCCATGGATGGTAACTTCTGAATTCATTCAACAATGGGCACTGAGAGGTTTCACAAAGCTGATTCACATTTATACTTGCAATAAACAGTTCTAACCGTAATCATACCAAGGGAACAGTATATTTTAGTCACAGATTTATATTCCTTCCTGTTTGGTTACGTGACTATTCATCTGGGCCCATCAATATGCCATTCATTTCACACAGCCTAGTCTGACCGCGAGTTCTTGTTTAAATGAGCCTGTAAATACTTAATACATTTTGCATTTTTATCCATGCTCAGCACTCACTGCCACTCAGGCTCTGCACGTGATTGTGTAAGCGCCATGTCAAATTGGCAGTTACCAGTCTTGCCAAAGCCATATTTAGAAGGGAATATGGGGTTCTTTAAAACAGAGCAACAACTTACACACACATATGACAGCAGTTCTCCACATGATGGAAGAGGTCCTACCCTGCCCCGAAGCACGAGCTTTTCCCTGCCTTATAATCAAAGAGTCTTTAAAAATTCCGCACTCAACCCTGGGCCTAGGTCCACTTTTGTGTGCCACAATGTTTACTCTGCACGTGTCACCGCCTAATCTCTAGTTCCAGGCATGGAACCTCCTTCAGCTGAAGTGTGAGATTCAGAGCCATATATATGCCAGTGATGGGAGGGCCTAACAGTGTGTGTGTGTGTGTGTGGAGGGGGGAGAGACCAGCATAGTTTAGCTGAAAGCGCCTGTTGTCAGTCTCCAAGCCTTAGGAGAGGCATTTGCACCTTTCAGAATACAAGGGCAAGCTGCACAAAAGCTGGGAAGCCACAAAACAATCAGTGACTGGGAGGAAAAGCTCGGGGCCAGGGTGGGGAGTTCTGCACTTCTGATCTAGTGATGCCTCTCTCCAGCTCACATGGGTCCATACAATCTGAGTAACACGGGTGTGTGGAGAGAACACGCTTGCAAGTCCCCAGCATTCCTTGCTAGCTTCCAGGATGATCCTCAGCCAACTCGACAACTTCACAGCAGAAAGTCTCCTTTCTCTAAGCTTGTGAGAACATGGCCATGGCAGGTGCAATTCTCAAAACCGTGGGACTCCTCTACTCCAGCGATGAAGCCCCTTTTGTAGCAAAGTGATCTGCCTTCCACTCCCACTATGTTTTTATAAATTGCTCTGTCTCATTTTAAATGGATGGGAGTCACTTGTATACCAGCCTTGGCACTCATACAGTAGAAAAGCAGGTTATAAGTTTTACTGCTCTCAATCTAAGCAAACCTTTAGCATGTGTAACTGCGTTTGCTCAGATTAATCCCTTGTTAGCTTTACTTCTCCTTCTCCACACCCATCAACTTCTTTGTCAACTTTATATTGTACGGCTCATCCTTGGGGCAAGGAACTGCTTTCTGCTTCTCCTTTGCTGTACACATACAATCAAGCCTACAGGCAGTACTATATGTTAAAAAACCCACTTTACCATCTTGAAGCATCTTCCAACAAAAAGGTGGCTGAAGTTGTTTTAAATAAGTATTTGCTTATTTGACAAAACCACACAAACTTTCTCTACTACCCTTCGCACTTTGGTAAGACCGTCTGTTCTGTATCTATTCCACTGTACACCTAGTGACATGGACGAAAGATGCTATATAAAATGCAAATTAGTAACTTTTAGATTTCAGATAACACCACACAGGCATTTCCAACATCCTTCTGCATCTGAAACAAGATTTGTAATTTACAAAAGCTTAGATCACAGATTTCAAAAGTACCACCAAAGGATCCTTATGCTTGTTTACTCAGAAGTTGACCCTTCTGACTTACTTGAGTGGGATTTACTCCCCAGTAACTGCGTTTTGGATTGCAACCCTAATCGGAACCCTCGTGTGAAATTTAGCCCATGCAGAGGCAGCTGCAGTCCTCTTCTGCATCACCACCCAGGCCAATTTGCAAACCGCTTCCTAAGAAAAAAACACCACGGAGTCCAAGAGGGCTTGACTTCTAAAGGGCTGTGCAGAAAATGGCACTCTCCACAGAGATGCAGCCAGATGTGTTATGTCTGCCTTACAACGGCTCACCAGCGTTTACTGTTTGGCTTTAAGTCATTCTGGAAGACTTTTTGATGGGCTGAGGGGCGGCATAACTTGATGTTATTATGAAACGGAAGAAATACAGCCAAGCCTGCGCACATGCACGGGGTGGGGTGGGGGAAGGCAAGGGCAACTTCCCTCCACACCAAGCAGCAGGTCTTCGGTGGCAGTTCCCCTCTGGGGCGGCCCCGCTCTCCCCCTGCGGTGGGGGGGGGCTGTGCGTGTGGAGAGCTGGTACCCCTCCCCGCAGCCCCACACCTTGGGCCCCTTCCCGGCAGGTACCAGCACACGCGCCGGGCTCCGAGCCACCCCGGGGCGAGCAGGGCCCCTGCGCTCCCCTCGGGCCCGCTGCCCGCAGCGCATCCGGGGGCGCCGCCGTTCGAGCCCCGTCCCGCTGCTCGGCACAGCCGGGGGCGCAGCGGACGCGGGGCGCCTGGAGCCTCGGCCCACACTCCCCCCCTCCCCGCAACTCGTTCGCAGCAGCGCCGGATGGGGATGCTGGGAGTCGACGTGCGACACCGCCGGCGCCAGGGCTCTCGCTCCCGTGCTTCCCCTCTCGGAACCTCCGGGGCGCAGCGGCTCCCGCACGGAGCCCGACAGCCCCGAGGGCTCCCGCTGGCACCCTCCCGCGCCTCAGTGCCTTCGGGGCGCAGCAGGTGGCCGGCCGGGGATGCTGGGAGCGGGGACCGGCCGCGCCGGAGGCACCCGCCGGGAAGCGCTGCCCCGAGGGCGTCGGCGCGCCCCTCGCCCGCCGCCCAGCACCTCCGGAGCGCGGCAGCCCCGGCAGCCCGGCCCGCCCGCGCTTACCGGCCTGGGTGGTGTCGCTGAGGTCGTGGCTGGCGGCGCTGCCCCGCGGATAGTCGCGCAGCTTCCTGCCGCTCAGGCTGAGGGCGCCGCTGGCCGCCGCCTCCTCCAGCGCCCTCTCCAAGGAGCGCGTCCACGACGACGGGCCGGCCGCGGCGGCCCCGGGGCAGCCCCCGGCCGCCAGCGCG
>NW_025336508.1:1693797-1857036 GCF_004798865.1 Varanus komodoensis | reverse complement strand
ATGAGGGCCCCGGAGCCCGCGCCGGGGCAGCCGCCGCCGCCGCCCTCCGCCGCCGCCAGCACCGCGGCCGCCATTTCCCCACCCCCCTCTGCTCCCTCAGTATCTCCGCCACACTGCGCATGCTCCCCGGGCAGCCGCCGCCGGCCTAGAGGAGGGCGGAAGTTTTGATCTAATGGCGACTCGGGGAGGGAAGGCGCCTGCGTTGAAGCAGCCGGGCGGAAGTTGGATGGGCAGGCGCGTCAGAAAGAAAAGGCGCATGCGTGCAGAAAGACTCGGACGCAGGAACGAGCTGAGGTTACCTCAAGTGTTCTGGCTGAGCATTCTGGGGGTTGTAGTCCCACAATCCGCAAGGGTGCTGGGTAGGAAAGGCTGACATCCTCATTTATTTATTGTTTTCGAAGTGTTTATATGCTACTTTTCTACAGCAACGCGACAAAGGACGATGCTGGAAGGAAGTTCCCCAACCGCCCACGCTTCAAAACAATTCACTTAGTCTTACAAATTCAATGCTAAAAAAAGAAGCGCCGTGAAAATCAACACTAAGTTGTTGCGATGTGCTGTCGCGACACCTCTAACTCATAGTGATCCCATGAATGAAAACTCTCCAAAGCGTCCAAAATGAAAGCTCCATTCAGCTTTTCCAAGTTCGAGGTTGTGGCTTCCTTTACAGATCCAATCCAGCTCATGCTGGTCTTCCCTTTAGTCGTCTGCCTTCTACGTTCCCTAGCATGCTTGCCTTCTCATGATGAGCCCTAAGTAGGACAGCCTCAGTTTCACCATTTTTGGTTCCAGGGAAAGTTCTGGCCTGATTTGATCCAGGATGCACTTGCTTTGTCTTTCTGTCGGTCCAGAGTATTTGCAAAGCTCTCCTCCAGCACCAGGTTTCAAATGCATCAATTTTCTTGCCAGCATTCATCACTGCCCAGCTTTCACGCCCATATGTGACCATTAAAAGAACCAAAATTATGACTACAAAATAATTAGAATTATCTATTATCTATAATTATCTAATTATTCTAATTACCTATCAATAATTTCAATAGAACTTACTATCAAAAAAGAAATTCAAATTGTGAAAGGTTTTACATATTTTGATTCAGTCATCAAGGGGAGGCTGCAGGCAAGGAATTAGAAGAAGGGCAGCAATGAAGGAACTAGAAAAAATCATCAGGTGTGTTTGAAAAAATCAAACACTACGTATGTGTGTGAAGCAGGCCAGTAAAAAAAGCTGACAGGAAGAATATGGATGTGTTCGAACCAGAGTGCTGAACAGAGCTTTGTGAATACTCTGGACCATGGGTCCTCAAACTATGGCCCACGAGCCGGATCCGGCCTGCCACGCCCATTGACTCAGCCCGCCGCAGAGGTTTTGGATTCGCTGGGAGAAAACTATCTTGAGCGAGTCCAAAAGCTCCGAGTTGGCGCAGCCGGTCTTTACAACTGAGCAGCGAGAGAGAGCTGGCACATGTGCCAAATTGTAACAGCTCAACTGTGTGTGTGCCAGCTTCCCCCCCCCCACACACACACACACATTGCACGCATATACAGAGTAGGAATACAGAGCGGGAAACAGAAGAGAGGCGGGTGGAAGAGAGAGAGAGAGACGAAGAAAGGAGTGAAGGTAACAAAAATATAACTTTTAAAATCTATTAATTATGCAAGCCCAGGGGCAGCCAGGCCGCATGACCTTCTCCGCACAAGCAAGCTGCTGCGGCCTTGCTGAGCCCGGGGCGGACAGGTTGAGGCAGAGCGGCTTACTCAGAGAAAGCCGTGGGGCTCCCGTGCCTCCGCCACAGCCTTCTCCGAGCAAGTGAGCAAACATTTTTTAATTTTTAAATTTATTATTGTGCAGTGTGCATAGGAATGCATTCATTTTTTTTCAAACTATAGTCTGGCTCCCCAGCAGTCTGAGGGACAGTGAATTGGCCCCCCATTGAAAAAGTTTGAGGACCCCTGCTCCGGACTGACAAAGAGAAACCATTGTGTCCTAGATCAAATCAAGCCAGAGCTTTTCCCAGAGGCAAATGTGATGAATCTGAGGTTGTTGTACTTTGAGTACATCATGAGAAGGGAAGGACCACTGGAGAAGGCAGTCATTCTAGGAAAGTCAAAGGTGAGGAGGAGGAGGAGAAGCCCAGATACAAAATGGATTCCGTCAAGCAAGCTACAGCCTTAAGTTTGCAGGAGCTGCGCTGCGCCGTCAAGGGCAGGGCATTTTGGAGGGTGTCCATTCATGGGGTCACCATAAAGCAGAAATGGCTTGCTAGCACCTGACAAACAACAAAATCAAGGCAAGACAACTGGAGCCCTCCAATACGAGGAATCCAAAATGCATGCCTGGTTGTTTGAAAAGTCCAAGAGCTCTAACTGCCCGGCCTCTTGGTTTAACATCAGGAATGATTCTACTTCAAATACTGCATAATATGAGGTTTTATCTGTGTTTGAGGAATTACAAGGAATAAAAAACAGGACTGCCATGTAAGACCAGGTGGGATGTTTTCAGGGCTGGGGTGAGGTTCACCATGCAATATAAATGACAGATGGAGTACTCTGCATTTCTAGCTTCTAATATTTAAGAACAAAAATCTAGCCCTCGAGGGTGCTGTACAGATCAGCAGCAGAGGCCCTCCCCGGGGAACCCTCTTTGAAGATTAGGAAACAGAATACTCGGAGGAAGGCTTTCTCTGCGGTGGCGCCCTGGCTATGGAATGCACTCCCTCCCTAACAGCACCGTCTTAAATGCTTTTCGGCGCCAGGTTAAGACCTTTTTATTCAACCAATATTTTAATATTAATTAGTACAATCATTTAAACTTATTTTAATAATTCAATTTTATTTTAGTCGTGGTATAGCTAATTTATTTTGTTTGGTATATGCTTATTATATGTATAATTTTATTGTAAGCCGTCCAGAGATGGAAGTGATGGATGGCCTATAACCATCCTAAATAAATAAAATAATAAATAGGTGAAGGTTTATAGATGGATTGCCCTCACAAACGGGCATGTTAGGATATCAAGAGGGCCAGAGCAGTGGTGGCTCCCCATTTGTAAAGACCCTCCCTAGAGAGTAATAGGATGCCAGGTAACCCCCTTTATTATCTTAGCCATTTTAGTACTTTTACTTAGTACTTTCTTATTTTAAGGCTTGCCTTGCATTGGTTTTATGAGTCATTGTATTTTTACTCTTTTCTGTTGATTTTGTCTTGGTTTTATTATCTGCTGTTTTTACTGATTCAGTCTGCATTTTATGTTTTTAATGTACTGTACACTGCCCTGAGAACTCAGGTTCTGGAATAGTTTAACAGAATAAATAATCACTCTGTACAGCTCTTCCCAACCCTGCACTCTTCCTACTGTGAATTACATTTCCGTTTCCTTCTGTAACACCGGCTCTGTGCCAAAATATAACGGATGTACAAAAGTCAATGGCATCAGTCGTTCCACAGCATAATTTACAAGCCTTTGGCATAAACACAACACACCATGCCACTTAAGACTGTTGTGTCACGCAGAGTGTTAAACAGCATATCAAATATCTAAATTCATAGCTACTAAACTGTCCAAATACAAAAATTTGTACAAAATTGCATTGCAAAATTCAATTCAAAGTACCAGAACCACAAACTTGTAACATTTTTATTTTTAAAAAGTCCAACAGCTTTAGAATAGATCCAAATGTATTAACTTCTCAAAAAAAATACCAAAAGGTACAGTTTAAAGCATATTCTCCTTACATACAAACTAGCTCTCTGGAGATGCATTGCATCAATGTTTTGCATCTACGATGATGCAAAAGATTTTTTTTTAATTGCATCCTGGTGGAAAACAAGCACAGGATGATCATCTGCATACCGTCTACTTCAGTTCTAACAGACCCCTTGAACAGAATTCCTACTAACAAGGTTTAAAAAAAAACTTATATTCCAAACTGGTTTCCCATTGTAAAGGTACAGAAGATATCTCAAAGAATTAAGAACAGAAGAAGTTGAATGAGAACTGTTGTGGATGCATGATGAAATTAAAACTGCTCTAAGAAGGTGCTGCTACTGCCAAAGAGACCTTTGTTTCAAATTCCACAATAAGCAAATGGTGTGGGAAATTGAAGGGAAAACGAAGACTGTGTGATGTACAACGTGTTTCCGAAACCCAAGAAACTAGGTAGGTTTTTAGATTCTATCTAGGTGCATCACACTGCACCCCTCCGGCTATTTTCAGTGTGGGAAGCAAGAGGTACCATCGCAGGCAATTACAGCACTCAAGCTAGAGCTCTGAACATGGCTCGCCTCAATTAAGTTTGGACGCTGGACCCATCCTGACGGTTATAAAGCAAATTGTGTATTCAAAAATCTAACACGCAGGAATTCAGAGTGTGCTCTGATCTGTGATCCCTGGATAAACTGGAGAGGTCCCTTGGTGCACACCTGTTGCAACTACCACTGAGCATAGGAACCACAAAGGGCACATTTCTACAACACAATAGAGAAACAACCAAAATAACTTATCTGGTAATAGTAAACGGTCAAAGCTTCGTTTCAGCTCATGGAGATTTGAAGCCAGCCAGCCTCTTTAATGGGGAGCAAGAGGGCTAAATGGCATTGGCTTAACGTTGTACCAAATAGGGTCATTTCTCAAGCATATGGGCTGAGGCCCATTCTCGATTACTGCTGCTTAAGTGACAACAGCCATCATGCCTCTTCCTCTCCACCAACTGTCGAAATGTTATTTTACCGCCTCAAATTTTCAAACAATGTGGCCTCCACCCTCAGCTGAACTGTAGAGCTGCAGAGGATCAAAGACCTTTGAGCTGAAGTCACAGGAAAATAGCTGGGAGCAGGGAGGGATTCTTCACTGAAAAATTCGTGTCAAAACCAGAGCAAACTTTGGCAGTGGGATGGAATGAAATGAGACCGATTCCAGCACTGAATGGTTCAAATACTGGCCACCAGATGAACATCCCCTGGCTGCTTAAGAAACCAAAATAAGGCTATTTGCCTTTTTCTCTCTTGCTTGGGGCCCAGGAGACCCTGTTCTCCTCCAAGCAACTTGACTCCATTCCCCAAACACGCTAATTTTTCTTTTTTTTTTCTGGACCACCATCACGTGAGGGTTCTGTTTCTTTTGACTATTTAAAGTAAAAGCAGTAAAAAAAAAACCCAGCTTCATCAGCATCTTGACACAAAGTCCAATAGATCCCATACATCTCAGCCACAGTTCATTTAGTTCCTCAGAAAGACGCCCCCCCCCTGCAAGGGTCTCCCCGAAAGAGCCTCTAGCCCACCGTTACGAAACGGCTGCCTTTGTTCTGAGAAAGGGCTGTCCTCTGTTCCTTCAGGATCCCAAAGCGCTCGTTGAGGGTCATGCTTGTCTGCAGACACAGAAGGATGCACGTTATCACAACAGCCACCCGATAAAATATCCAAAACACCCTAAAGCAGCCCGAGCCCGGTTGCAAGCGGAGCGATTTTACTGCGAAGGCTGCCCACTCACTGTAGAGGGGCTCAGGAGAACCAACCTGCTTTCCCACGCTGTTAATGTCGAACTGCAGGGGGACGCCTCTGGGGACCTTCTTCTCTTCAGGCTGGTCCCTCTTCATGAGAAAGGGAGGTATCGGAGTGCTAGTTATCCTCGGCTTCAAAGAGCTGGAGCAAAACACAGGGTCAAGGCACAGTGAGCACCTTCAACAGAAGAGAGTATTTCACCAAAATGTGGAACAGAGCAGACAAGGTGCCCACTGCGAAACCGGTAATGGAGGGAGAGGATGGCGAACACAAAGTGGAAGTCTGCCACTGTGGTGGTGCTGCTGCTGGAACTGGGTGGGGAACGTGGGGCCCGGAATACGAATTCTGCCCCCCAAGGTCTCCAGGTGTCCCCTGGCCCCAGCCTCTTCCCCAACCACGCGGTGCCTTCCCAGACTTTGTGCAGTTTTCCCCAAACAAAAAGGCCGAATTGCCACCGTTAAGGCAGCCAGACCTTTAAGCTACAACAAGATTGGGTGCTCTGTAGTTTCTGCATTTCTGGCTCCAGAATGTAGCCCTGGCAAGCGTCTCCCAAACTGAGACCGGCTCTTGTGCAGCAAGGGCTTCCCACTGCTGGCCCATTCCTTGCCTGCCAGGTGCCTCCCCCCACTGCCCGATCCCTGCCCCTCTTCTCACCAACTGAGCTCTGCAGGAGGCTCAAACGCAAGAGGAAGCCGTTTTACTCACATCGGGGATGGAATCGCCCCAGGATTGTCAATGGATATGGTCAAGATCCCTCCATTTGTAGTGGATGTTCGCCACCTGGTCAGGGAGCACAAGACCTGTTTATTTAGACCAACCGGAGAGGAGGAGGGGTCTCTCGCATCATCTAGCAAGCAGCTGCAACTGGCTGCTACTTTAGCAGGAAGTCCTGAAGAAAGGCGTCCCCAAGCGGACAAGAGGCAGGGCTGTGAAGGCTGTGACTGGCGGCACAGGGAATCGGACGCGGAGTGGCAGCAACTCCCTTGGACTTGCTTGCTTTCCCCGAAGGGACTGACCCGCCCACTCTGTCCTGGGGGCAACCTGCCTGAAGCGATACCAGCACATGGCTGAGCCATTTTTTGGGGCTTAAGGAGGCTCACCGGGACAATGCTCGACCGTGGCTAGCCTAGGCCTTTTCCGGAGTACTAGCATCCTTTAGCCAGCCAGCCACAGGCAGCTCTCCATCAACGTTCTTTCAGGCTGAGTGCCATTTTGTACACTCCACTTCTGTGCGTGTGCATGTGTGTGCATGTGGGGGGTGTCCTCCTGAAGCACATGTGCATAGGCAGAGAATCTTCCTTGTAGCATACTTCAGGAGAAGCAGGGGACTCTACTTTTCTGGAAGCAATTGCCATTCTCCTCTTAAGAAAGAATATGTCCTGTTTTAGAAACCCCGTTCATGCCATCCAAAATACCCTCTTTTACCAGCAAGCACATTAGACAGCAATTTTAGGAAGGTGCTGCGTGGGGGGCAAGGAATTGGTAGGAACTGCGCTCTGCATGCACTCAGAGATGCTCAAACCTAGACATAAGGTTTAGGGTATGTCATTATTGTGGCGCATCTTACATTGCTTTTTATTTGTAATTGTTGTTTTATATTGTATTTCAATCTCTGTTTTATTCTATTTTGTATTTTATTGCTGTAATCCACTCAGGGAGCCATATGGCTAATGGGGCAGATTATACATTTAATAAATAATAAAATAAAAATTCTCCACCCATTTACTCCTGCCTCCTCTTCCCTCACCAGTGCCTATCCCAGGATAAATAACACCTTGCCATGTTCATCCAGGTTTCTCAGCCCTGCTCGCTTTCCCCTCAAATGCCCCGGCTTCTAAGTCACTGCCAGGGCCCGGCCCCTATCCTCGAGGCTTTCGGGGGCCTTCTGGAGGGCCCCAACTCAGCATTTGAGAGTTGGTGACTTCAACCAGATTCTGTGTGTCCCCTGAGAAGCAAGTCCAAGCAAACTCACTGGATTTCTTTCCAAGGAACTAGGCACATGGCTCGAGCCTTATATAAAACTTTCTCCTATCATCCAGGCCCCCAAATTCCGCAATGGAAAGCAGGGAGCAGGTAGGCCGCATGTTCACTTTCAGGCCAAGGAAAGGGGATCAGGAACCACCCTTCGCAAACACCAGGGGAGCCTCTTCCAACGAGCAACTGGGAGCCCTCCAGATGGGCTGGACTACGATTCCCAGAATGCCTCAGCTGGGTTAACTATCTGGGGAAGCTGGCTGTGGTAGATAAACCTAGAGGGCACCAGCTTAGGACGGCTGTGCCATAAGCCCTGTCGGAGCCTCTGTGTTCCTGCATTGTGCTCCAGCACAGCGAGGTCCCAAGGCTGCTACGCAAAGACCGCCGGTAATTTCCCCTGCCAGAGTATGACACACATCTGAACAAAAAAGAGAAAAGGTAAGCCAAAGCTGCAGGCCGTTTCATCAGAACACCTACGGGCGAGATCTTTTTGCACCCTGGCTGCTGAGGTTATCTTCGGAATGTACCTGTGCCTGCACCTGGAAGGAAAAAGAGGAGGAGTTCAGGAGATGAGTAAGCCAAAGCCTGTGCAACAAGCACGTTAGTGAAAGCCCCGGGACCACAGAGGCTTCTGGAGGAAGGAATTAGCACGGTTCAGTAGACCAGCGCGGCCTTTTGGTCCAGCTTACAAGCACTTAATCACCCCCCTCCTTCCAATAGGGTTGGGGGCCAAGTTTTCCACCAACATCTATAAATCTCACTGCAGGACCTGACGGACAGTGTGCGACGGTGTTTGCCTGTTTCTTTACCGTGTTTTTCATCTGCTTCTAAGCTGCTTTAAATCAAATAATAAAAATACCAGAATCCGACATGGGCTTATTTGGATTGTGCAAACTGGCCCACTAAATAATCCTAACTCACCTAAGGAAAGTGACAAAACTCTTATAACCTACAGTCAAGCTGCATTTGGAGCCAACCTTGGTTGTAAAAAGAATGAAAGAGCTGCCGTAGCCAGATTCTGTTCAGAGTTTGTTTGGAGTGCCAGAGACCTCAAGCAGAAAAATGCTGGGTAGAGTTAGCACAATCGCTTTGCCTTCCACTGTACCTTTAGGCCCCTCCGAAAGAGGAAAGTTGCTTGGCGCGTGTCCTTCTGCTGGTATAGCTTATTTCCAATCCTGGCTGATGGGGACTGTACGTTGCTTCTGTCAACATTTACAGAAGTTACCATCATTACTTGCACAGCACCATTCAAGTACATGTCACAGTTACACAATGTCATAACAAAGATATGTTCCCTGCTCCGAGGAGATTACAATCTGCCACTGGAAGGGAATTGCCCAGCTTTGCAGTAAAACTGTTGTCAGAGACACCTAGGTGGACCTAGTCAAGATGCTGTAAAAGCGAGGAGGGGAAGAGCCTGAATATTTGGCTGAGAAAATGGTCCACCAACAATGATGACATTCTATCATAGGATGAGATCAAAGACTTCTATCAAACTTGGGACTCTTTTTATTATTAGCTAGAGAAACGGGACTTCGGATAGATTTAAATCTGTTTCTAAGTTATCATAAATAGGGAAAAATGTGGGGGCTGGCCCAGCAGGTCCGATGTTTCTGATGACTGATGTTGTTTTTAGTTTTCTTTTGTTTTAGGGTTATTTTGAATAAAACTTCTTATAAAAAAAAAGATTGGGAGCTGCTGTGTAAGTGGAGAACTTACTGGGGTACTCCTTCTGTTTGTATAATTTAAATGCCCCCACGCATGGCTGCCTCCTCTCACAGCAGCCACGTGTTGGGGCAAAAACCCAACAATAGAACAGGACCGAACTAGATATTAATCACAGCGAATGATGTGCAGAGCAATCCTTGGCACGTCTACTCTGAAGTAAGTCAGTGGGCTTTACTGCAAGGTGAGTACGGGATTGCAGCTTCAACATCCTCTGAAAGGTCGCTAGATACTTCTTAGCACACCCAAACCAGGCAGCCACCCCTCCCAGAGGAGGAACAGAGCAAGCGGCCGGTTGTTAAGCTGAGGCCTCCTGTTCTAGGTAGAAAGATCCTATGTACCAAAGAAGCAAAGCAAGTGCCGGCCGTCTTATTGCTAGCTGTGAGATTTGTGCAGAAGACGAGCCAAATGATTCACTGGCACTTTACTGCTGCTTTGTGTACCACTGATAGATGCAAGCAAAAAAGGATCCTAACCAGCTTTGATAAAAATCCAGAATGGCAGCAAACCCTGACAGTGATGCCCAATCACTTCTACAACGACTGCCTTGGAAGCCTGTTTGCACTGGAGAAAAATAAAAGCTTCGGGACAATTTAGCCAACCACCCTCGATGGGTAAATTCGCTCTGCTAAAGCACTAGAGGCGAGCTAGATCGGCATTTCTTCCTGGACAAGCGCTTATGAAGTGATTTGTTCCCAGAAGGCTGGGGAAATGAAATCGCTTTCTCTTGCAGCTGTCAAAACAGGAAAAGCAGAAGCTGCTGTGTACCGAATTGGGCCTTGGATTCATCGAGCCGGGTTTCTTGACACTGACTCGAGGTGGCAGCTGCTCCCCAGGATCTCAGGCGAGATGTTTTCTGGCCCAATGTGGAGATGCCGAAGAGTGAACCTGGGACCCTCTAACGTGCAAAGCAGGTGCTCTGCCCCTGAGCTAGTTCCTCCCTTAAACAGATCTCATTGTTGCCAGTAAAAGAGAACTGCTTGAAGGGGCTGGGAAATGCAAGGCAGACGCCGAGAGCACACGGACCTCACCTTCTGTTTAGCAATGGGGGCCTCCTGAGAACGGCTCCTTGCTTTCGCTGCAACTCTGACGGCCTCTGAACGTTTGCCTTCCTTTTCAAAATGGAGTAGTTCCGCTGTACGTTCTTTAGGAAGAGACATTGCAGAAGTCAAGCCAATGTACTTCTGGAGAGGCAGCAGTGCTAGTCAACTGCGGCACAACAAAACAGACTCCCGCGGCACTCAAAGGCCCAGATTCCCGGTCGCAGCGAACCAGAGCCCGTTTCACCTGACAGTCGGCAAGAGCTTCTGCACCCCTAAACTGGTGGGCTGCTAAGGTGCCACAAGCCTAGCCTTTAGGCATCCAGAATATTTATAGCCCCGACAGATCACGATCTGGGGCCTTTCCCCGACTGCCACCTCTGGATCCCGCAGTTGCCCTGTTCACAGAAGGGGACTAGAGCTTGGGAAGGGCTCCTCCGAACCCTACGCCGGATCTCACCTCAGAGCGGCCCCGAATGGCGCAGACAAGCCAGATCTCACCTCGGAGCGGCCCCGGGTGGTGCAGACAAGGCATTGTTACAGCGCAATGTGGAGACAGCCCAAACAGCTTTCCCCATGCGGTAAGAGCCCGCCTCCCCACACACATGATGCGCCAGAGGAGCTAAGCACAAACCTTTTCACTGAGGGGTGACCTGTTGAGGGGGCTGATGCCTTTGGACATCCCCAATGCCTTCCTGGCCGCCAGCCCCGTTTTAAGACTGTAGGGGCGCCTCTTCCCAGCCACCCGCTTTCTGCGTCCTAGGCGGTTCTTGCCAAAACCTGAAAGAGAGAGAGGAAAGCGGCAACACGAGGTTGGAGGGTGCGGAGGCAGCGAGAGAGGGGAATAAAGACAGCTGTCCGGTACCAAGTCCCTCTGCCCCAGCCGTGCTGGTGCTGACGGGCTCGCCAGGGTTTTTGGCAGCAGTCTTTCCGGCCCTACCGGAGGGTGCTGCCCCGCGGGGACTGTGCAGGCGACGGGTGTGTTCCACCAGTGAGCCAACGCACCTGCCATCTTGCCCTGAAGTCGGTCTGCACCCAGAGTGGCCACATACCCGGAAACTGTTAAGACATTGGGCTGAGGCAGAGATCTACTTCCAAGTTTATTTGGAAAGACAGAATAACTGGGCTGAAGATTAGAACAGTCTTATTTTCTTCTCAGAGCAGAACTTACTTTATCACCCCAGGGGTGCAATCCTGGGCTGATCCCCATTAGACTCCAAATGGGATCCAGTTTGCAACTGGATCATTCAGATGGGGAGGGGAAGAAGCTGGGGAGGCCCAAGGATCACGTGTAACCTTGCCCCTCCAGTTCCCTCTCCTCCGCAGAAAATGCCCCCTTCCCCCTCTCTCAGGGCACTTTGCCAACCCCAAGAGAGCAGCTGGTGGAATTCTTTTCTGGGCAGCTGTGAGGCTGGAACGCTGCCCCCAGCTCTGGAACTCGGAATCCAGAATATCTACAGACATTGCCTAGAGACCACAGGATTGTCGAGAGCAGCAAATGCATCATGTATAACATATCACAAAACACTGTGTGTTTGTGACGATGCATTTATGAATACATTTTAGGTATAACTAAGTCCTGCCTAAAAAAGTGAGCTTTTAAAGAACATTAGCGCTTGACCGCTCAGTTTTGAGACCCACATCTTTTTCCAGAAACAGACAACTTACCAATATATTCCTGGATTCCCCACTTGGTTCTCCTCATCCGGAACTGCCGCGTGCCGTTCTGCTGAGCTCCTCTTTTGGTTCTAGGAGAATACTGCTTCCTCTCCTCTTTCTTATTCAATTTGATGATATCATCTGTAAAAGAAATAGTGCCCTGGATTAGCCATTTCTCAGTGGGGGCTCTGCTTGCACAATGAGTACAAAATCCTCCAGTTTTCACTTAAACGCCAAGCATCAGTGCGCTTTTAGAACCCTTCCTGCAACGTGCTTTCCAGGCCGGCATCACGCTCAGCGCTGACCATCTAAAGCAGTCCCTGGCCTCCACCAGCAGAAGGAAGGCTCATCAGCTCTTCCGCTTTCGACTACCTTTGAGCTGTTCCAGACAAACCGGCCACTCACAGCCAGCTTGCTACCCTCGGCTTTCCTGAACAGGGCTTCTAATTTTCCTTGGACGGCAGAGAGTGCGGCCAGGCATGAAGGCCTGCTGCTGCTCTCGTCCCCAAGCCCTGTGGTTTCTCTTTCAAGCATAAGATTTTTGGAACAGAATTTGGGGGCTGCAGTCAACAGGCGATGCCAGCCGACAAGAGGGCTCCAAAAGGCTTCCCTGGCCAGGCAGGCAGGAAGTCAGCCACACTCCAGGCTCGCAGGCAGGGAAGAGTGCCGTGGAATCATGGAGCCAACAGGAGAGTGAGGGGCAAGTGGCGGTAGGAAGCAGGGGTGGACTCTGATCCCACAGCTTCCTGGCAAACCTGAACGATTCCCCCGAGGGAGCAAGGCACTTGGGAAAAAGGCCACCCTCCAGCTCAAAGGAGAGAGGGAAGAACAGCACCGAGGACTTTCCCCGGCCCCACTTCCTGCAGGTGCCTCAGCCGCCAGCCTGTTGGAGAGGCCAGCCTGCGGTGAGAACCAACGTGCTGTTGCCCGGCGGGTCCCATCCTGGGGACGTCACGCAGCCTCCCCCGCCAGCTGTGTAGGACTCCGAAGTCAGCCGCACGGTGCGGGGGGGGGGCGTTTCTACCACAGAGCCGGAATACGGACCCGGGAAGGGTGATATGGGCCAAGTGGGGCAACCGCCCCAGAGCAGTGACAGGGGGCAGAAAGTCCCTGGAAGGACCGGGGGGAATGCCGTCCACGTGGCGAACAGCTGTGCCATGCCCTGGCCCTGCTTGCTCTGCGGATCTGATGGCTGCCCTACCGGCCTTCCCTCGGGTCTCTGGGTGCCACTTTTAAATGCCAGGTGACTTCCCCCATTTCTGACCTAACGTGAGAGGAGAGTCTGAGATGGCCAACCTGGCAGGTAAAGCTGAGGCCTGATGGGTGAACAGCGGGGAGTTAATTTTTCCTAGCTGTGCCCAGCAGGATCCTTGGCTCAGCATAAGGGTAAATTTGAGAACTGAGGGCGGGGGCTGCCAAGGTCTGTAAGGACACCCTCTGCCACTCCAGGCTCCCTGTCCCGATTCGGGGGGTCTGCATCTCGTCTTGAGCCAGTGGGACAGTTAAGGGATTCCACTGGTGTCCCACCGACCCTCCTCCTCAGCAGGCTCCCTGCCTGAGCGGATGGAGGCCGACCTGCGTGTGATGCTCAGCCCCCAGGCAGCTGGTTTGGGGCGACCCCGACATGCACACTGCGGACAGCTTGCCTGGAGCAGTTCAGGATGTCATGGCCTCCGTGACAACTGTGGGCTTGTCTCAACACGTCAGCGGCCCAACACATGGAGCGAGGCGCACTCCCGGCTTGCGCTACATGTGCACCTTGAAGCTGAGAGCAACGGACAATGCAGAAGACGGCAGAGTGCAGAAAACCCCTTGTGGATGCAGGCAGGGGTGCTTAGGAGCGGTGAGAGGCCAAAGAAAGGCCATCTCACCATTCCGTCTCCCGTCTGCCACCCCAAAGAGCCTTTCTGGGGCCTGCTATGCACTGGTTGCGAGGCAGCCACAGACCCGTCAGAGGCTTGATCTGACATTGCCATGCCCCTCCAGGACGAAACTGCCTGCATCTGTCAGGACTGCTGCACTCCGTCTTATTGCAGCCATTCTCACGACTGGACTCGTGCCTATGGATCGCTGTGTGCAGCCAGTTACGAGGCTGCAAAAGCGTTCCTTGCTCCTGCTCACTGCTCTCTGAACCGCCCGTTGCGCTGATGGTGCTGAAGTCAGCAGGACAGAAGCCCCAGCGACAGATCAAGACCCGGCCTAAGGGGGGAAATTAAAATGTAGAGAAAAAGGACAAGAGCCCTTTGACTCTCAGAAAATGTATTCAACTCTATGTGCTAAGATAACCAGTTCCAGCCATTCCGAGTATCCCAATTTTCTTTCACGGGGCTTCTTTGAATTTGCTTAGTGTCAGGACCACATTTCTACAGAGTCTGGCCTTGCCAAACTGGGAACTGCAGCCAGAAGGCATTCTGGAAGAGACATCATGATCGCCTCCCCTAAATCACGCCTGTGCACAAAACCTTATCCCATAATCAATGTTTTAGTCATTAAAGTGCCCCAGGACTCTGCTGTTTTTGCTGCAATAGCTATCCCTTTGGAACTAAATGGCTTTATAACCTTTATCATGATCACCCTTACAGACAACCCCATGAGCCATGAGGAAGGCCATTATTTCTTACAAGTTTTATTTATTTTTGGATTTATATCCTGCCTTTTTCCTACAAAGGGCTCAAGGCAGCTTACATCATTCTCCTCCTCCATCTCATCCCCACAACAACAACCCTGTGAGGTAGGTTGAGCCGAGAGTCTGTGCCTGGCCCAAAGTCACCCAGTTGGCTCCATGGCTGAGTGGGGACTAGAACCCAGATCGTCTGAGTCCCAGTTCCATGCTCTTAACCACTACGCCACACTGGCTCTCAGTTAATGGCTTTTAGGAACTGAGGCCAAAAAAACTCACACCCAGCACAAAGTCTGAACCTGAACCAAAGGAGACTTCGCTCACAGTTGGGAATTATGAATGTGCCAATTTCACTTCCTTGTTTTTGTCCTGTTCCACACAGTCAGTGACTATGAAAACCAGATACACTCATATATGCATTCCCTTAATATACCTATTTTGTATGCAATTTTGTCCAATGCTGACTTTTTGCCAGCAGTTTTCCTTAATATAATGCTCTTTTGTACATTTATTCTCTAATACACATATTTCGCTGTGCAAGCTCCCATCATAGATGGGCTTTTGCTCAGAGAACTGCAGCACAAAATATGGAGAAGTGTAAATATTGAAGGACAGGTACATTTCGGCTCACAGACTTTTTTCAGAAGTGTGAATTTGGAAAGTTCTTACCAAAATGTGACCAGAAGGAATTCCTCCCCAGTTCTTACCTTAATATGGGGATATGGCCTGAATCAACACACTGACTCTCTTTAACTGCAGTTCGTATATTTCATTCTCACATTAACTGCTGGACACATTTGACCTCAGAAGGAAACCTCTGACTGGAATAGTATAAGCATGCTCTAGCTCACACCAGGGAGAGGAGAGAAAGATGGAGAACATGCCAGAAAAGGGGGCACCCCAACCTAGGGTTGGCTCTGCCTAAAAGCCCAGGAGCAGGCTGGGCAAGAATCACCACTTCAGGAACATCGAAGCAGTCTTACACCCAGTAACCCACTGGCCAGCCCAGTACAGGCAGTAGCACCTGGCAGTGGCTCTCCCAGGGCTGAGGCAGGACTTACCTGGAGAGGCCGGGCACTGAATCAGAGACTTTCTGCATGTAAAGCAGGTGCTCCTCCATAGCTCCTCCAAATATCAGCATCCAAGGAGCACCTTTCTTTTCCAAAGAGTGGGGTGTGGACCCCAAGGGAGTCAACACCATTTATCACAGGGGTTTCCAATACTTTGCCCTGACAGATACACTTGGAATTTTGAGATAGTGCTAAGGATGCCATTGCTAAATGTCTGCTTGAGGTGAGGATGGAAATTCACCAGGTAAGTCCCTTGCTCCAGACCCCAAGAACATGACAGAGGTAGGGTTCGAATGCTTCTGGACCAATGGGGCTGCCACCCCTGGAGACAAGAGCCACATTCCTTTCACGAATTACCGACCTAAATCCATTCACTCTCTCACCCTCACCCCAAAACCCATGCAAAATACATACAATATGTACCCATGGCAACCCCCCAGGAGAGGTCATTGAGGCCCCATCGATGCAGGTGTTCAAGCATAGGCTGGACATGCACATGGTGGGCATGTCGTGAGCGGAGCCGGCTGGTGCTGGAGGTCAGACTAGATGGCCCGGGAGACCCCTTCCGACTCAGTTTCTCTGTTTCCTCAGGAACAGTGCTTCCCTAAAGAAGCAGCCTCCTTTTGCCCAGCCACATGGGCTTCTGCAAAGGCTCTACATCTTCCACAACCAGTGGCCCATTGGCAGAACCTGCTCTGTTGCACATTTTCCACTCCCATCTCTCCCTCCCCACTATAAATCTTCACTCAGTTCTCCCTCCAATGAAATGCCCTTCCGGCCCTCATAGCCCAGTCCGGCCTTCCCTGAATTGCAGCTGCTCTTCAAGGCCCTTTCCAAGCCATGCTAGACAAGATCCTGGAAATACCTGGGATTGAATCTGAGACCTTCCAGTCTGGAAATCTGATGCTCTTTCACAGGGGTGGGCAGAAAGTAGATCTTCAGATGTTTGGCACATAAGTGCCCAGTATTCCTGACAGGGGCTTTTGGGAGTCCAAATCCAAAACATACAGCAATGTATATTCTACCCACTTTTGCTCTACCAAGCTAGAGCAAAATAATCCCATATACTGGATCAATCGAGGTTCAAGAAGGTGTGCAAAGCATTTACTAAACCTGTCTGAATTAGCTGCAGAAATGACTCCTGGGAAGCAGGAGTTACTTCTACAAAGATACTGCAGGCGGAGAGGCCAGGCAAGCCGTCCATCTCTCGAGAGGACTGCATTTCCTGGGCAGGAACATACAGGCACCATGGGAGTGTCCCTTCTCCAGTGCTCCCTCTGAATGTCCAGGAAGTGTCCGTGACAAAGACTGTTTTAGTGGGCCAGCTGCAGCCTGATCTGGAGAACCGAGTGCCAAGTTCATCCATGCCCTAGTTACATCCAGAGTGGATTACTGCAAAGCCTTCTATATGGCGCTGCCTTTCAGGACAATTCAGAAACATAAATTGATTTAGAAGGCGGTGACTGTCAGAAATTCCAGAAAATAGCAAACAGTTCACCATCACTTTGAACAGCTGCCTGCTTCTTTCCAGACCTAATACAATCTTTACATTTGAAAGTGGTGGCCTTAAACCTGTGATGGGAAATCTCTCTCAGCTAGAAGGCTGAATGCAATTCCGGAGGTGATCTTGGTGAGCGTCACATTACAGCAAGAGTGGATGAGGCTAAAGGAGCAAGGCCACAAATATCAGCAAACTGAAGCTTAATACTTTTATTGACAGTAATAAATTCTTAGGTGAGAAATTTCAACTTTTAAGAATACAGGGGGGAAAAAACATGAAGCAAAAGGCAGGAAGCCACGAAGTGATCATAGGGTGGGAAGAACGGGTAGGGCCAGGGGAGAGGGATGTGGCCTTCTGGGAAACCCCAGAGGGCTGAATTTGGTTGCACACCAGCAGCTCAGGGTCAAATTACCTCCAGGATTGCTTGCTCCACTATCAGATTCACCTGCCCACCAGTTTAGAGCAGCCTCTGAAGCTCTGTTTATGGTCCTAAGATCCAACAAGACACATTCCTATGGCAGGGCCTTTTCAGAGGTTGTGCCACCTTCCTAACACAAACCCATCCAGTCCCTCCTCTTTCGGCACTTAGGCTCTTACTGAAAATTGTTCAAGTCTAAGAAATATTTGGTTTTTCAGCTTTTGTCATTTGCTGCGATGGATAGGCTCTTTTTAAAAAAAACCTACTGAGGCTTTCGTTTTTAAGGCAAGCCTGTGCTATTTATGTTTCTATTTGAATCTCTGCATCCATTTTGGTCTTGCATCCTGCTCCCAACAGTGGTGAGGCAAACGCCTCCATAAAGCTTCCCTGCCAGGGACAAAGGCACTGCCTTCTTCAGAACGTGGCATTTGGAGGAATAAATGCTACGATGCTTTTGACTCACCCCTCTGGTTCCTAAGTCCACAGCTTTCAAATAACGACACATTCTTCACTGCTCATCTCTAATGCCCCTTCTTGCACCTTCTCTCATTCTCTCCTTCGTGCTGATGTACTCACTTGAGGCCCCTCAGGGCAGAGACCTACTCCCTCCCACTTTGTAAACCGAACTTAACGGCTTCAAAGACTTTAAAAGTAGCACAACCCTATGACAATAGCGGCATACTGCTCCTGGACCTGGAGGTTCCACCGAGCTTCGGCCCGCCCCCCGGGCTGCAGGGCCCCATCCGTCAATTCGCCGACCCCGCCCCGCTCCCCTCTGCGGCCTTCGTCGTTCGGTCTTTACTGGAACAGGCCCGCCTCCTCCTGGACTCCTCCAAGGCCTCCCACCCCCACGGGCTGCTTCCCGGCTCTGTCCCCTTCCCCCTACACGCGCTCATGGTTCGGCCCAGACAACCTGTCCACTGGTTCGAGCGCCCGCCCGTAGCCTTTCGCAGCTCTCCCACCCGAGGTTCAGCCCTGCGCCTTTTCTCGCCGCCTCACCCAACGACATGTCGATTTTCTCCAGGGTTTCACTGCTGGGATTCCTGAGTGGAGCTGCTCCAATGCCGAACCCGTTCATGGCCGCTGATCCGGTGGCCCCTTTTCCTCACAAACACAAGAAACCACCAACCCAACTGGAGTAAGAGAGCTGCTTTTTCTTCTCGCTCTGACGCATGCGCGTCCCGCCCAGGACGCATGCGCTTCCCAGTGGAGCTCAGAAAGCCACAGCCTCCGGCGCGTGCGCAATTCGCCTTGTGAGAGGGTGAGCCTGTTATTCTTGCGCATGCGTCCGAGGGCGTCATCGTTCACTGACGTAAATTGTTTACGTCACATCGCCCCCTGCAGGTCAGGAGGAGCATAGTCGTTGTATGGCTCACCTCGTTCTGCGCACGCTCAAAAGTAGGAATGTTTTTAATGTCACTTGCAATCCTATGCGCGTCGAAACGAAAAAAAAATCCTACAAAAAGTCTCCTTTTCTGCTTCAGCATGCATAAAATTGTGCCCCTAATATTTTTCATGATCATTTTTTTTGTTGCAAGTCTTTATTGTTTTAAATTGTTGGACACCGCCACGATGGAATTTGAGCATGTAATTAGATTAAAATTAAAAATTAAAAAATATTAAAAAATACTTGAATAAAAAGCAGAGACATAACCCTGCCAACAAAAGTGCGTATAGTCAAGGCGATGGTTTTCCCAGTTGCAATGTGTGGCTGTGAAAGCTGGACCATAAGGAGGGCTGAGCACCAAAGGATTGAGGCCTTTGAATTGTGGTGCTGGAGGGGACTCCTGCGAGTCCCTTGGACCGCAAGGCGATCAAACCGGTCAGTCCTAGAGGAGATCAACCCTGACTGCTCTGTAGAAGGCCAGATACTGAAAATGAAACTCAAATACTTTGGCCACCTAATGAGAAGGAAGGACTCCCTGGAGAAGAGCCTAATGCTGGGAACGATTGACGGCAAAAGAAGGAGGGGACGGCAGAGGATGAGGTGGCTGGATGGAGTCACTGAGGCAGTGGGTGTGAGCTTGGATGGACTCCGGGGATGGTGGAGGACGGGAAGGTCTGGAGGAATGTTGTCCATGGGGTCGCGATGGGTTGGACATGACTTCGCAACTAACAACAACAACTAATTTCTTCATTGCTTTTATAGACTTTCCCATAGCTTATATGTCTCTCTAGGTGGTTTACACATTAACTTGTCCTCAGAACACTATTGTCATGATCTGATGTTGAAGCATTCTCTGTCTAAACTCCAATTAAAATCCAATTTCCTAATGTTCCAGGACAGGCATGGTTTGAAAACTCAATTCCTGCATTATTAGGGAATAGCCTGGATTCTGGAGGATTGGCTTATATCAGCATTATACTGACACAAAGGCTTAAATTCTTTGTTTAATCCCTGGTCAAATGTATCAGAAAGGATGGCAGATGCTGTACATCCAGATGGCAGGTGCAAAGCAGACCAAATGCAGACAGAGAGCAGAGCAGTTGGCAGCAGCTTCGATTTTTCAGGCCAGGAGGCCAGCTGTCCGCCCCCGGACAGTCACAAAGGCAGACTGAACGGGATCTAAGAGGCTATTTATCCATCAACCCTGTGGTGTCCCCAGTGGCCAAAGCCACTGATAAAAGAGCAGCCACCAAAACACGATTTTTGCCACAGCTGCATCATTAGAACAGAATGACCTGGAAAGGAGTACTGTTGTGAAATAAATACGCACTGCATAGTGCTCATATTGGGGCATTTTAGTGGGCTCAATTTACAGCACAGAAACAGTGGGAGTAAAATGTCATTGGTGGAGATTTGTTAAGCTGCAGGTGCTGAAGGCAGCAAAAGCAGGCTTGCATGTGTGTCAGGTGGGATATTTTTGCATCATGCAACTTCCTTATTATAACCAAAATAAAATAAAATGCAGATAAAATTTTCTGTCTGTAGGAAAAGGATATTGTAGGCAAGATGTTACATGCTTGTTCTCTATGTGTACCCATTTGGATGCATTGAAACTTGGAAGTCAACCCTGTTTTCATACGGTCTAGGAAAAGCTTGAATACCTGAGACTGCTGACTGGTTAATCCAAAACGGGATTAACTCTTATTGCAAATGAAAACAGGACATGAACAACATGATGACAAAACTAAAAAGGAAAACTAGATATACAGGAAGAACTGGCAGCCTTATGCCCATATAGTTTTTGAGGTGGTAGGCAGGCTGGTGTGCTCCAGATGCTTTGGACTACAACTCCCATCAACACCTGCCAACATGTCCTATAATATAGGATTATAGGATTTGTAATCCAGATAATTTGGAAGGGATAGGACATGGCTGACTGGACATGATCCAAGGTCTTACGGCCTTGGTTCATGTAAGCATCAGCTTGATTATGTGCTTGTAGCCAAAGATGGAACAGCTCTATACAGTCAGTAAAAGAAGACCAGGAGCTGACTGTGGCTCAGATCATGAGCTTCTTGTTGCAAAATTCAGGTTCAAATTGAAGAAAGTAGGGCAAACCACTGGGCCACTCAGGTATGACCTAAATCATGTTCCTTATGAATATACAGTGGTGGTGACCAAAAGATGTAAGGGATTCGATCTGGTAGACAGAGTGACTGAAGAACTATGGACAGAGGTTTGGAGTATTGTGCAGGTGGTAGCAGCTAAAACCACCCCAAAGAAAAAGAAATGCAGGAAAACAAAGTGGCTGTCTGAGGAGGCTTTTCAGGTAGCTGAGGAAAGAAGGGAAGCAAAGGGCAAGGGTCCCTTGGACCGCAAGGCAATCAAGCCGGTCAGTCCTAGAGGAGTTCAACCCTGACTGCTCTTTAGAAGACCAGATACTGAGGATGAAACTCAAATACTTTGGCCACCTAATGAGAAGGAAGGACTCCCTGGAGAAGACCCTGATGGTGGGAACAATGGAAGGCAAAAGGAGAAGGGGACGGCAGAGGATGAGGTGGCTGGATGGGGTCACTGGGGTGGTGGGCGTGGGGTTGGGTGGACTCTGGGGGACGGTGGAGGACGGGAAGGCCTGGAGTGCTGGGTCCATGGGGTTGGGGGAGAGTCGGGCATGACTTTGCGAATAAACACAGATAGTCCAAAGCACCTGAAAGGGATAGAACATGGCTGACTTTGGGCTTGATCCGGTATCTTCTGGCCTTGGTGCATGTGAGCGTCTGAACACGGCCACACACATTCAGGGCAAGGCACAAGGGCCGGCCGTGCTGATCTCTGCTGCCTCATGGCGCATTTCGTTCCGATGGATGTTCTCGGCCGTGGAGGGAGAGTGGAAGAAGGCAGGGGTGGGGCAAATGTTCAGCCCAACCTTCTTCCCCTCTGCCGCACCAGGAGCGGGCAAGAGCGTCCTGTTCGCAGTCTTGCCTTCTCTCCATGGGCCTGAAGAGGGACAACCTCAGCTTCGTCGCGTTGACTGCTAGGGAAAGTTCCGTCCCTGCTCATTCATTCATTCATTCAGTCATTCATTCATGAGCTCTGCAGCCCGCCAGATCGAGCACGCGCCACAACTCCCGAAGGAAGGGGCCCCGCCCACTCGCCTCGCTCGGGTAGCCGGGAGGGTGGGGGCGGAGGGCGCGCGCCGCCGCGCGGTGCATGCCGGGACCAGCTGACCTCGCGCCTGCCGGGAGTTGTGGTTCTCCGGCGGAGTGGGCGGGGGCGGTTCCTGGTCGCGCTCCGGCCCTGCTGGGGATGGCAGGAGAAGGCGCCGCCGCCGCCGCCGCGCTCGGACGGGGCGCTGGGCCGGCGAGGATCGGGGCCGCTGGGCCCTGAGGGCCGCTCGCCTTCCCTGGGATGGAGCTCGGCGAGCAGGAGGAGAGCAGGTCAGGGGGCTCCGCAGCGCCCGGGGGGCGGCTGGGGCAGGGCTGCGCGGGGGCGTGATGGGCCGGGCGGGCCCGGGTGCGTGCCCGCGGCGGAGGCTGCTTCCCCCGTGCCGCGCTCGCCCTCCGTGGAGGCGGCAGGGCGCAGGGGGTCTGGCGGGAGGGGCCCGGCCGCCCGGAGGTGTGTCGTCTCTCGCCCTTTGCTCCGGGGAGGAGCGACCCGGCTCGCCTCCCCGGGACAGCGCCTTGCGCCGCGCCGCGGGTCGGCGCTTCCCGACGGAGGAGGACACGCGAGTGCGGCGGCGAGCCGCGTCGGTCGTTCCCTGGGGTTTGCTCGCTTTGGGGTGCCGCGAAGTGGCCGCCGCCCGCTCGAGCGGGGCTCCTGCGGCGCTTCGCCCGCGGACGGACGGACGGACGGACGCACCCGGCCAAGCGCCGGGCCTCCTCGCAGGGCGAAGAGCGGGCGGCTCTTGGGACGCGCCTCCTGCCTTCGTTAGCTCCGTGTGTTTCTCGCTTATTCACAGCTCCGCACTTGGCTGACGCTAAAGGTGTGCCGGACATGAAGTAATACAGGCGCCACATGGAGTTCTGCAAATTTGCCTATTTTGCTTGCAGAGCCTCGCAAGTTGACTTTTGTGAGGAGTGGGGAGTTGAGCTGCTAGACAAAAGATTGCTGTGAATAATATATGCAGGCCAGATGACCACATCCAACAGAATAAAGTTTAAGTACTGTTGCAAGACCATAGAAACCAACCCAGCATAAATTCAGCAGCAGAAGACAAAATCAAAGCAACAGTATCCAAGACTGTATAATCACTAAAACCAGAGATGATAAAAAGGGCATCACTGGGTATTATTATTATTATTATTATTATTTATTTCATTTTAATACTTCACCAAAAGAGTAGAGAATATCACAGTTGCCATGGCGAGGATATCACTATTCCAGAAAATAACCCTGCACTGTGCCTTATTTGATGAAGGCCTCAAAATATAACCCTAAAATCTGGATAGGTAAATGTGGGCAGGGGTGATAATTATGTAGTTTGCACCAAGGTAGATACTAGCATTTTGAATTGAGCCCAGAAACACTTTGAATCAGTTTCACAAAATTAACTGGAAGCCATGGAGGTAACAAAGTACTAATGTATTATGTTCATACCAGCCGGTTCCAGTAAATGATGTTGCCTAGTTTTGTCCTCATTACAGTTTTCAGCCCATTTTCAAAGGGAGACTCACACGCAGTGCAGAGATCCAAACTAGAGGTTACAAGAACGTGGATGGCCATACCAAGGTGATCTTGCCCTGAGAGAGGTCGGGCTAGGCTGGTTAGAGCAGTAATATTTGTTCACAGATATGGACAACGGGTTGGAAAGGCACCATGTAAATACGGCATGATGTTCACTGCAAACTTTTGAGCAGGGCAGGAGGATGTCCTGAGGGAAGTGTGATATGTTTGGAAAATGCCTGAGAGATTGCGGGCTGCTGCGTTGTCGGATGTGGAAAAGATGGCTTTCAGTAAAAACTGTCTTACAAGATCATGCAGATTAGGAGACGAGTAAGAGGATGCCATATCGCTTTTCAGTTTTATTTATTTATTTATTTATTTATTTAGACTATTTATATGCCGTCCTTTTGCAAAAGCCTCAGGACGGCTTACAGAAATAAATAAGAATAATAATATAAAACATAATACAAATAAATTCCAGATCCATCCTGGCTGCAGATTAAAACATATATAGCCAATATTAAAAGTCATTAAAATATTGTTGGAATAAAAAGGTCTTGCGCTAGCCTCCCTCCATCAAATTTCTCTGCCGCACTCTTGCTCGGTCATTCCATCTGTTTGCTGAAAACCTTCTGGGGCGTGCGCCTGCCTTCCCCGCCGTCTCTGCCCCCGCAGGTGTCTGTCTGTCATCGGCGGATTTGCACCCTTAAGCTGCGCTGGGCTGTGGCCTCGAGCTCCGTGCTTTGGTCAGTGCAGAACTCACAATTCTGGGGGGCACCTCCTGCCCCAGCGAAATACACAGAAATACATCAGGGAGAAGCGAAAGGCGCTGCAAGAGGCCATGATTTGTCTCCCCTGCATGTCTAAGATGTGGGTTTGTCGCATATGCTCAAGAAAATATAACCTGCACCTGCTTGTCTTCAACAAGTAGGGCTGTGCTATTTCTAGTGCAGATGTTTTTTGTTATTTCCGACAGTTGCTTAAGTTCCGTGTCGTTCTCAAATGCGTACTCAGCCTTGCCACCTTACCTAGTTTGGGTGGTAAGAGAAAGGGAAAACAAAGTGGACAGAGCTTCTCTATTTTGTAAGGAGCTATTTGTAGATTTTTCCTCACCACAGAACTGCCTGATTGGCATTGTGAAACTCGCTTTTCTATCTGCCCTGCTCCTCTCTGGAACCCTCCTTGTGTGAGTTGTGTGTTTTTGCATCTCTCTTAGCTGGGAGACAGTGTGAGGGCTGCCAAGTCTTGCCTCTTTTACTATCTTTTATTATTCTGTTGTAAGCAGTTATCTGTCCTAAATAAGGGCTTGGCAATCCAGTCCAGCCTGGGTGTCTTGGTCCAAAATTCCCATAATGTCTCACCAGTGGTTGTGCTGGCTAGACTCATGGAAGATGCAGTCTAAAACTGCAGGGTTTGCTGATTTGCCTACCTAAGCTTAGTTGAAAAACCCGGTCAGCTTATTGCTTTGCATATGCTTGGAGTATCTGTTTGAAGTATGTTATTTATTTATGATAAGATTGTCTTGCTTGTTCTGCCAAATAACTTAGTGCGTAAAGTGTCCGACAATACTTTCATGAAACATTAACAAACAACAAGACAAAATGAAAAAAGGCATAAAAGCTGGAGATTAAAAACCAACATCAGCATTAAAACTCAGCAAAGCGAAACCGTCTGATGGTACAACCTTATTCACATTTAGACAGAAAAAAGGCCTACGACTCCCAGCATGCCCTAGCTAGTTATGTTATGCTGGCTGGGATATGTGGAAAACTGTTGTCCTTTTTCGCATGTGTCTACACTTGCATAAGATTACACCCTCTATCAGATATCAGAAATTACAAAGGGAAGAGCGAAAACAGCTCTTGTGGAAGAAGGTTCCACAAGTGCGATGTGGCCACAGAAAAGCTCCTTCTTGGTCTATTGGAGCTTAAAGTGCAGGTGGAACGATGTGGGAAGAGGCGATCTGTTAGATACGCTTAACCCAGCATCTTGGAACGTTATAGGTAAATAAGAAGCACCTTGAATCGTGCCCAGAAATACTTTGATATCCAGTGGTGTGCTAAAATGGGCATGTGTTAGGCCTCACTTTGAGATGGGTCGCACTGATGCTCGGAAGGGGAAGGGGACGGGGAAGGTGAGGTCACACACAGGCTGGATGCCAAGTGCCAATCAGTCAAATGGGGGCAGATGAGTCATGATTGCTGGGGAGGCAGGGAGTTGTAGTACCAGAGCACATTGTGCCATTTTGGTTGGGATGGCTGGTCTGGAGATAGTCAGAAGACGGGCTGGTGGCTGAACACCGGTTTGGGAGGAAGAGAAGCAGAGGACCAGAGACTGGAATGCAGTTGTGCAGGGTGGAGGTCGGTTGAAGGGCAGTCTGTGCTATTCACTCTGCCTGGCAAATGACCGTGAAGAACATGACTTGGTGCAGGAATTATACCGTAGCAGCCAGGCCGCCAGTGGCTCCTTTCACAGTATGATCCTCGCTGGACAGAAGAACCCTGGTTCTCACACTGAATGTCATGAGGCTGTTAGAGGAGAGCACAGATCCTTCCAACTGGCATTTTTGACTTTCAATACAGTGTGAGAAGCAGTAGTTCCCCTCTACTCCTCACTAGCCAGACCTCACCTGGAATACTGGGTCCAGTTCTGGGCACCAAGATTTAAGAAAGATGCAAAAAAGCTAGAAAGGGTCCAGAGGAGGGCAACAAGAATGATCCAGGGTTTGGAAACACTGCCCTATGAGGAGAGAACTGGGCATGTTCAGCCTTGAGAAGAGAAGGCTGAAGGGAGCATGAAATCCCTCTAGAAGTACCTCAAAGACTGTCTCAAAGAGGAAGGTCAAGATCTCTTCTTGCTGATACCAAAGCGTGGGACACAGAATAACCAATTCAAGTTGCGACAGCCAAGATTCAGGGTGGACATCAAGAAAAGCTTCCTCACTGTCAGAGCAATAGGACAGTGGAACCGGCTACCTGGAGAGGTGGGGGGCTCTCTCACACTATGGGTATTCAAGGTGAAACTGGGCAGCCCTCTGAGTGGGGTGGTGCGACTTGGTGCCCTGCAGCAGCAGGGGGGTGGACTTGATGGCCTTCTTGGCCCCTTCCAACCCTGCTGTTCTATGAATCCATGATTCTATGATCTTTTTATCTTCTGTTGTCCATCCCTCTGGAATCTGTTTAGGTGTGGAGCAGTATATAAATGCTCTAAATAAATCAGAACAGATTGGGTGGTAATTCCTCAGTTTGAGGGCTGCTCTGGTGGTTTAGGTCTTAAGGTTTTGGGACTCTGCTGTCAAATCCCTGGTTCAAACCACCAGTATCTTGCCTTGTAATCTTTCTGCGCATCATGTTTCCATGGGCTTCCTTGCTACCATGTTCTCCAGCACTTCTGCAGACTCTTTGAAGGTGGTCCCATTACAGTCCATTCTCAACGTATGCAGGCTATTTGTCACCTTGGCAAGGCACAGGTATCGCACCTGCCCGAGGAGGGCAAAGGCGACGTCTGGACATTCAGAAACAAGCTGACTCCAAGCACGATCTTTCATCCTTCTCCATTCCGAAAAGACTGAATTTCCCCCTCACGAGGGGTCACTTTCGCCATTAAGGGCACTTATGCTTTGTCTGGATTAAGATTTCATTCGTCGGGCTTCCTCCAGTCTGTGACTGCCCACCCCGTGCAGCAATTCAGGGTAGCAGCACAGAGTCGAAGAGCTGGAAGCAGTCCAGCCCCTGCTCTGTGCGGGGCCCCACGTGAAAGCATCGGTGCCAGAAGGCTCTCCAGCTGCATCTTGAATGCCTCCAGTGTGGGAGGGCCCACAATTACTTTGCTAGATTCAGATGTAAAAGCCTATACAGAGAGCTGCCCGTCATCTGCTTGGTGATGACATGGCACCTCCAGCCCCGCATGACCTTCTCCAGTGGTTTCATGTAGGCGTTAAGCGGATTAGGGAAGAAGGTAGAACTTCGTGGGACAGCGCAGCCCGAAGGCCAAGACGGCAAGTGGAAGTTCCCCTCTAAATCTGCTGGCAGTGGGTGTTCAGGCAGGAGCAGAACCGTTGCAGGCCGGCGGGATGTCACCCCTGATGATATCAAAAGCCTCCGAAAAGTCTGGCGGAGGCAATGGGGACACGCTCCTGTGTCTAGTCCCCTGGCCAGGCCTTCTTTCAAACCCGGCTGATTGTTCAGGCCCATTCAATCTGTTTCATCCCGCAGCCTTCGACCTGGGCTGCTGCACTGCATTCAGGCACTTGCCCACAAGTGGAATACGTGGGGCTGGCCAGGAATTGTCCTGCCTTGCCCTGCTGCAGCCCCATAAGGACCAAAAGGCGGAGTGTCTTCCCGATGGACCCTGGCAGCTCTCGTGGCTCATGGGTGCCATCCTTCTGGAAAGTTGCCTTGCTCGTCTACCCGGAAGTCCTCTGCCTCAGGTGAGTTGGGTGTGGCCAACCTTTGCTGGGTCAGCAGCTTATAGGGGAATCGGGTTAGGTGTCAGCTCATTCTTGCTGCTGAGTAATATGCTGGAACCTGTGGTCAAAGTTCTCCTGGAGGACGGGTGCCAGGCAGCAGGCCCAGAAGAAGATCAGGTGTGGGATCTCAGGGCTGGGCACAGCAGTGGTGGGGGAGACCTGGCGGTGCATAAAGCGAGCTGGAGAGGCCAGACCTGCTCAGGAGGCATTGCACAGAGTGTGAGAACGGATTGTTCCGTGGTCACGAGCCCCAGGATTACACGGTGCCTCAAGTCTGCTTGGTGAGGTGCTCACTTTGGTCCACTTAACCCAGCAGGCAGCCACTGTTGATGCTCCCAGACCGAGGCTGTGCTGGCTGGAGAGGATGGGAGCTGTACTCCAACACACCTGGGGAGTGCCAGGTGCGGGAAGCTGCTCTTGCTGCTCCGCCGTCCCTGCCAGCAGCGCTGTACGCCGGCGGTCAGCTGGTCTGAGGCAGAGCCATAGGCCAGGTCGTGGATTCGACTCCGCACATGCCTAGCTGAGACCCTGCTCAGTTCGCGGCGGAGAGCTTGTCCTGCAGAGCTACCTGCCTGGGCTGCCTCTTCTTGAAGAAGGGGATCCCTCCTGAGGGCACAGCGGGCTTTCCCAGTGACGTGACGGACAGGAGTTCCCTGGGAAGGGACAAAACAGCCTTGGTCTGGTAACACTCTCCCCAGCCAAAATTTCAACGGCGGTCACGTCAGCGGCTGCTAGCCCTGGCGGCTGCATCCAGCTGCCAGGTTTGGAGGCAGTTTGCCGTCCTGTTGTGGGTACGGTCTCGCTGGGCACGGGAAGAAGCGGGATGCTGCCCCTGAGGACGGGCCCAGCCGGGCGTTCCGTCTGCCCTTTCCAGAGGGGAGCCTGTTCACCCACCGTGTCCTCGCCTCGGCTTCCGGCCTGGTGGGAGCAGAAGGCAACGGAGGAACTTCCGCTGCGGTTCTGCGCATGCCGAGGCCGTACGAAGCCCGACGGCTCTCGGCATTCCCTGGCCGGCATGGTTGGCTGGGGGCTGCAGTGAAGCACAGGGATCCTTCTCACAGGCAGGCAGGCTGGCTTCTGATGGCCCCTGGAGAGCTTCATTAGGCGTGCTCATTTAGCAGCCCTTCTGTGCTGCCTCAGGCACTGGCATTGTGCTAATTGGCTCCGAGCTAATCAGCCCGCAGCTCTTCCCCCACCGGCTTGGTCCCCCTCAGCGGCTAGCGGTGCCACACGGGCCTCCTCTCTTTTTCAGTCAACCTTCGCTAACCTCTTGCCCTCCACTGCAGTGGACCACGGCTTCCATCATCCACCTAGCTGGGGTGATGGGACTCGTAGTTCAGAACATCCAGGTTTGGTAAGGCTGTTTTGACTGCTTTGTTTCCAGCTTCCCAAGGGCAGCCGGCTTGGTTAGAAACCAGCCTGATGACATAAGCCCTTTGCTGCCTGCCAGGTGTCCAGGAAACCAGCCCGTCGCCTCTGGAGCAGGCTGTATTGAAGGCACAGCCTCCCGGGCCACGTTTTCAAGTTGCCAGGTGAGTGGGAATGGCCCTTGGAGAGCGCCTGGCTGGAGGCCCACGGCGCTGGCTGCTGCACGGGAGCCCTTTGCAGGCACTCGGGGAAATCGGATGGCTCTCCTTTCCAGCCACAGAACTGGCCCCAGGGTGTTCTGAATGCGGAGTCCGGCAGCACACCCAGCCTTTGCGAAAGGCTCGCTGCACTAGGGAGGGGCAGAGGCTGCTCTCTCGGTGGGAGGGGAAGGCTTGTGACGAGGGTCAAGCAGCCCAAGGCCTGGAACTTTGGGCACTTGTCAGAAAATCCGGCTACGTTCTCAGGGCCCCGTTGGTCTTTACATGTTGTGCTTTTGGCGAACAGAACTTCAGGGAGGACAGGGTCCAAATCGAGGTTGAATGGCAAGCCCAAAGCATAGCCACGGTGCAGGCCAAGGTCAGGAGCCAGAAGGATGCATCGGGGCAGAACATGGGTGTGGTCAGAAACAAGCCAAGAGTCGAGACCCAGGACAAACGGGTGCGTACCCTGGACTGCCTCGCAGGGCGGGAGACACGGCATGGCAGGGTGCACAACGTGCCAAGATCCATGGCGAGGCGAGATACGCGTGGCAACTGCAGCGAGGGTCGGGCAGGAGGCGGGAGCCGAACCACAGCAAGCAGGAAGCCCTCTGCTCCTGAGGCAAGACAGCAAGGCAGGCTGCCGGTCAGGCGAGGGGCAGCCACAGCAGCGAGGCAGCATGGAGGGCCAGGGCAGGAACAAGGTGCAGACCCGACACACCGGCAGCCCTGTGGGGCTGGGGCAATATGGCAAGGCAGGGCAGGGCACAGGGCAGGAGCTCTGCTCATGCGGCTCTTCCTCCGGGACTCGCAGCGGGTGCTCCTCCACACTCGGGGAGCTGCAGCAGGGCTTGGGACTGATCCTGCAAAAATAGTGGTGCTTGCTCTGGCTCTGGCACCCCCGCTCCTGACACGCTCTGCGCATGTTCAGAGACACATTCTATGGTGGTTGAGTTGATCGGGCATGTTTTGGCGAATAAAGAGCTTTTTGCAAAAGGATGGTGCGTTGCCCTGAATGTGCAGAGGGAGGAAGCCTCCAGCTCACAACAGACGTTCTCTTCCTGCTGTCAAGCAGCACCTTCCTTGTTTTCAGAGGCATTTCCGTTAGGGAGCCCCTGCTAAGCTTCTGGAGAGCCCCTAGATTCCAGTGCATGAATCTGGATGTGCAGGCAGGAAGTTGTTCTGAGAATTCACTTAGTGGAGAGTTAAGTGCAGGGTCTGTACTCTCCAGTAAAAGACAGGAAGGATGAGTCTTTCCATTTTCTTCTCATCTCAAATGCATTGCTAAAACACCCAAACGTTTAAAATCCACACAGACTGTTTCTGCAGCCCGGGCACTAGATCTGTCCCTCATGGTGCATTTTTCTTTTCTTTGCAACATCATGATAACAACAAGCAAGAAATGGTGCACTCCTGGGCAAAGGAATGAATCTGTCGCCTTCCCTTCTTTTGCACAGTTGGCAGGCTGTCCTCCTTTTCGGGCCTTGGGAGCGCAAGGCAGTTGGTTGCTGCCGCTTATGCGTGAGTGGAAGGGAGTGGCGTGGAAACCCACATGGCTGCTTGGAGCGGCGGTTCTTCCCGTGACCTGCATGGCACTGCGCTATAGTATCAGTGACGGCTCCGCTTCCCTCATTATTTCTTAATTACACCTCCGTCCTGCCTGACACGGTGTACCTGCTTTGCCTTTATCCTCTCAGCAAACAAGCTCACAGGATTAGGCTCAGAAGTAGCAGCTGTCCAAGGTCATCCTTTACGGCCGAGACGAAATTTGGTCCCAGACTCCAGCCATCACACTACACAGGTTCTGTCTCTCACTTATCGGGGGCTGTGGCATACAGGAACGTGTTGCAGGACCAGGGGAGGAACAAATTCTGGCTGCTAGATCTTCTTCCTAGCCGGTAGCTTTAAAAGTGTGCTCCTCCAGATGTTGTTGGACTACAACTCCCGCCCTCCCTCAGCATTGGATGTGCTTGCTAGAGTTCCTGGGACTTCCGACGCCACAGGGCACACGACACATTTCCCAGCCCCGCTTTAAATGTTCAACATGTATCTTTGCCTCACCATATGGAGACGCATTTGAGGTGCATTTGCAGTGGAAGAAAGAGTGTGGCTCTCTCCAGTTATTTTCCAAGTCTGGGATCCTGGGTTACTCATAGGGTGCCGCTGTGTTTGCTTACACCCAGCAGCCACCTTGCTCCCTGCTTGTAGCAACATTAAAATATGGCATTTACAGCTAGAAGATCAGCAGAGGAAATGGTTTGCCAGCGAACTGGTTAAGGTTGGTCTTGCTTGCTAGAATCTTCTCTTGCTGCTTTAGTTTCCAAGAACTGTGGCATTCTTCAGAAGAGACGTCCAGCCGTTCTGTTGTAGTGCATCTTTTACACTTTTGTGCAGAAGAGGACCTCGCAGTGTGTCATGTTCCGGTGCTGCAGGGCCAAAGTTTGCTTGCTGAAACGCCTTTTCCACATTAATGCTAAAACCCCAGATCTAAAAAGTTGTCCTTCCCTGTTTTGGTTTTGGAGATCTGAAAAATTAGTTTACCTTTCCCATAAAGGGAACTGTTGTGGGAGAGAGCTTTTTCTTTGGTGGTAACACTTCCGTTCTGTGTTCTGAGTCATTGCAGCTGACTTCATTGGCCATGTTTCTGCAGAACATCTGACTGACTTTACACTGAGTTCATATTTGTCTAAATATGTAGTGCCTCATCCAAAGGGTTTTTCATGGGAATCTGGAGGAGGAGGCTCTCGGTGGCGCCTTAGCCGTACTCGCTCTACGCTCCCTCCGTTAGCAGCGGTGGCGTGCCGGTTGCTGGGGAGCTTGGGCAGGGGGAGGTCTTGCACCCATCCTGCTGGAGGGATCCCGTGGGCATCTGGTTTGCCAGCATGTGTCCGGAGGGCTGGACTAGATGCAGCGTGGGCCTGATCCACCAGAGCTTCTCGTATGTTCTGAATCTGCAGTTTGTAAGAAGTAGACGGGACAGCGGAACAGGGTTCATGAGACCTGCTGGTAGTCATGGGCGCCATTCCTGTTGCCTCTGCAATGGGACCCACAGTGGGGTTGCCATGGGCCACGTCTGTTTGCGAAAGGGGCCATATCTCAGGGGCGACGGAAGGGCCCTGATTCGGCCATTCGGGTCTCTTGTCGAAAAGATACTGGGCAGCAGAATTGGGAAGACCTCACCTGGGCAAGGGGGAGAGTCAAGCATTATTGCAGAGTGGATGTGTTCTCCAGTGCTTTATCTTTCTGCAGAACGTTTTTCATTTCATAAGTTCATTAGCAGCAATGAAAGGATGACAGTTTTAACTATGGCATTCAGTAAATTTGTAGTTTCAGAGTTGTAGGTGAGTGAAATTCAGCATATCATAAACAGCTCTTTGGGTTGCAAAAATTTATTAGTGTGTCAACATTCCAGTCTTTTTTGGTTGTTTTTTCTTAAATTTAAATAAGGGAAATATATACTGCTGCCTTTAAAGGTTTATAAATATTCCAGTAAATGTACGTGTGCATTGGCCATATTACAATTAAATCACATTACATTTGCTTTATTTTGCCCCTCAAATATGTTAGGCCAAATACTTGTTGGATGTTAAACGAAAAAATAATGTGGGGTATTTTGCAGCGTTTGTTCACTGCAGCCAACCTTGTCATCCTCTTGATGCCAGATTTAAGATGCTTCTGTGCTGAGCATTGCAAAGCAAACACGAATATTCATAATCTTAACTCATCTTAGGTATTTTATATACCATAGGTTGTTCTAGATGTTTTCAAATTGTTTTTAAATTTTTGCACTTTGGGAAAAATATGGTACTTTATTGCATTGTGTGTTTTATGAACTACTGTAAGTCACCCAGAAAGCTTCAGTTATTGGGCGGTATAGGAATAATTAAATAAGGGATGAAACACGCTAGGTTAGATCAATGTATAATCCCTGCAGCCCCAGTTCCTGCCACAGAGAGTCTGCAGCATCTGAAAACATTCCAGTGTGAACTATCCAATGCACATTAACCTAATTGTGACCCTAATTATAGTATTAGGTTACTCCTGCTGTGGGATTATTTTTAATGGATTAATGGAAATGTCCTCTGGAGGATTTACATGATAGCATGGTCGAAATCAGGGGCAAGGGTTGATTGGAAGAGAATCTGGCAGTAAACTGATTTTTGTTCCTCCTTTCAGCCCAGCATGAAGGTGAAAGGGCTGGGCAAGGTCTGCCTGGGAGACACCAATGCAGAGGAGGAACTGGAAAGAATAGGGTATCCCAGGTTGAGTTCTTTCTGCTTATGTCAAGCCCAGCAGGGACAGCCATGTGCTCAGGTGGCAGAGTACCACCGTGGCGAGGGGAGGGGAGGTAGCCAAGGGCAAGGAAAAGGAGAGCGCTGCTCAGGAAGCCATCGGTCTCTGGGGTACACGCTCGGAAACAGCTTCGGCTACTTGCAGAAAGGGAGTCACACATATCCAAAGTGTGTTAGCTTGTCATTCGTACACGCACAAGCACACACAACCAGGCCTTCCCCACAATGCCTGTTCGTGCAATGCCTTTTTTCCAGAGTAGTTCTGCAGGGAGAGCTGCCTCCCCTCTGGCTGGCTGGGCATTTGCCAAGACTTCCACCATTCTGAGCACTCGGAAGCAAGGTTGAAGGCTGGTCCTCCCCGAGGGAAATCTTCTGTTCTTTGTGCCGCGTCTGTTCTTAATATGCAAAGCAGATTCTTCAGTTGGATGGGGAATCAGGAGGTTCTAAATATAGGCCTCGTTCAGGGCCCACCAGCCCTCGCTTCTATTCTCTCTGGTTTACAGTGCCCTTGCTCTTTAGCTGAAGTGTCCGGAGCTGCCTGACATCTTGTGCTTCCACGGTTGGAGCCGTTTTCCTTCTCTGATTTCCGTGTCTGCCGCTTCCTCCCAGAATACCGTCCATGGCACCGCCGCTCCCTCTTCCTCCCTCTGTGTGCCATTAATTCCTTGGTTTAACTCCCAGCTTAAATGGAAACCTAAATGCCTATGGTGGCTTCTAAAAGTCTTTTTAGTGCTGCCTTTCCACCCGGCTGTGGTGTTTAAGGCTGCTCACATAAGAGTTAAAAAGGAGTAGTGCAAACCCAGCTGCAGGAGGTAAAAACCCTGAACTTGGACCCGTGCATGATTCCCCCTTCAAGAAGCCTTCCCCCAACCCAGTGTCCTCCAGGTGCGTTGGACCCCAGCTCCAGGTGTGCTGCAGAGTGCTGGCACCATGCTGAGGAGAGGCTGCCTGGAGCCTCCACCACTCCTTTTCCCCTCCTCTGCTGTGAGGAAAGGGATTATAAGCCCCTTGGGGCAGAAATCCATCCCTCTCACTCATCTTACTTCAAGCAGCACCAGCCGCTTTGGTGATGCAGAGGCTGTCCAGACTGGCACCCCTTCCAGAGTGGCTGGATGGTGCGGTCTGGGTGGGGATCCTGCCGAAAGTGCGTGGGTACGGCTGTACTCAGCATAGGGTGCTGTTCTTGGCACAAGAACTACAGTGAGGAGACCTCCTCCTGCCCCGCGTAACCGGTGCTTTGCCGAATGCTTGTCGCCCCTTTCAGGAAGGAGCACTGGAAGCTGCTGGGCAACCTGAAGACGACCGTGGAGGGCTTGGTCTCGATCAACAACCCCAATGTCTGGTCTAAGTATGGAGGCCTGGAGCGGCTCTGCAGGGACATGCACAGCATCCTGCATCACGGACTCATCCCGGACAAGGTAGGGTGTCTTTCGGGCGCCCGCTGGACCAGGCCTGGTCCGGGAGGGGACGCCTGATTACTTTTCATTTGGGAAGGTCATGACCTTGTGTGGCGGAAAGAGACGCCTTGATCATCTGGGCCAGGTGCAGCCCTCCAGGTATTGCCGGATTGTGGAAGCTGCATCCAGCAACAGCCGGAGGGCCCGGATTGCCCAGTCCTGCTCTAACCCAGCTCTGCCGCCGCCTCGGAGGGCATGTCTTGAAAGAGCTAGAAATGTTAATAAGAGAATGCGGCCCTAGAACAAGGCTTGCAGGGCGAGTGAGGTAGGGCTGGGGCTGGGGCTGGGGCCGGGGCCAGCTAGCAGGTGGCTGTCAGAGGAGAAAGCGAAGGCATCGTGTATTTGTTTGGCGCAAGCTACAATCCAGGTGTCTGCTGATTAAAATCTCAGCCACAGTGACTGTAGGCAAGCACCTATCTTTCTCCGCCTCCAGCAGCCTCCTCACCTGCAGGAAAGGGAACACCTACCTGCATGCAGCCCTTTCCGCCTCTCTAGGCCAGCCTCTTCCAGTCAGGCGTCCTTCAGAAGTTCTGGCCACAACTCTCATTCGCCCGTCGACATGGCCCGTTTTCAAAGACAATGGGAGTTGTGGTTTAGAACACCTGGGGGGCACCAGGTTGAGGAGGACTGGCCTAGGCGGTGTGAGGGGGTCTTTCCTAAGCCCTGTTCTTTGGGGCCCCCACCGTTCTCATCTCTGCCCCTCTGTCATTCCTTGTCCATTGCTTAATCTTTATTTCATTCAGCTTCACCCACTCTCTCTTTTTATTTAAAGTTTTTCTATGCCATCCCATTACTAAGAAAGCTTTCCCAACACCATTCCTGCCAGCAGAAGTACTTGGTGTGTGTTCAGGAACAGCTGTGCTCCATTCGACTTCCCAGTGATGAGAAGACCCTTCTGTGCAGAGATCTGGCCATGATCTTACCAAAGTCTACGCAGGTGTGACCAGACATCCGGTCAAGTCCGTGTCCTCTTCCACACTGGTGATGCTTCAGAGAATGTTTCCTGGCTTGGCCTGGTGTGTCTTGTCACCTCCTGCTCACCCACTGCCTAGGGCAGCCTTCCCACATGAACAGCCAACTGGTCTCTTCCTGGTGGCCAGTGGAGCCTGTGGCTGCAGCATGAGGTGCAGACAATCAAGCGAACAAGAGCAGGGCACCATCTGCTCTGCCTCCGTGAGCAGGTGAAGGAGCAGCTGGCCAGGCAGGTACAGTGAGCGAGCGAGTGAGTGAGCGAGCTGCAGCGGCCACCCATTTTAAGATGATGGATGACAGGAAAAACACACAATGTTTAAAGGCAGGTGAAAAGCAGACTAAAAGGTGACAGAACAAGGATCAGATTCTTGATTCTCGAATACAGCTTTTCTGCGACTATCACAGATCGATAAGAACTATTGGATCGTGCAAAGAAATAGAAGAGGACAACAAAAAGAAAAACTTGAGAACTTTCCCAAAAATCTATGAAATCCAAGGGAAATTCAAACCAGAATTAGGAATGTTGAAAGACATTCAGGGAAAGCAACTATCTGACAGCCTGGCGCTGTCGTTATTTGTTTTTCGGCACCAGGCTAAGACCTTTTTATTTGAAACTCATTTTAATTGTTAATTTATTTGTATTTATAGGATTTTAAATCTTTTAAGCCGAGATGCACCGGGTTTTCATATTTTTACTGTTTAATTGTTATATTTATGTATTTTGTTTTTTTTGTGAGCCGCCCTGAGACTTTGTTGCGATGGGGGTGGCATAAAAATGTTTTAAATAATAAATAAATAAATAAGATAAAAAAAATGGTGGAAACAGAATATGGAAGAACTGTGCAGAAGAGATAAAAGGCGAATAGGCTTGTTCAAAAAAGGAATCCTATGAGGAAGAGAAGTGAAAGCTGCTCTGAAAGCACTTGGAAGGCATAAAGCCCCCAGGGTAGAGGGTTCCAGTAGAACCATTCCAAGCTGCAGAGGCTGAATCGGTCCAAATCCTACCCTGTATGTGCCAGTAAATGAAGAAAGCAAAGCAATAGGTCACACACTGGAAATGCTTGATGTATATTCCTATTCCCAAGATAGGAAATGCTAGGGGCTGGCATACTAATTTCCCATGCAATCTACCACCATATATGCACTAAGAAATGCTCAGCATTGAAGTTGGATTCTGAAAAGGTAGAGCCGTGGGAGGTCACCCCACAAATATACGTTAGCTACTGGTGCACACCCAATAATTTCAGAAGAAGATCAGTCTCTGCTTTATCAACAGACAATAGCAAAGCCTTTGACAGCATGGTTCATGAGAAACTATGGATAGTTCTGAAAGAAGCGGGGCCGCTTCAGCACTTGATTGTCCTGATGTGTCTGGCCTGCATTGTGGAAGGGAAGCTATTGTGAGTACAGAATATGGAGAAACAGAATGGTTTCCTGTAGGCAAAGGTGTTAGGCAAATAAAAGACATCCTTGTCTATCTCTTCAGCTGTAAGAAGAACATATCTCAAGGAGAGCTGAATCAGGAGCAGAGGAAGGAGAGAAAACTGGAGGAGGATGCTTCAGTAATTTAAGTTATGCAGATGATAACCCATTATCGGTAGAAAGCAACAACGAACTGAAGTGACTCCTGATAAAAGTGAAAGAAGAAAGTGCAGTGGGAGGACTGCAGCTGAACATTGAGAAAACAAAAATCATTATTGCAGAAGAATTGCATAACTTTATTGTCAACAACAAAGAAATTGGAATTGTGAAAGATATATATATCTTGGGTCAATTATCAATTCAAAGGGAGACTGCAGCCAGAAAGGTGAAGAAGGTGCTACTTGAAGGACTGAGGAAAGATCATCAAATATAAGGCATTGTTTGTGTCTAGGAATACCTTTGCACTGGTTCAGCTTTTGCATCAGTGGCCTGTTCCTGGGACAGACAGATCTCCCTGTAGCCCTGTATGCATCCGTTGTATCTTAAGTGGGTAACGGGCACACCTGGAAGCATCATGGAGTGCAGAACGCGGCTGCTAAGACCTAGGGGCAAAGGGCTGGGCCAGGTGAGCCTTGCGTTACATCCGCTGCGCTGGCTGCCAGCGAATTTCCAAGAGCGGTCCATGATGCCTTAAAGCCCAGGGCAGTTTGGGACCTGCATGGCTAAGTACTTGAAAGACCACCTCCCCTTCTGTGAGTCTGTCTGTCCCTAAGACCAGCCGTTGTTGCCCCTTTAAGTGCCCCCAGCCCAAGAGGTTGAGGAGCTAAGTGCTCTCAGCCCAAGAGGTCTTCATCTTAGTCTCTGCCCTGATGTTTCTCCCTCTCTCTTTGCATTGGTCTGTGTTGCTGCTTTTTAATTTGACAGTTGTGTTTCACTGGATTGCTTTTATGTCCTTGTATTTTGTAGCTGCTTCTACTCCTTTCGGAAGAGAAAAGCAGAATAAACAAACTGTTTAGTACAGCTTCTGAGGCTTACCTGGAGAGCCTGTAGGGTTTGGGCCGGGCCAGGCATGTGTTGATCTGAATTCCGCATTCTCTGAGAAATGTGCCGAATCGACTCCCTCTTCAAAGAGCCTATTTGGTTGTGGGTGTTTCCTTGAATGCATTTGCAAATATATTCTTGTTTAAAACTCCAGCTGTTTAGTATCTCTGCGCTCTTTCAGCATTTTTGTTAAAGTACCTGGAATTTGGCCCGGTTGTCTCTCCCAGCACCTCCATTCACATCATTGTCCATTGTTTTTAAGGAATACTAGCTGTCTTGGACATTTTAATTTAATTGGGAAGGGCTGGATGTGAATAAAATGTAGCCTGGTGCCTGAGGACATTGGCACCATAACGAAGTGACAGCAAAGCATCACCTTTGGCTTGGATTTTTAAAAATGATTAAATAACCAGGGTCACTTACACCCTAAGTAACTTTTATGGATGTTGGATAGGTGCTTGACAGTGCGCATCTTGGGCCTTTTTGGTGTTCAGGTGTGGGAGGTGCTGCATCCTTTTCCCTGGAGCAAATCTTTACTCTTAGGATAGATTTACGTGCTCTCTATAAAACACCAAGGTTTGGCTGCTGTCTTTCTAGCGCATGCGATTCTTCTTCCCACGTATGTTAGACTCATGGGCAAAGGAGGATGTAATCTGTGTTTTGTTATAAAACAAATGAGGCATTTTTGTTGTACTGTCCATTCTGGTGGCATGTTATCTTCATGCATTTGACAACCACTTATCCCTGTACATGTCAGTTTGTGTGTACAGCATATATAAAACAAAACAAGGACTCTGGAACAGTGACTCTGCTATTGCACGCCTCTTCGGCCTGTTTTTCCTTCTTGCTGCCAAAATACCGTAAATTCTATCTAAATGGATTCTGCCAATTGATCTGCTTTTAAGGAAACTTAAATCCATTTTGCATAAATTATGAATCGCCTGCAGCTTTGCATTCAGATGGTTCCAGGAATGCCTATGGCAGCTTCCTTTGGATTCTTGGCTTAAGTCGTGTCTGACTTCCATCTGGGGAGAGGCAGGTGGGAGCCGGATTACTCTTTCTTGCTGCTGCAATTAACAGAGTCACACAGAAGTCACACCTGGCAAGCTCTGGCCTGTAGTCTGTGTTCCGCAGCCCCGTACAGGAGTTCATTTCCTTCCCTTTTTGAGGCCTGCCTTCGCTCGGCCTCTGTGCGCGTCTGCGTGCGTGCACCCATCGCTGCACTCCCCTCCCCGGCTGGCCGCCGAGCGCTCGCTTGCTGAGCTGCTGTTGCCTGGGGAATGCCAGCGGTTTCTGTTTTCTGGGCAGGTGTGCTGCCGGCAGAGGGATTACTGGCAGTTTGTGAAGGACATCCGTTGTCTGAACCCACATGCTGCTCTGCACGTCAAGGAGGTGAGCTGCTGCCTTGGAGGGAAGGGAGGCCCATGTGTGGAGGGGCCGGGGGAGGAGGGCGGTGATGTCAGTGGCAGGGTCAGCCTGACCATTGTCGGCATGCGGCGCAGAGGTCGCCGCTCCCTGGTGCTTTAACCTTTAACGAGGGCGTGAAGGTCGCACTCTGCAGGGTTTGTCCGAAGGCAGTCGGCGTGTAGCGTGGAGGGAAGAGGAGGCTTGCCTGCCTGTACCAGTTGCGGACGAGCTTGGGCTGGCAGAGGCCTTGCCCCCATCCTGCTGCTGGGACCTTGTGGGCAGCTGGTTTGCCCCCGTGTGGATGGAGTGCTGGACCATCCAGATCCAGCGGGGCTTTGCTTCTGTTGTTCCTTCTGAACCGTGGCTCTCGCCGGCAGTGGGTGGGGGTCGCAGGCCAGTGGGGAAAGCAAGCAGCTGCAGAGGCGAGATTCGGGGAACACCACGCTGACAGCCTTTGCTGCCATCTCTCTCCTCATTTTGGGGGAGAACGCTGAGAGCGTGAGCCGCGTGTTTCTGGGCACGAGCTGGAGGCAGCCCTCGTTGTTGTGGGAAGGGGAATGCTGCACCCAAAAGGGGCGCAAGGCCAAGTGCAAGGGTCCTTGTGCAGTGCCAGGACCCTTGTATGGCTCCGACCAGTGAGCCAGCCTGCCCAGAAAGCTATTATGGGGTGGAAGAGTGGTGCCCATTCTGCAGTTAAGCCGCTTTCTAGCCAGTGTCCGTGCAGTGCCCTCCAAAGCCAGGATGAGGGGGTGGCTCAGTGACTGCATCCTTTGGAAGCCCACTGCGGCTTGAGTCCTGCTACCAGATCGGGGGGTGGGTGCATGTTCGGGGTGGGCTTCGGATCCCTGGCTTTCGCAGAACATGTAGCCCTCTGCTCGGTCAGGCCCGGGACATTCCTTGCCGTATGCTGGCGATGCTGCAGCAGTCCCCCTCACCAGGGCTGAGCAGGCCAGAGGGTGCCATCCGTCAAGAGCTGGTGGCACCGGCTCCGTCCCAGGAGCAAGCAGCTCATCTCTGCTCCATCAGCCTTGCGAAGCCCTCATTTTCCCTGTTTTGATGGCAGGAAGCTGAAGCAGAGGGAAAGAGACTTGCCCGCACGGCTTCACATACAGAAGCCCCATCAGTGCTTTCGGAGGGTGATAAATGGCAAGCAGCTGGGAGGGGCCTTTCCTCCGGGATGCTCCGCGATGCCGCAGTCGGTGACCTCTGGCTCCCAGACTGCCTTTTCCTGAAAGTGCCGTCTGCCTTCCAGTTTATCGATCTGCACGAGGACGGGCAGCAGAGCGCCGAGAGCGCCAGCGGGCGAGCCCTTGCGGAGCGCTGGCTGCAGCACAGCCTGCAGTTCCACTGCCTGTCGGCTCAGCTGAAGCCTCTGCTGGGGAACAAGGAGTACATCCGGAAGTTCTACGCAGGTAAGAGGAACTCGGCACCATCTCCTTTTCCCTCACCCGGATGATTGGCCTGATTTTCCTCTCTTGCCGAGGAGTCTGCCCTGAGACGTTGCATCTCCACCGTCAGCGGCTGGCAGCCTGCCGGCCGTGTGCAACTCCCAGGCATCCCGATCCTGCTTTCTGCCCCCCCCCCCCAAAATTCTTCGTTCACCGGCATGCAGCCAGCTAAGATGAAAGCCCCAGAATGGCCGTGTCGCTGGTGCCTCCTGAGCTGAGGCAAGAAGGCCACGGGGCATCCATGGGAAAGAGACGACAGAGAAGGGAAAGAGGCTGGGGTGGGGGGGACTGACCTGGGCTCAAGCTCCTCGTTACAAAGGTCTTACGATAATGAACTGAAGTAGAAACAGTTTAAGGAGAAGAGTTGCTCTGGCTGGCTGGGCTCTCAGTTGAGCTGATGGAGCTCTGCTGTCGCCCTTCTCTCCTCCGGAGGGGCCGTTGCTGGCGGGCACGTGTGAAGGAATGTTCCAAAACTCCTGTATCATGTGCGTGTGTCTATGTCCTTTTAAAAAGATGACACAGCACAAGAAATAAGTCAAATATCACAATATGGCAGATGTCTTGCACGGAAGAATGGTGAGAATAATTCAGAGGAAAGGTTTGGTGGGTAGAAGCTAATGACTGCAGAGGAGGCGGGCGAGCCAGGAGGTTTCCCTGGAGATGCGTCCCACGGCCACGGCTCTGCCGTAGAGCAGGTGCCGAGCGGGGCCTGCGCCACTCCACAGGTTGCAGCCGAGAAACTCACGCTAGGTTTGGACAGCCCGCTTGAGCCCGGAGGGTGAACAATCCGATCCCAAGTGCTTTGCTGGCCAGAGAGTTTGTCCTGGTGGCTTTTTGAAAGTATCAGGGCTTGTTCCTTCGGCTGCCGATTGTGCCGGTCGTCAAAACGCAGCACGTTCTCTAGAACTGGATGCCGCTGTGCAGGCCCCACTATTTGACTAACTCTGAGAACCAAGGAGGGGGTACACGCTTCAACCTCAAGAATCTACCAGGTTCATTACTGATCAGGGAAGGTTGTGCTAGTCTTATTTATTTACTTATTAAAACATTTTTATGCCGCCCCATTCACCGAAGCCTCGGGGCGGCTTACAACAATAAATTAAATAATTAAAATCATAAATTAAAATGTAAACATAAGAATAAAATACAACCATACAATATAAAATAAGCCGCCCTGGCCAGATAAAATTCAATAATATTAACATTTAACATTTAAACAGTCTTCCCCCTGTGCCCGCTCTTGGCAACACTGACCTGATTCTCACGGAAACCCTGAGCTGTCCCGCTTCAGGAATTATTCACTGTAATGTGCACGGAGAACTTGCTTATGGGGCCGCAACGTACCAGTGTCGATAGTACCCATGCGTGCAAACGCTTAAAAAGCCTCCATATTGAAAATGGGCATGTCAAGGGAAGGCTGAGCTAAGGCCTCTCCCCTTGACATGATTGCTTTCTGTGTTTCCCCCCCTTAAAACTGACCTGCGTCCCATAAGCCCTCAGTGGTGCAGCCCAGGTGTGCGCTCAGCGAGGAGGAGGCGTGCGGTGCCATAATGGAGAAAAAAGGAGGAGAAAACAGGGAGCAGCCTGATAGTGGGGCAGTGTATTAATCCAGCCAGCTCAGATTTGCCCGTCCCGAGCATCTGGTTGGTTGGAGACCCCGGGGGCCGAGCTGGAAATTTCTGTGCGCAGAGCAGCTGCTTTAACTCTCAAATCCTTTCCTGGTTTCCGTTAGCCCCCGTGCTCTTACAATCACAGCCTGGATTCTCAAAGCCATACGTGTTTTGAGGTGGTACCATGATGGATGGGAGTTTTCCTCCCCAACTGGCATGTTCCGAAGGACAGTATCGGAGAGGGGTTTGTTACTGTGACGCAGCTGTGGGGTCTTTCTTGCAATTCTTCTGTGGACACGGCATGTGCTTCTGTATAATGCATCTCCTAGTGAACCTGCGGGGAGTCCTTTCTTCAGACATAACCGCATCAGACAGCAGACTGTGTGTGGTTGCCTATTTCTGGGTGTTTGGAGGCAAATGTGCCTGAGGCATGAGTATCGGGGGCAGCCAGCTGCATTGCTTGGCCCACACGGCTTTGGCTTAAAGGCCTCCTTTTTGTACAGTGTTTAACAGGATGCCCTCTTGCCTTGACTGGAGAAGGGTTTTAGAGACTGCCCTACAATGCTCTGCTCCTCGTGACTCAGCTGAGGACACTCTCAGACAGTCATGTTTTGGTGCACTTTTCCTCCTCCCTCCAGGTGCTCTTTCCTCATGTGTTATGCCTTTAGGCTGTAGGCAAGGAACATCCTATTTCTTCATAAGCTGATTTGGCTCCCCTTTTTGTTTGATGGTTGGACCACAAACACTTCAATTAATTCTGGGCTTTATCCATGTTGGGTTTCTTTTTGTAAATCCTTTTTACTATTGCGCAATTGAACTAGAGGGCCTTATGTTCTTCATTTGTACTGGATGCTGTTCCTAGCACCACTGTTTGCCTTCTGGTGGTGTTCCTTGTTTTGCAACTCCCTGGCTAGCAGTTCTCCCCCAGTCGAAGGTCCGGAGGGTTGGAACATCGGGAAGGCAAACACTCTCGTGCCTCGCGTGGAAGAGGCGCTGCGGGAGCGACGACGGGCCTGTGCACCTGAATCCCGCCTGTTCCTTTTTGCAGACTCGGCTTTTCTGCTCAGCGACACCCACGTCACGGTCATGCTGCAGTGCTTGGAGGCCGTGGAACAGAACAATCCCCGGCTGCTTGCGCAGATCGATGCGTCCATGGTGAGGAAGGGCCCTCGCGTCTCCGCCGGCTCTGTGTCCCTCTCTGCCCCACATTCGTTCCCTTCCGTTGCCAGCCGTCGCGTTGCCGTCCCCCTCTGCACAGGGTTTCATTCAGTCACAGACAGAGACCCTTTGAAGAAGGGCCTTGACGACTTGACTCCGGATGTTGAATGCCAAAAAGCTGCTGCCAGAGCACTTCCTAATGCCTGGCCAGAAGGGGTGGGGGGGGGGAGGCTGCAGGAGCTGTAGCCCTGGGAGACGAGCCTCCGCGTTTGTCCTGCAGGAAAGGCCCCACCGAGTTCTGTCCAGCAGACTCAAGCTTTGTGTTGAGCTGTTTGCCCAGGACCAACGCAAGACGGGGGTCTCGATGAGCCAGCCGTGTGTCAGCTGCTCGCCAGGCTTGCTTTTGGACGGGGGGGGGGGGGAATCCCTCTTGGTCTCAGTAGACGAGACGTGTGTGGCGGGACCGCTTAGGCTCAGTCGGAGGAGCTGCAGCTGGCCAGTGGGAGAGGCTGCCCTGGGAGGCTGTGGGAGAGTCCTCTTCCTTAAAGTATTGGAAAGAAGCGTGGGCACGTGCCTCAAGAAATACAACTGGGAGGCGTTTAATCAGAGCAGGGGTGGGGAATGGTTTCATCACAGGGACCCCCAGTGGGCTGCATGGCGTCACGGGGCCCATGTAGCGGAGGGGTGGAGGGGCCACGCCGGCCTCTCCGCACAGAGGAAGGCCGCCCCTTTTCTCCACGCGGAGACTGCTTCCCTCTGCATGGAGACAGGAGTGTCTCCGTGAGGGGAGAGGGGCAGAGCAGAACGGTCGCTCCGTGCATCCCTCTGCCCGGGGAAGTGATAGATCCTCTCAGTTGCAGAGAGAGGCCCCCCTCCTGAGCCGGGAGAGGGGCCCTTCGCCATCGTCCTGGGTCAGTGGCAGAGAAAAGAGCACTGCAGCCTGCCTTCCCCGGCTGCTGGGAGGCCGACCAGATGCAGCGCCCCAGTGAATTTTAACGCCACTCATTCTGAAGTATGCGACAAGCCAATCGTCGCATAAAAGTAACGGGGCACAAGAGTTCCTGCCGGGAGCTTGTCCAGCACCATTTTCCTGTGAGGAGGAGCTGCAGGGGCTGGTTGGGCCCTTCTTGGGCACAAGACGAGAAGCGTGCCCGGCTCTCTAGGGCAAGCTCCTCGACAACCAGGGCACTCGGGACGGCTGTTCCGGACTCCCCAGCCTGTTAAATAATGTGGAAAGGGTTCCCCGCCTGTGGACGGATGCAGACGGGTTGCCGAGCGCCTTCTAGGGACGCCGTCCCTCCACTCCCCTCTACATCGCTGTCTCGTTGACGTGCTCCTCCTTCAGTTCGCCAGGAAAATCGAGGCCGCCTCCGTGCCTGTGGCGAAGAGCCAGAGTCTCACGGCGCTTCCTGGATCCGTGTGCACCCCTCCGGTTGAATGCACGACCCACCGGTGTTTCGGCTCCTTCTCAGGTCTTCACTCAGCCTCTGCCGGCATCCAAGGTACACCCAGAGGAAGCCTTCCGAAAGAGAATCTGCTTCTGCTGTGGAGTCGCGGCCTTGCAGGGCTGGTGCTTCTGCTTAAGGCTGCGGCTGGTGTCGTTTGATTTCCCAGGGCAAAACTTTGGTGCCAGGCCACCGCCGGAAGGCCAGTGGCAGGGTGGGTTGAGGTGGTGTGGCCTCCAGCAGAGACAGATGGCTATTGCCTTCGTGCCCAGCCTCTGTCCTTTCTGGAAGCTTCCGAATGTCCACTGTCGGAAACAGGAATTAGGTTATTGTTGGAAGCAGGTCTCTCCCCACCCCCCGCCGCTGCCCATTTCCCCCCTTCAGCAGATTTAGAAGGGAGCTTAGACACACAGTCCTTTTATTTTTCCCCCAAATGTTATTTTCTCTGCAATCTAACATTAAACAACAATTATTTAAGACATCGGACATACTGGGTTGACACCTTACTCTTTTTAATAATCAAAACCCATATTCAGTTCTACGCAGAGTCCCGTTTCTCTAACCAGTAATAAAAAGAATTCCAAGTTAGATAGAATGATGTATCTTCCTTCTCCTTCAAAGACAAGGTCAATCTGTTCATTTCGGCGCAGTCCAAAATCTTTTTTAAGATTAACTCTTCGGTAGGTGGCTCTTCACTCCTCCAGTGTTGGGCAAATGCAATCCTCGCCGCGGTAATTACGTGTAAGATCAGATAATATAGCTTGTTTATCAAAGTCATCAGGAATAGTGCCTAGTAGAAAAACTTCACGTTTACATGTTAAAGGCTTTTGTAGCATTCCCCAAGCCATTTATGTATTTTAACCCAATTTTTTTTGGCCACCACATATGATAAAAAGTACCAGATTTGTGTTTACATTTCCAACATCTATTTGACATATTTGGGAACATTTTTGCCAATCGATTTGGCGATAGATACCATCTCTAAAACATTTTATAAAGGTTTTCTTTATATGAAGTTGCTAAGGTTATCTTAATATTTCTTTCCCACAGCTTTTGCCATTTCTGTATAACTCAATATTATACCCAAAATTTTGTGCCCATGTTATCATAATTTCCTTAACTTGTTCATCTTCCATTTTCCTGTCCAAAAGAAAGTTATACAATCTTTTAATCATTTTTAAATCATTTTTTCATCTGATTTTAAAATCATTTGATCAAATGTTGCTAATTCCTTATAAAAACCATACATTCTATAATCTTTAACATATCTTGATTGTATTTGAACCTTGTACTACCAAGAAATGTCAATACCCTGCTCCTGCAGTTCTTGATTCGGTTTCAGTTTTCCATCATTATCCAAAATATCATCATATCTCACAATCATATTAAAATTCAGTGCATTTGGATATGTAAGAGCTTCCATAGGAGAAAGCCATCTCGGCAACTTAGTTGTGTGAAGAGGTTCTTTTACCTGTCCTGAATCAATCACCAGGCAGCTTCATGGGTTAGTGCTCCCTTCCTGACAGCTCACAATCTCTGCGAACGGTTGGCATATTTCGGAACATTTGTTGGCGTCAGAAGGGAGACTGTTTCCTTCTGCAATCCTTTCCGTTATGCACAGGCATACAACTCATGGAACACCCTTCCCCAGCCGGGTGGCTGGATGGGTTGGACTGTGGCCCCCTGGCCGTGCTTCGCGTGTCTGTGGATAATGCCTGGCATGACTTCAGGCGCCAGCAGGCCTCCTAGTCGAACTTGCTGCCTTCCGCCGCCTTCCACTCCCAGTGACTGGCAGAAGCAGTCTAAATTAGGTGAATTTAAACCCTAAATTAGGCCGAAGTGTAAAACAATTACACAGTTGTGCTTCTTTGCTTTCTCTGTTTCTGGGTATAATCTAAAGGGCAGATGTTGACCCTTCAGCCCTTTTGCAGGTGGAGACTAGAGAGAGAGCAAGAGCGAGAGAGGGCGCTCCAGAATTGGGGTATTAGCACAGGAGAGGACCCCCTTTCTGCCGATCATTTGTCTAACGTCTGGGAAATGTTACCTGGAGAAGGGACTCCAAGGAAGGTCTTCGCAACTAGGCAAGCTTATTCAGCAGCAGGTGGAGGCCTTCAGACGCCCACATCTCCCTCCAAGAAAAGGTTGGAAGGTTAACATCTGCACTTTGAACGGTACCCAGAAAGGCCCCGGGAAGCCACTGGGGATGTTCTTGCACCGTTGAGATGCATTCCATGTGGCTAGTTCTCATTGAGCTGCTTCAGGTTGCCCTAGCCGAATTTCCAAGCAGCCTTCAAAGGCCGCCCACAGATCAACCAGACTGCAAGTGTACTCTAATGCGATGGCTACCAGGGCATGTCTCCGTCCAGGTGACGTTGCAGCTGGCTGACAAGTTGGAACCTGCCTGACACACTGTGTCCTCCGTGGGCAACCGGCCCTAGCAGCACTCAGAGCGGCAAACAGCACCTCCGAGAGGCAAACCTGCCCTTCAGGAGTAGCCCGGAAGCAACCTGAGTCTTGTGAGGCGCCACTGATCCCAGAGAACTGCTGGCTTCGCGGTCACTGAGCTTTGCTTGTGTTTTGCCCCCAGAGATTCTAAGGGACTTTTCTTTTTCCTTTGCTTCTGTCCCTGCCTCCTTGCAGACCGGAGACTATCCGGCACCTTGGTTTGCAGCAGCGCCAGCCAGCCTCAGGAAAATGCCCCGTGTGCCTCCTCCCCCTGGCAGCCGGAGGGCAGGTCCCTCCAGCGCCTCTCGGTCCCTCTTCCGCACCTCACCGTCTCCAGCCCAAAGGACTCCTCCCCAGCCGGCGAGCTGAGCGCCGGCACCTCCGCCAACCAAAGGGACGACCCCTGGGCCAGCGGCCAGGATGACACAGACGGCCCGGAGTACCTGGCCATCGGCAACCTGGGCCGGCCGAGCCGCGGGCGCAGCAGCTCCAGCGAGTCCAGCATGGCCACTGCCCACAGTGCCGGGAGCAGCAGCTCCAACCTCTTCTCGTCCAGCAGCTCACAGAAGCAGGAGTCGGTTTCCTCCCTGGGGGAGCGGGGAGCCAGCGGTGGCAGCGGCGGCAGCCGGGGGACGAGCCTCTTGCGCAGGTCCAGCTTCTCCGAGGGACAGACGTCCTCCTCCCAGGGGCTGCCCAGGTGGAGCCACTTGCGCTCCCACTCGGACACCAGCGTGGCCTCCGGGAAAGCCCACGGTAAGACGGGCAAAGGGATGGGCGCGCCTTTATTGGTATCTTATCTCCGCCGCCGCTGTTGAAGCTGCTTGGGGCGCCAGGGACGCTGCACCTTTGGTCCGCAAGACAAGAGCCGGGTGCAAGCGATTGCAATGGATGTCAGGGATGGAGCGGGGAGGGGGGAGCAGCTGAGATCCCCCTTTCAGCTCCACGTGACCCAAGGAGACTCCCTGGGAGTTGACAGCTCGGTTGTGGGCACTGTGGGATGAGGGTCGCCTTTGCTGGAAAAGAGTTTGGCAGTGTGTTCCCCTGAACCGGTGAGGCTGCCCCTTCCCTCTCGCTGGGTCTGGGACATATTTGGCAGGCAGTCCATAAGTGGTCATGGCTCAGGCAGTTGGTGAGAAAGACCCTGTGAGAGAGAATGGCCCGGCGGGTGGAGAGCTTGGAATTCAGCATCTGTGCTGCATTAAAGGTTGATCCGTATTCCGTGGGCCCACTCCCGCTCCCCCATAGCCGCCAGAGGCGTTCACATCACTTAGTCCGTGGCACGTGCCGCTTCTTCGGCTTCCTAACGGCCACCTTTCCCGCAGCAGCCCCATCAGGGACAAGGCCCTGGACTGCCTGGGCCGGCCTCTGCCCTCTCCGCTGCTTGTTCCGCCTGGTTTCTCTAGCCGGCCTTCCCCGTGCCCACACACAGCTTTGGCTCCCCAGCTGCAGCTGCCAGAAGGGCCTTGACGCTTGGTGCCGGTGCTGGCCGTTCCTCCTTTCGGTGCCCCAGCTGTGGCTCTCCCTCTCCGATCGTGTCGGCGATGCCGCTGCCGTTAAACCCCCCCTCGGGCTTCTCTGTGGCCCCTCTTGTGTTCAAGCTTTTAACCCATGAGTCCAGCCATTCCCAAGGTGGTGTCTCCTCCAGGGGTGCTGGACTACAACTCCCAGCATCCCCCAGCTAGGCAGTGCGTTGAGGAAGGTGGCTTTAAGCCTTGCCCCCTACCGTAACTAAGCCTGGATTTACACAATTGCCTTTGCTCTGGTTGTCTTCTCAGCCATTTTCCCTTCAGGGAAGTGTAGCATTTCCCTGCAGCATCCAGGTTTCTCCACCTCTGCTCTGTACTGTCCTTAGCATGGGAATTAAACCAGCACCCATCTTCTTTCTCCGTTGACTCCGTACCAAAGTGCAAAAGGAGAGGAGAAGCCCTTTCTCTGCCAAAGGCTGCATTTCCGAAGACTGCCGTGGGGAGGGCCAGAGGCAGAAGTGAGCCGGGGGCCCTCCCCCCTTTCCCCTTTCCTTTCTCTTTGGGTCGCTGCCCCTCTGCCCCTCTTCTCTCCACTCACGGGCTGCTGGAGGGGAGTGGGATCCCTCTGGCCGTGGTCCGAGCTTATTGCCCGCTGAACAATTTTGGAAGTCCCAGGGCCGCCGTTTCTTTGGGGATGCAGGTCGCCCACCCCTGCTCCGAAGCGGCTCCACTCAGGAGTCGGTGTCCTGAGCCTCGCCTGCTCCCAGGGACCATCACCTGGGCCACACACCTGCTCGCCACAGCGCGTCGCAGCCACTGCGTTCCCTTGTGATACTCTGCCTGAACATGCAGGTGACCCTGAGCCAGAGTGCCGGGAGGCGGGTGGGGTTTGCACGGCCACAGCTCCTGGCAGAGAAAGAGGCGCTGGGGCAGGGGGAGTGGAGCAGTGCAGCGAGCTGGTGGGAGGGCTCCTCCGGAAGGAAGTGCTGCAAAGGCCTGGGGCCCCCAGCCAGCGCCTGGGCTTTCCCTGGGACAGTCAGGGGTGAGCCACGTCTCCTTGGTAAGTAACTATCTTCTCTGTTCTCTCTCTCTCTCTCCACAACACTCTCTCTGCTGCTTGGCTGCCTGTCCTTAGGGGGGCACCGAGAGATCAGCATTATAATAGAAGATCCGGTGGCAGGTTTGGGAACCAGCGCGTCGCACACCTCCCGTCATCAGTGTCCGCTGCACGGACTTAAGACCTTGGTCGAAACCCTGGTGTCAACCTCAGAATGCCTCTGACCAAAATGGTGCCCCGAGGGGCCTTGCTTGGCCCTGTGCTCCTGGCCAGGCTGCCCCACGCAAGGCTCTCACTCCCCAGGGAGGCCCCCTGTCCAGACGGAGCAGCAGCCAGCGGGAGATTCCAGCCTGGCGGGCTGAGGCCCCGTGCAGGACGGGGGGGCAGGCTGGCCTTGGGCGGAGGGTTTGGGGCTGCCCTGTGTAAGGGCTTCTCTGGCACCAGCAAGAGGGAAAGGGGAAGTAAGAAGTGCAGGGGGGGTGCACATTTTGTCCCCAGTAGACTTGGGAGTCATTGATGCACCCGCCACAAGACAAGAAGCCACCACAGCTCCCCCTGGGCATGGGCAGTCTTCTGTGTGCCCCGTGGCAGGCGCTTCCCGCAGAGCGGCTGCGATCCGCACGGCCGCTTCCTTAAAATCGCCCGTGCGCCAGTCGACCGAGCGGAGTGTCCTGTATTTTTCCCAGCCGGAGAGGACTTCCCTGCAGAGGACCATGTCTGACAGTCACGTCCCATGGAGCCGCCAGTGCTTCCCCACGCGTGGGCTCCGCATGCCTGTCCAGCAGAGAAGCACATGTGTGGCTGTCGTGTGCAGCCGCACATGTGACTCCCGAGAAGTGTCTTCCCCGCTGGATGAAGGGTGCGGCCCTGAATCAGGCCCAGGTTCCTAAGCTCGTGGAGTTGACACCAGCGTGCCCCCTACCTTGGCCCCCCCTTTCTCCCCCCCGCATGTTCTACATGTGTGTGTGCCCGTGCGTCGATCTGCCGCCATCTCCATCTGTGCATGCAGCCAGCTTCTCTTCACGCCAGCCACAGCTGGGAAAAGGCGCTCAGGCCAGCTGCCCTCCCACGGAGCCTCTGTCCTCGGAGCCCAGGTTGCGCCGGAAGCCAAGCCACACTCGGGTCTAAACAGGCACATCTTCCCCATCTGAAAGACTCGGTGCCTCGGCAGGAAAATGCCCAGAAGGGGTCACCACCAGCGTATGTGTGGGTCCATGCTGGATGCATCATGCTGCCACGTTCCAGAGGCCACAGGTGCCTGTGCGCCAGGGCTCCCCGTTTTGCCGACGGCACCCAGTTCTGTTCCTCCTGATCAGTGGAAGTCCTGACCTGTGCTCTGGGTGCAGGAACGGATTGCACATGGGCTGCGTCAGTGCGGGCAAGGCCAGGCCAGGCGCCTGTGGGCCAGTGGGCATCAGTCCAGGATGCAGGAGTACCGCCTGTTCTGGACAGGGTCGCACTTCTGCAGAAGGAAGGGGGCTGCTTCGGGGCCTGGCATTGCTCCCGGAGTGGCTGCTGTGGCCAGTCACGCCTTGGTCGTGCCTCCTGGAGCAAGCAGGTCTGGCCACTGTGACCGCAGCTTCATCACCTCCTGTCGCGGCTGTTGTGGCGCATGGGGCTGCCCTCGAACAGTCTCCCGAAACTGTAGCTGGTGTAAAGCGCAGTGCCCCGATTGGCCCCTCCTGGTGAGCACCTTGCGGGCCCTGCAAAATGTGTCTTACCGACGGCAGTTGCACTTGTTTCAGTGGTTTTTAGCTTCAGTTTGCTTTGCTCTTTGGTTTGTTTCAAGCGGTTTTGTGAGACTTTTCGGAAGTTGTCTATTCCTTTGAAGGAACTTTGGAGCAGAAAGGTGGTGGCCAAGTGTTCGAATAAGAATGCCAAAAGTTAAATTTGAGCTCTCCAGGTTATATGTCGCCAGTGCCCAAGCATCTGTTTCTCGATTGGCCTAGCCATTGTTCCTCAAAAGCCGGGCCAGATACATCTTGTGGATGATGCCATGGCTTTGAACCTCTGAGAGGAGGAAGCACCCGCATGCGAGTGGCGATGCCATGGAGCGCCCTCTCTGGAGAATCGTAAGGAGACGAGGCACGGCCCTTTGGAGCATTGGGTCCCAACCATGGTAGGGTTCCTAGTTGCACAAGAGCATCTTGGAATTATGTGCAGTGCTGGAGACATTTGTACGATCAGCAGCTTCTGGGCAGCCGTCGGGACAAATCCTGTAGCAGCTCCTGCCCCTGCCTTAGAAGCTTATTATTACGTAAGAGGAAAGAAGAGTTGCAGCGTATGGCGTGAACCGGCTGCAGTAGCTCCACCTTCTGAGCACTGGAGTGCGCATGCGCCATAATCCCAGGTGTGATTTCTTTTCCATGGCAGGAGGACATAGGGAACCGGCGCACTCTTCCGACTCCCCCGCAGACACATTTCCTTTGTGCAGGGAGCTCACTCTTTCCCCCACCCGTGGCCCAGTGTGGCCCCATCCAGGAAAACGCGTCCACGGGATTCTCTTGCAAGTTACGTGGGCTCGTGGTAGTGTTGGGGGCTGGCAGTCCACATCTGAAATGCAACCGGAGGGGAAGGCTTGTGGGGGGGCAAGCCAATTTGTGGCCAGCTCCCAGGACCGACACCGAGGCTGAGCGGTCCTCGGCAAAACATTCCGGGGGCGGGGTGTCGGTTGGTAGGATCTCCTGAGCTTAGCTGACGGTGCGAGCGGTAATCCAAGGCAGGCGATCGGGCAGGTGTCTTGGTGCCACTCTTGTCCCCGCCCGCTGACAGTGCCCGCTGGGGAAACTGGAATGGTGGCCCAGTGCAGCCCTGGGGAGCAGGGACGGGAGGTGTGCTCCTGTCTGCACACACAGGGTCTGGAGCGGGCAAGAGCACAGCAGTGGCACAGCTGAAGCCTGGCGCCTGCCCGAGGGCACCGTCTGTGGATGCCCAGGGTGCAGGCCTCGCTGGCTGCTCAGTTTCGGGGGAGAGGGGCTGCCTTTCCTACTTGGCAGGCTGGGAGGCGGCAATCAGGCCGTGGCTTCCCAGCGGGTGTGAAGCAAAACTGGAATCTGGCACTCCGAAACCCACACCCGACATCTCTGGCACGGCTCACACGCCTGCATCCCGAGCGGCCCCTGCTTGAACCCTCTGCATGATCTGTGCTCATCTCCCTGACCGCGCGCTGCAGGGCCCCCCTCTCCGCCCTCGATCCTGCCGGGCTTCAGCTGGGCCCAGCACCCCAGTTCATCCCCTCCTGTCGTGTCATGATGTCTCGCCTCGTCCCTTCCGGGTCTCTGGCCTTTCCCTGCAGGACGAGTTCTGCTTACGGACGTTGACACCCTCTTTGTTTTATGTCGCGGCTAGAGTCCAACGGGGATCTTCCGAGGTTCAAAAGCAGCACGTCCTGTTCGGTTCGGAGCGGCGAAGTGAGCGCCACCAACTCGATCTACATGGAATACGGTGAGCACTTGAGGACGCGTTTCTCCTGCTCCCCGGCTCTGCTTTGCGCTGGAGCTCAGCGGGGCTTTCTGCAGAAGTCTTGGCTGAGAACCGGGGTCCCTTCCGGCCCGCCCGGATGCTTACTCTGGCCCTGCCGGCTCAGGTCCTCTTAGGACTTCAGATACTAGCTTTCGGCAGCATTCTCCAGATCTGAAGAACAACCCCCCCCACCCCGTGGAGGCTGCTCAGGTTGGGGGAGGCCCTTCTCTCGGGACCACCCCCACTCAGAAGTGCATTTGACGAGAGCCTGATGGAGGGCCCTCTGTGGCATCTCCCAGGCTTTGGAGCTCCTCGATGCGGGAAGCCCGGTCGGTGCCTCCCCGGCGGTCCTCGTGCTCGCAGGCAGAGGCGTTTTTTCCTTTGAGCTCTAAGCGGCTCTGCCACCTGGGGTGCTTCTCCTGTTCTTTTATTCTCGTGCTTCAAATGGTGTTTTTAATTAATTTGTTTTATGGTTGCCTTTGCTGAGGTTATATTTGACATTTCAGTTTCTATCGCTGTCAGCACTGGTAGGGGCTATTCAGTCCAATACACCAACTTGCTCTTTTATTTTCTCCCCACCCCCAACCCAGATATGGGGCAATATCTGCACTCTGGGGAAGGCTTGTTCCGGAGGCCCTCAGAAGGCCAATCCCTGATCAGTTACTTGTCGGAGCAAGATTTTGGCAGCTGTGCGGACCTGGAAAAGGTGGGAATGAAACCCGAGATGGCCGCATTCACCTGTAGCAGAGAACTGGCATGCAGCAGTCGGAGAAAGCGTAGAAAGAGGTTCATAACACAGACCCATCTCAGGATTTCTTGCTTTTTAGCGGTACCTTCATCTGTGTATGTTCTTTACGATCATCATTCAGGGTTTTCGGTTGCCTTGAATAACCATGTGCACTAAATGAATCATTCAGATTGATCCTTACTGGCTAATTCTGCCTACCTTACTTCACTGTAAGGAGTCCGAGAGGCTGGAAATTCACTTCCTGGCGAAAGAAAGCCCTGCTCCTGCTCCGGCTCGGTCTCTCCGATTTTGGCGGGCACCGTTTGAGCGTTTTCCAGCTGGGTGCTTCTGCGCTGGGCGTTTCCCCATGTTCACCCACATTTTGGGGGGCAGCTGAATGACCCTGCCAGTCAGTCCCTGCAGTCTCCTGTTTTCCCTTTGGTTCTCACCTCTCTCCTCTCAGGTAGGGGAAGATGCAGTGGGACAGTTGTGCAGTGCCTGCAAGCATAAACACGTTGAGCACTGCTCTCCCGCTGCGAAGGAAGGCATGCTTGGACCTGGCCAGTGATGGATGGGCGAGCGAGCCTGTTTTTACCAGAGGTGCCATTCTGCCATCGCTCATTGGGCATACTTAGTACCGAAATGTCTTCCGATAAATCTGTGCTAAAATAGCAGGTTTGGGGAGCATTTTTAAGTCTTGGGGAACGGCAGAGAAAGCATCAGGACTCCTCCCTTAGCTGTGGATCGGGGCCTCTGCCGCAGCTCTGATGGGAAAGGAAATTCTGCCACTGACCCAGTTCACTGAAACCTTGCATCATATCTAACATGAGAGGAAAGGAGCGAGACGGTAAGCGGGGAGGCCGGCTAAGAAATGGGTTGTCTTAACCAGCGAAAGGGAGGCTGGAGCAAGCATGATTCGGAGGCTTGCTTTTCGTAGGACTGATCGGAAGAAGGTGACCTGTTGTGACGAATGTTTAGTTTAAAAATACAGTGTGCAGGGATTTTCCAACATGTGCTCCCAGCCATAAGAGTGTGACCCTTGCTTGGGGAGTGTAAACTGACCAAGCTTGGGGAGTGTAAATTGTCAGCATGCTAATTTCGTAGCATTTCCAAATTCTGCAACACCCAGAATACTCCCAGGGCCACAGGCATCATTTCCTTTGCTATTTACCAGGCTTTCAGAAGCTGTTGGGAGCTGTCGCTTCTCCCAGTCTCTCCCCCAGGAAAACTCTTGGCTCATTTCTTTGGGAAAACGGTGGCTCCTAACACAGCAGCTGCTCTCCGCTTCGTTCCAGGAGAACGCTCACTTCAGCATCTGCGAGTCACTGATCGCCGCCATCGAGCTGATGAAGTGCAATATGATGAACCGGCAGCTGGAGGAGGACGAGGAAGACAGCGACAAGGAGATCCAGGAGCTGAAACAGAAGATCCGCATCCGGCGGCAGCAGATCAGGACACGGAACCTGCACCCGGCTTACCAGATGGGCTCGGACAGTGAGTGCTCCTGCAGGCGCTGCGGCGTGCCGGGCTCATGGTGGCTTGCAGTGCTGGGATCGAGGCAAGGAAGGCTGCTCTGGGCTTCCCAGAGCAGCATCCTGGGCCAGAGCCAGAGACGCGCATCCTTGACTGGGGGAATGCAAATCCTCGGGCCAGTCCAGCCAAGGAAAGCCCGATTCAGCAAGCAGAAGGGAAGGATGCGAGCGAGGGAGCATTGGATACGCTTGTGTGTCTTGCCACGTGTGAGCTTGACGCGTTACGCTGAAGCGTTCCTGCTTTGGCTTCTTGAAAGTGTGCAGCAGCGCCAGAGAGCTTGCCAAGCAGTCCCTGTGTATTGTGTTTGAGGCCTTTATCTTGGCAGAAGGTGGTGGAATGAATGGGGACAAGTCCAAACATTTTGCAAACAGCCTTAAGCTATATGTCGTTGAGCCCTGAGATCCTCCGCTTCTGGCTTACCTGTGTTTCATCAGGTAAACCATCCTGAGATCCCATATGGATTAAGGACGGTATGTAAATATTTTAAATAAATGCATCATGGGGTATAGGCTGCATCAGTGCTGTAAGAGCGCTGTGTCAGCCACTGGCTTTCCAGCTTGCTTCGACTCCAGAGCATGGAAGTGACCTGAGTTGCCTCGTGCCCCTGAAATAATGATTTGTTTCTAAAGGGCCAAAAATGTACCAAGCTCAGTACAAGGAGTAACAGCAGCACAACTCGTGCCCACAGTTTTATCCTTGAGTAGCCATGACAAAGAAGGGAAAGGGCTGGTGTGGGAACGGGGGAAATGAACTCGATAAATTAATTTATTAAAATGAAGCAAATAAGCTTTTTAGAAATAAGCAGATTTGGGCACCAGATCTGGTCATACACTTTGCTGTTACAGTGACCAGCATGCATGGCAGTGGTTCAGGGAAGTGGTCTCAGATGAGCCCAGCATCCCCAGTTCTCCCTTGCTGCACTGGGGAGCTAAAACGGGGGTCCTGGGGGCCCAGATTTACAAATACATGTTAAGGTGGAGAAGCACCTCATCCAGTCTTCTCTAATGTGGTGTTCACTGGATGTTTTGGACTGTCGCTCCCAGAGCTTCTGACTCTTGGACATGGTGGCTGGGTCTGATGGGAGATGAAGTCCAAAACTGTTGGAAGGTATCATGTTGTGGATGGCTGAGCTAGACAGATTCTGAAAAACTGGAGGCTTGTTGTGAAGATTCTTGCTATATAAGGAACCTCCTAAGCTGTCATTGCTGCTGCTGCTGCTGCTATGATTATGATTATGATTATGATTATTATTTTCTATACTGCCCCATGGCCAAAGCTCTCTGAACCTTTTGCAACAGTCCATAAAAAAAATAAAATAAAAGCAGAGAAATATTTAAGTTTTAAAAGCTAAGTCAAATGACAAAGAATGACTCTGTCAAAATGCCTGGGTTGGAAATCCCTTCAGGCCAGCCCCTGGGTATCCCAGTAAATTTCTGCAGGCCTCTGCGTCACGAGCCATTTTAACCTGGCACCAAAAAGATGACTGGTTTGGCACCAGGGGACTGCAGTGGGGAGGTCGTTCCAGGGATGAGGGGCCCCCACAGAGCAAGCGCTCCCCCTGGTTTCCTCCCTCTGAGCCCCCCTCAGAGGTGGCACTCAGAGGAAGGCCCCCGAGGCTGAGCGTGGTGTCTGGATCGGGTGCGGCTGGGAGAGGCAGCCTGGCAGGTGTTGTGGTCATACGTCATGTGGGGCTTTGTAGGTTGAAACCAGCGCCTTGAATCGTCCCCAGAAGCATACAGGCCGCCAGAGCCGGTCTTTGGTGTTTGGACCTACAAGTGCCGGTTGTACTTCAGGCTGCCCATTCTGCAGTCATTTTCTTGGCTTTGCTGCTGGAAAGCTTCCTTGTGTCACAGCCCTCCTTGCTTTGCCACCGCTCCCCCAGGTCTTATGGCAACTGACAGCGGATCCCACTTCAGCTCCCGGGACTCAACGCGGCTGTCTGACTCGGGCTCTGCAGAAGATGTGGATGAGTATGAGCTCCGAGGTAAGGCAGAGGTTCGAGCAGCACCTCCGACCTTCACCTCTTTATCCAGGCCTGTGAAGCTGCCATGCTCTGGGACTGTTCCCTCCCCTTAGCTGGTGGTGCCCACTCAGGTTGACAGCCGCTCTGCTGCCGAGGGTCTTGGGTAGAAGTCCTTCCCGGCATCACAACGGGGTGTTCCTAGCCATAGAAACCAGGGACTGAACCCCGGGGCCTCCTGCTTCCTAAGCACATTAATCCTTCCCTGACAGGTCTCTGCGTGACTGTCTTTGCTCACTGCACTGTTGGTTACAAATCGCCCTCATCAGATCCTTCAGAACTCACACAGTAGGAAGTGCAGGGCTTGGAAGACGTCTGTGTGGCAAAACCGCGGGCTGCTGAAGCTAGCGAGGGTGTACATTTTAAGAGCTGGGAACATGGGGGTGTTCCTTCCCAGTCGGAAAATGTCGGAGAGCCAGCATCCTGTCCCTCCCCCTGCCACAGCCCCCCACTGGAGCCTGCTAGGGGGTTGAAGTAGGTGACTCTAGGCGTGTGAAGCAGAGATTCCCTTTGTGCATCCCAGCCCAGTTCTGGCCCAAGGAAGGCACGGCAGAGAAAGCAGCCCGGGAAACGGCCCTCTGCCAGGCGGGCTGCATCGTTTGTGTCTTGCCCGGCCCCTGTGGATGCTTCCCAGGCAAGCTGCTTCCCCAGTCGAAGCGGTGGGGAGCGCTCTCTCGGATCGGGGCTGCCCGTCTTTCCACCGCTTGCTCTCAGCCTCTGACACGGTGTGCCCAGAGCAGAAGAGCGAGTCGAACGTTACAGCGCATCCGTGTGTGCGCGCGCACTGCGAGGGTCCAGAGGGCGTCTGAAGCACCGCGGCAGCCTCTGCCCAGGAGCCCCCGGCCCTTTTGTCCCGATCTGCTCAGTCCCGTCCCTGCCGCCAAGGACCGGCGCTGTTCCTCTGGCATAGCGAGATCCGCCTGCTTGACTCAGTTCCTCTGCCGTTCCGTCCTTCAGTTGAGCGCGCAGGGGGTGCACGGAAGCGTCGTGTAGCAAAATTCAGCGCTGTGTCATCCTGCCCATTCCGTGGCAGCTGGACTGAAACCTTCAACTCCCTTGCCGGCAAAGGACCATATGCAGCCGTCCCAAGAGGCGCCAAGACCCCAAGGGCAGCTTGTGGGAGGGAGGGAGGCAGTGCTCAGAATACAGTGGCTTGGCAAGAGGGAGGGGGAAAGGATCGCGAGCTTAGGATGAGTGGCATTCCCTCACCCCCCGTTCAGGGGTTCTGACCCATATTCTGCGGAACTGGGCAGCTGAGCGAAAGCCGCTCAGGGGTTCCTTGGTGAAAGCCCTCTGTACCCATCTTCCCCAGCTACATGTAGCCACCAGGGGCTGCTGGTTGCATCCTGGAGGGCGCTTTATTCCAGCGGGCTCATGCGTCGGAGCCGGGTGCCGTGGCATCGCCCGCCACGTGGAAGGGCCCTTGTGGCAGGCCTGGCAAGGTGGAAAGGCCTCCCCGGTGCGGGAAGCTTGCCCGCCCCGCCAGCCTGCCCCGAGGGGCCCTGTGCCGCGGGGAGCCTCCCCTGCCCTGCCCATGTTCGTGTGCGGACCCCCTCCTCCCTCCTGCTGACGTGCCCTGTTTTGTCATCACCGTATCATGCAGATGGTAACGATGGATCTAACCTGATTCAAATGTCCAAGAGTGGTCTCTCCGTCTCAATGGCTTCCCTGTTCTCAGGTAGTGACCTCACTCTCATGCGTATCCCTGTGCGTGTCCGTCGGTCTGTGTGTCCGCCAAGCACCGCCCTTCGGCCTTCCCCAGGGACGTGCCGCCTGCCGCCCGGGTTGGTGTGGCAGCCACGCGTCCCTTGGGCTCTCCTCCTCCCTCTGCGGACGCTTGCGCGCTCCCGCAGGGCTGCAGGGAGGCGCGGAGCCTTCCGTGCGAGGGACCGCGCACACGCACGCGCCCCATGGGGAGACTGCACGAAGCCCATCCTTGCGGCAACTGTTTTTAAACTTTGCCGTGTGTGTGGTGGGCATGAACGTGGAGAGCACGGTGCACCTGGGGATGGATTTAGGCACGACGGCTGCTTTAACCAAGGTTGCCTGAAGGGTGCAATTCTGGGTAAATTTTAACCAAAAGAGTCTCGTCCGTCCATCCCTCCTTCCTTCCTTCCACTTCCATAGTGCCCCATTGCCAGAGGCTGTCTGGGTGGTTTGCCAAGTTGAAAAGCAGTAAAATCACCATATTTCAATAAAACAATAAAACCAGCTGCAACAACAACCCACAGCAACTATAATCAAATAACACATGACACAGCAGCGATAGCGATACGAATAATGTTAAAACCAACAATTATCTATTAAAATACCTGGTAAATAGAAAGGTTTTTCACCTGGCAACAAACCGAAAAAAGAGATGATCCCAAGTGTACCTCTTTGTGGAGCATGTTCCACAGATGGGGTGCCACTACCGAACGGGCCCTTCTCCTGGTCAGAAGCCCCCTTACTTCTTCCAACTTTCTTCAGCCTGATGGTTTTAGGACATTTTCCGTCTAAACAGACTTAGGATCGCACCTTAAACTGCTTTGCTAAGCCATTGTAAACTTACTTCTTTTCACACGATTATTTTCCCATGGGCAAGTAACTGGCTTTGTAAACTTTCTGTCCTAATTCCACTGTAGTTGTGTTTGTTTGCTGCAGTTTTAGGACTCTTACGGTGCAGTCCTGTCTTTGTTTAGAGAGGAGAAAGTTCTACACCTTCTGGAATGCCATAGCTAGACATGCGTAGGATTGCGCCTTTAGCGGCGCATTGGTGGTAGATGGAATAAGCTCCCATTACACGGTAGGAGGACGAGCAGTTTATACCTAGCCAGACCTTTTGGCTCTCAGAGAATTAGCATGCAGGTTCCGACTGAGGGCCCATTCAGCCCCACATCTCTTCTTCTAATGTGGGACCATCCAGGTGCCCTTGGGAAGCGGACAAGTGGGACAGGTTCCCTTGTCGATTCCCTTATCGCAAGTCCACCGCATCCATCCGTCAATGGCTCTTTGAAACAAAGGAAGCTGCCCTGGCCATTTGGACTCCCAGCCGTCAGCATCCCGTCTTCCATCAAGTTATTGAGCTAGTTGGTTTTAACAACCCTTATTCTAACGGCCATCACAGAGAGTTGTGGGGCACTCGGAGAGGAAATGTGCAGCTTAAATGGGGGATAAGCATCTTCATCCTCGGGGCAGGGCGAAGTGGGGTGCCATCCCTCACAGGTTCTTCACCCCTTTAGGCCTAGCAGCTTTAAATCAAGCTCTCACCGCCCTGTTGAAGCACCCCATGTGAGCGGTGCTGAGAGGGGGCAGAATCTGAGCCCGCACAGGGTGGGATGAAGCAGGGCCCTGAGCTCGCAGGAGGTCTGTCCCTGCGGTAGAGCCGTTCCCTCGAAGAACAGCGGGTGTTTTGTCCTGAGGTGGCTTCACCACAACTAATTTCTTCCTCCCCCCTCCCCGCCCCCCCGTGCCGCGACTTAGATGCAGACATCAAGAGGCATGCCGCTCCCAGCAAGAAGTCCATGCACTCCGCTAGCTTCACGTACGTATCGGGAAGGGTCGCCCCGTCTCGCTCTGCTGCCGCCCAGGCGGGAAGCTGGGCAGGCGGGAGAAGGGGCAGGCTGGGGAACGGACGCGTCGGTCTGGTTAGCGTCTAGGCGGGCTCCCCGGTCGCTGATGAGTCTGGCAGCCGCGGGTGCCACAGCGGAAGCAGGATCTGGGCCGGCTGGGAGCCGTTACTGGTCGGCTCAGGTCCAAGACGTGGCAGGGATGTCAGCGTTTGTCTCGGGACCGGCTTCTGAGGGTGAATGAATTGGGAAGGCCGGATCCGGGGTCAGATTCTCGAGACTCCAGGCTCGCCGGTGCCGCAGTTCTTGGGCCCGAGGGTGGCCGTTAGGGCAGGCGCAGAGCAAGGGCCGGGCACGGGTGTCAGCGTGGCGAATGTCCGGGGACGTCCTGTGGGGCTGGCAGCACGGTGGTCCTCAGGGACGGGAGGAGGCCCAGCCAACGCGAGCACGAGATGGGCAGCCCCGGAGCCCGGGCTCCACTGATTACTTACGGACTGCCGGCAGCATTTGCGGCACCCTCACGGAGGCAAGGAAGCCCGTCCTGCCTGGAGAAGCTGGCAGCCCAAATTTAAATCGGGGAGTGGGAGGCGGGGGACGGAGAGGTGGCGGCAGGAGGGGTGCCAGGTGTGCCTGGCCTTTGCTTCAGTAGGGCAGGTGGGCACCTTGTGGCCCTAACGAGCCTAATCTCGGAGGCCCTCTGCAGCGGAGGGATCCAGGTCTTTGGGAGGAGCAACATGTGATCCCCTGCTCCCCCAGGAGCAGGAAGGAAGAGACTCGGGGGCCCCTGCCCTGCGGTTGCTGCCTGCAAGGGCTTTGCCCGAAGAGGCCGCAGCCCTCGGTGAAGGACAGGTTTCCTGGCCCCGCCAGAGTTCAGCCCTCGGGCGTCGTGCACCAGGGGGGCCCCGAGCGGGGTGGCCACGTCCAGGAGCTCTTGGCCGCGGCGCTGACTGCGCACCCGCCTCTGCCGCTCTGTCTCGCAGCGCCCACTCCTTCCTGCACTCGAACTCCGCGGAGGCCGTGGCCATGGGCTTGCTGAAGCAGTTTGAGGGGATGCAGCTGCCGGCGGCCTCGGAGCTGGAGTGGCTCGTGCCCGAGCGCGACGCACCGCAGAAGGTGAGTCTCGGCACGTGGCTCGAGCGGCGGGCCGGAGCGCAGCACCACCTGCCCTGGGCAGGGGAGCAGCACCACTACGCCAGGGGCCGCTTGGCCTCGCTTCTCCGCGGTGCTGGTTGTGGGGAAGGGCCGCTGCTGCAAAGAGCGGCAAAAGCTTGGCGTCCCGGGTGTTGCGGTTCGGAACAAGACGAAGGGGAACAGCCAAGGGGAGTGGCCCCGGTGCTGCACGGGGCCAGGCCAGCACCGGCTCAGGCTAAGGCTGGAGAGCTGCGTCCGCCCAGCGTGTGGGAAACACCCGGTTGTGTGCTGATCGCCGCCTCCCCGCACTGGGATGCATGGGGAGGGGCGGGAGCCCGGTCGCCAAGGGAATGGAGCAGCATGGAGCATGCCCGGCTTGGAAGGCGTGTTGGAGGCCCTGCCAGGAGATGCCACAGTGTGCTGGCGGTGGCCCGCGTCCCGGTGTGAAGGGTAGCCCTCCACCCCTTCGAGGCCGTAGCCGGGGGTCAGTGCGGCAGCCTCCAGATTCTGGGAGGGAAGAGCAATTCACAGCACGATGCGCTTCCCTGGGTTGTAGAATCCTTGCGTGGCTTTCAAAAATAGTTGGAGAGGTCTGTATCGGCAGTGCTGGCCGAGGCATGCTGGAGTCGGAGTCCTGTACCCCAAAGAGCACACTGCCTTCTTCCACACATTGACATGGTGCAGCGTCTTCTGGAAGGCTCTCAGGCGCAAGCCTCAGTGCAACGGGCCGGAGAGTCTGTGTGTGAACAGGGCTGGCGGAGATCCAGGTCCTGGTCCCCACTTGGCCACGCAGCTCCTTGCGCGTGTTGGGCCAGTCGCTGGCTCTCAGCGCAACCCACCTCACGGGGTCACCCGAGGCTGAAATAGGAGGAAGACGACCATGTGAGCTGCCTTGGGTTCCCCGTCAGAAACAAGGCAGGATAGAAATGTGATCGATCGATCAATCAATCAGTGAGTAGTACCATGCTTTCTTCAGCTGAGTTGGTGTTCAATAGACCGGATTGTGCTCTAGAACTCTCTCCCACTTTTGCTCTTCTTACGTGCCGGCAAGTCATCTCCGACTTTAGGTGACCCCGTGAATGAAAGCCCTTGGAGGAATCTTGCCCAGGACCGCTCCGTTCGGCTCTTCCAAGCCCAGGGCTGCGGCTTCCTCGATGGAGTCCATCGCTCTCATATTTGGTCTTCCCTGTCGTCTCCGGTCTTCAACTTTCACTAACATGATTGCCTTCCCCAGGGAATCTGGCCTTCCCATGATGTGCCTGAAGTCTGACAACCTCCGCGTTGTCCTTTTGCTTTGAGGGAAAGCTCTGCCTTGCTTTGATCCAGGGCCCCCGGCTTGTCTTTCTGTCGGTCCAGGGAATGCACAGAGCTCTCCTCCAGCACCGTGTTCTCTTCCCTGCCAGGTTTTTTTCCTCCCTCGCTTAGCCACCCAAAATCTGGTGATTACCTCGCCTGTTCGCTTGGCAGGGCCCCCCTGTGTGATTCTCTTTCTGTTGGCATAATAATGCTTTGGCAGATGTGCCGACCCTTCTCTGAGCTCTGTGATCCTGAGACGCCACTGGGCTCTTTGTAGGTTTACCTGAGCCGGATCTGTTACTCAGAAGAATTCTCCAGGGCAGGATCTTTACATTCAAAGTTGTGTCTTTTGCACCAGCCTTCAGTTGGCAGCTCTTTTTATAGCTTTATTTTTTATCTTATCTATTTATTTATTGAAAGTTTTTATATGCCATGCAATACTAAGGTCTCTGGCTGGCTTAGAAAAAACAAAAAACAAACAAAAAACCCCAACCACATGCAACACACAACACGCTACATCTGACCATCAATGATAAAATCAAAGATAAAATCAATTAAATGTTAAAATATTGGGAAAATAAAAAGGCCTTTGCCTGACGCCTAAAAGAATAAAGCGACGGCGCCAAGCGAACCTCCCTGGGGAGCATGTTCCACAGTCAGGGTGCCACCACTGAAAAGGCCCTTCTCCAGGTAGCTGCCCTCCTAATCTCCTTCAAAGAGGGCTCCTGGAGAAGGGCCTCTGTCTCAGATCTAAGGGGCAGTCGGGCAGGCAGGCGGGTGGGCACCCCCACCCCCACGCACATATATATTTGCTGTTTGGGGCGGGCACCCCCACCCCCACGCACATATATATTTGCTGTTTGGGGCGGGCACACACACACACACATATATATATATAAGCTCTGTGGTTTATTCATTTATTTATATCCTGCCTCGTTTCCTTTGAAGGAACTCAAGACGGCTTTTTCCCCTCTCCATCTTATCCTAACACCAACAGCCCTGTGAAGTAGCTTGTGCTGAAAGTCTGAGACTGGCCCAAAGTCACCCAGTCGTCTCCACGGCTCACTGGGGATTTGGGCCCGGATCGCCCGAGTCCCAGTCCTGCACCCTTAGCCACTCCGCCACGCTGCCTGTCTGGGAACAAGCGAGGCCCCTGCAGCGCGCCTCACGCCTGCCCACCCTCACCTGCCGGGGCCGTGTCTGGAAACCTGGAGGTGGCCTTGCATGGGGCCGTTCCAGGCACGCCTGCCACCTGGAACGCTGGGGTCCTGGCCGCCACGTAGGAACACGGCCGCCTGAAGCTGCTCCCCGGTTGTGTGAGGGCGGCTTGCTGCCACCAGGAGCTTGGGTGTTTTGTTCGGGGAGCCCCCCTGATCGCTCGTTTGCTGTTGGCTTTCAGCGCCCTGGACTGTCCCTTACAAAGCTTTTTAAGCGGCCCAAGTGGTATAAGAAAAGACAGCTTTCCAAAAAGCTGCTGCTGGTATGTTCCAACGGGCGGCGTGGCCCGCGAGTGTGTGCTCGCCTTGTGCTCTAACCACTTGCTGAACTGCCGCCTCAGCTGCGCTCCCTTGGCAGAGCAGTTTTTCGAAGGGCAGAGCAAGCCCCGCTGCAGCAGCCGGCTGGAGACCCGGTTTGCAAGCAGGGCTCTTGGCACCCGATGCCAGAAGTCTGCCAGTGGCAGCCCGCCCAGTGTGAATCATGCAATTAACCGTCACGCAAACGTGTGCCTTCAGATTGCATGCTTTGGCCTGCATCTCTTACTCTTTAAAAGCTTGAGAGGCGATTCGGTGCTTGTGTGATCACGCTAGAAATCATATAGAATTTTCTGCCAGCCTGGTTGTAAAGAGAAATAAGATAAGGGTGCGCTCACATGGATCATTTCCCCCTGGTGTATGAAATAATTCCTAAATTTTGCTTCCCCACCCCACGAGCAGCAGTAAATCAATGCCAAATTATTGCCGTAAGTAGTTAAGCGGGGTGCTTTCCAGCTGTACCAGAACTGTTCCCTCTTCCCCTTCCTGAAGGCCTGAAATAGGAAGGAGCAAAATCGGTCTGATTAGACGTGCCTTTGAAAGAACCTCTGAGCCACTCGCATGCTGAGTGCGAATGCTGCAGGTGCGTGTTTCGTCACTGGCTCCGTCTCGCTTTCCTCTTGCAGCTGCTGCCCATCCCGGATTCCGTGCCCATCTCGCCTGACGATGGAGAACACGCAGACATCTACAAGCTTCGCATCCGGGTTCGAGGGAACCTGGAGTGGGCGCCGCCACGGCCCCAGATCATCTTCAACATCCACCCAGCTCCGACGTAAGGGGCCGAGCTGTTTCCGGTCTGCAGTGTCTCCTGCCCCGGGATGTCCGTTCGCACTCTCACTAGATGCTGCTCACACCTCCTTGCAAGGGCTGAATGCTTGGGATTCGGCCCATAATCTTCCTCCTTGGGAACGCAGGAAGGTGTTTTGCAGTGAATCAGAGCAGTAGCTTCATCTAGCTGAGTGCTTTCTACATGGACTGGGAGGGACTCTGCCAGCTTCCAGGCAGGGCTTTTCACCAGTCCTTCCTAGAGATGCCAGGCACCAAAAACGGAGCCTTCTGGGTGCAAAGCGGATGCTCTACGGTCCCCCGTCTTTGGGAAGGGCCATTCTAGGCAGCTTAGCCACAATCTCCCAGCCCAAAGTACGGAGAGCCTTTGTTCTGCCTCCTGCCCTGCCTTTGTGGTGCCACTCAGACCTTTTCTCAGGAAGCGACTGGTTCCCATTCAGGCCCCGTTACGGGACTGGTTCTTGGAGAAAGAACACCAGGTGCTGCCTGTTCGCCCTCCCACTGCTCCAGCCTCTGTTCCGCCCCCCCCAAAGTGGACTTGGCGGCTCCCACAAAACGTGCAGCGTTTATCTCAGTGGTGCCAGGAGCATCATCAGGCCCGCAACAAGGGCCCCTCTCGGTTTCAGTTTCCTTGTACCAGTTTCCTTGGTCGCCCACACTTCTTTCCTGGCTGGAACTTGTTTGAGTGAGCGGTTTATTTATCTATTTCCTTTCGATACCTTGATTTTGCATTGCTGCAGGAGGAAGGTGGCCGTGGCTAAGCAGAACTACCGCTGTGCGGGTTGCGGCATCCGGACAGACCCAGGTGAGGCTGACGTGCAGGAGTCCTAGAGACCCACCGTTCCCTCAGGACCTTTGAGTCAAAGAGTATGGGTCTAATCCAGCCGTCCTCATTTTGGTGTCCCCCATGCTGTGCGTGTATTTTTAAAAATTGCCATCCACTGCTTGAAAAAGGAAAGCGGAATATAATTTAGTGACTATCTTAGAAGCATTTCAGAGCTTGAGCAAGCAGGGACTAATGACATTTTCCATGCATTTACAGGCAGACCTTGAGTGACAAACATCTGAATTACGAACAGCCCATACTTAGGAACTGCCATAAAGCCTATTCATTTTTTAAAATTACTGTGGAAAATTGTCATCACCATAGAGAGAGAGGAAACAAGAGGGGAGGGAGAGAAAGCCTTCACAGCCTCACCATAGAGAGAGAGGGAGAGAGGGAGGCCTCCAAAGCACGCCTTCCTGCCCCACCCGTCCAGAGAGGGAAATCTCTCTGGTATTTCCTTTTTGGAAAGAGGAGGCACTGGCGGGTTGGAGCAGGGCTAGAGATATTTGTAGTTTTTATTATTGATTGATTGATTAGATTTCTAACCTGCCCCATTAGTCATACGGCTCCCTGGGCAGGTTACAACAAGGAAAATACAGAATAAAATACAGTATAAAATGGAAGTTTCAAATAATAAACATTAAAGCCAACATAAAATGCACAGAACTAATGGCATACTCCACAGTTAAAATACTGCTTAAAACAGTTAGCAATTAAACACTTGTCAAAATAAAAAGGGTTTTGACTCGCACCAAATGCAAAGAAGGCGCGAGGCGAACCTCTCTGGGGAGCTTGTTCTAGAGTTGGGGTGCCACTGTAGAAAAGGCCCTTCTTTGTGTCGTCACCCCCCTTTTCCCACTCTTGTCGGCGTCCTGCTGCCCCAACCCTCACAGATACGGTGGACCGACTCTATGTGACCAGCCTTGCATACACATTTGACTCGAACGTGAATTTCTGTTTTCTAGGCATGGAACTCGTTCGTAACCCAGGGACTGCCTGCACACAGCCTAGACCTCCAGATGTTTGAGACTGCAACTCCCTGGATCCCTGGCTCTTTAGGCGGCAGGTGTGCCAGGCTGACGGAGTTGAAGTCCTGAACATCTGGAGGTCTGCCGCAGCCCTTGGCCCTGCTGCAGGGGAGGGGGATTCCGAAGCAGCCGCTCTGCCAAGGGTCTGTCGCTGCTTGGCGTGCCACGTGGGTGGGCCAGCCCTGCTCCCTCAGCAAGACGCGGGCCTCATTTCTTCCCCCTTATGCCTGCAGACTACATCAAGCGCATGCGCTACTGCGAGTACCTGGGCAAGTACTTCTGCCAGTGCTGCCACGAGAACGCTCTGATGGTCATCCCCAGCCGCATCCTGCGGAAGTGGGACTTCAGCAAGTACTACATCAGCAATTTCTCCAAGGACCTGCTCAGCAAGATCTGGAACGACCCGCTCTTTAACATGCAGGACATCAACGCTGCCCTGTACCGCAAGGTGAAGCCGCTCAACCAAGTCCGGGTAAGGCATCTTGAGGAGGGGCGTGTGGCCTTAACGCCGGCCGGCTTGGAAAGAGCTCTGCCGAAGAAGCTGTCACGGGAACGGCCGCTTGGCCGGGGTGCTGAGAATCCCGTGCTAACGAACCCGACCCAGAATGCCCTGGGACAAGAGCGAGATAGTGACAGGCGTCCGTAGGATCCCTCCCATCCCCGTCACAATCGCGTCACTGCTCTCTTCATTCACGGATCCCCCGAGAAGGGCTGCAGTTGCCTGGCCGTCCTGCTTTCCCCAGGTCTCCACTCCCCGGCACCTTCTCGCCCTGGTCCATACCTGGCAACATGCAGCGTGGCTGCTGCTGTGTGTGGCCAAAACCTGCACTCTCCCCAACCCCCTTTTGCGCTGCTTAGTGGGAGGAGTCCTGCACGTCCTGGATCCAAGCCTGGAGGCCTTCGGGTCTGGCCCGTCTCGTTCGTTCCGTCGGGTCTGCCTCTGTCTTCCCAACACCCCTTAGGCCTAAAATGCTTTTCAAGGCATATCTCCCGAGTGCCTGCATTTTGGGGGTCCTTAAATCTTGGCTTCAACCCTACCGTTGGGGAAGGGAGCTGTTCGCAGGAGCCCTCTCTGCTCCTTGCATCAGGAGTGGGGGGCCGTGAGGCAATACCAGTTAAGAAGACCAGAATTCAGCAGGCAAGCCAGCTGGATGCCCTGCGTGTGTGTGTGAGTACAGCTCCCATCGCCCCAAGGCCTGTGCAGGTGCATCAAAGGTTCGCTGAACTTTGCATGTTTGTAAATCCTTCTAGCTTTGCAACATCGCCAGGAGATGCCTGGTGAAATCGCAAAAGGAACAGAAAGGGGCGGCTTTCTAGACGAGGCGCTTCAGGGCCTTGCACAACTCTCTGCTCCTCCACAGGACTAGAAAAATGAATGAATAGGCCAAATACGCCCCTGAGGAGAGTGTGTATAATTGATAAGTGCTGAAAACGAAGACAGCTTGGGCTTGTCCAATGTGCTGCCTCCACCCGTGAGAATCTGCAATATGCACATTTTCTTGGATCTGAACTTCCCCCTTCTGTACATTTCCCCCTTCCCTCTAAAACCAGGCATTTTATTAAGTGATGCGACCTGAGTCCTCACACAGGACCCTCTCCGTGCACGTGCCCGGCAGTTCATTTGGATTCTGCAAGATACATCAGTACATGCTTTTTCTGAAAGTGCTCTTTCTGCCTAAAACCGGAATTTTTGTCTCCTTGGTTGCTTGCAGCTGCTGAGAATTCAGCTGTACCACATGAAGAACATGTTCAAGACCTGCCGCCTGGCCAAAACGTAAGCGCCGTGGGGCTGCCAGGACAGCCATGTGTGCGTGCGTGCGTGTGCCCAATTCAGGGCAAGCTAAGCCCTTGCAAGCAGCAGTGGGTGGCCGGGGGTGCGCCATGCACTTGGAAGGGCCTCCTGCCCGCCGGACGCGGGTCAGTCCCCGCGTGCGCCTTGCGTGCTGCGGGGCCGGGGTGCTTCTCCGTTCCTTTTAGCAGCCGCTGCCGCCCCCGATCCTGAGCTTTGATCCGAAGCAGCAATCACACCTCTTTCCCACCTTTCCACTAGGCAGGAATGGTGTGTTTTCCGTACACTTGTGCATGGAAAGATCTGCATCCATTGCCACGTGTGAACTTTAAACACACACTGTCTAGTTTTGTCAGATGCACACGGGTTGGAAAGCCCCAGCTGGTACCAAGTGTACACCTACAAGGTTGCGTGTGCAGACACGGTGCACTTTCCTCCTCTGCCGGTGGAAACGAGGGCAGGAAAAACCGCGTATCTGAAGTGGCGCTTTTGTGACTTGGGGCAAGCGACATGCAGCCTCCCTGTGTAAGTTGGGAAGAATACCAGACCCCACCGGATGGTTAGGACCAAACCCCGTAAAACAGAAAGCATGTTGCAGAAGCTACTGGATAAAGGAAGAGTAGCCGCTGCAGAGGAAAGGAGCGGAAGAGCACTGCGATCAGGCTGGCTGTGGCCTGGTGCTCTTGAACAAGGCGGTGCTTGGGGAATGCTGCTCAGCCCTGGCATGGGGTCCCTCGGGGTCGTTCTGTCCCCCACGCCATTCAGCTTCTACCCGGAACTGCTGAGGGGGGTCATCTGGGGTTTGGGATGCCCTTGACAGACGGCTCCGTTCCTCCTCTGCATCGTCAGCAGGTGAGGCCGAGCATGTGCCGGACCTGCCTGGCTGTGACAGTGGGCTGGACGGTGGCCAGCAAGCCTTCTCTGTCCAGACGAGACTGAGAAGCTGTCAGTGGCTGGTTCCCTTGACCAGACGGGGGGTGTTCAGCCTGTTCTGGATGGGGGCGCGCTCCCCCTGAAGGAGCAGGCCCGCGGCTTGTGGGGTGTCCCTGAGCCATCCTTCTCACTGTAGGTCCGGGTGGCGTTGGGGGCCCAGAGCGCCTCCTGCCAGCTTCGGCTGGTGGCCCAGCTACGCCCCGCCTGGACGGGGAGAGCCTGGCCTCCGTAACCTGCGCTCGGCTAATCTGGATTATTGCAGTGCGCTTTATGTGGGGCTGCCCTTGGAGACGGCTCAGAAGCTGCAGCTACTGCAGAATGCGGCAGCTGGATGACTAGCTGGGAGTTGCCAGTCTGAACGTGTAAGACAGAAAGCTGCAAGGCCGGTTCTGGCCCACCTACATGGATTGCCTGTCTGCTTCCGGTCCCAGTTCAAGGTGTTGCTTCTAACCTGTAAAACCTTGCCTTGGGACCGCCAAACCTGCCCGAGTGCCTCTTGCGACCGCGATCTACTTGGTCACTGCACTCGGCCTCTGGGGCTTCCCCCCAGTGCCAACTCCATGGGACACTTGGAAAGTGGCAGCGGGGGGAGGGCTTTCTTGCTGGTGGCCCCCGAGCTGTGGCACAAGCTCCCCACTGCGGCCTGGCGGGCACTGAGCCTGTCCTTTGGCATCAGGTGAAGGAGGCCCTCTTTTCTGAGACTTTTAAGGACGCGTTTGACCACCCAGGGGCCTGAAGGGGGTCGCCAGGTGCTGCACAGAGTCTCTCTCGTTTATTCCTTGTCAGTGCCTGTGTGTAGTATCTGCTTTTGGCTATTTAAAATGTTCTAATTTTTTCTGGTTTTAGGATATGTTTATTGTTCTGTGTAAACCACCCAGAGAGCTTTGGTTGTAGGGCAGGATAGAAATGGAATCGGGTGGGTGGATTGCCTTGCTTTGCATCACTTAAACTGGCTGCAGCCGTCACTGGAGAAGGCGAGGAACCATGTGCCCCGGCCTGCAGCCTCGTCGGCGTGCTGCGGAGCTGAGTCCCGCTGTGGCCCTTCCCTGCAGGCTTCTGGACGCCTTCGATGCCGTGCCCGGTCACTTGACGGAGGACCTCCACCTCTACTCCTTGAACGACCTGAACTGCACCAAGAAGGGAGAGCTCGTTCCCCGCCTGACAGAGCTCTTCAGGGCGGGCACGCTACATGTCGAGAAGTGCATGGTGAGTCGTCCGATGCCACACGCCCGGTCTCTGTTCTTTTCGTTTGCACGCTCTTTGTTTCTCTGCTGGGTCGGGTTGTGAGCAAAAGCCTGCTGCTGGGCCAGACAGGCAGGTGCGCGTGTGTTTGGCTGTCTGAGGCCTGCTGGGACGGCAGCTCTTTGCTCTTCCCAGTCTTAGTTCAGAGGCGAATGGAAACCGCAGCGGATGAACGCCATGGCTACTGCCTTGTTGGATTGCTGCAACTTTGGCAGGCGTCAGGCAGAGAAGCACCTCTGGCTATAAAACTGAGCCAAGTTCAAACTTCTTTGGAACAAGATTACCTGCCATGGCTGCCCTCCTGAGAATGCTGTGAGCCCTCGATTCCTAGGAACTGGGGAGACGGGCGCGAAGGCGGGCACGCTTGTTGGGGGAGACAGACGCGATTGTGCTGGGGCGGGAGATGGCCGAGATTGCGGTTGCACTCCTGCAGGAAAGACGGGCGCAATCTCAATCGCGGGGGTGGGGGGAGATGGTTGTGGTCGGCACCCAGTGCGGAGTGCACAACCTGAGTCAAAATTTTTATGAAAGTTTTGTTTGCGACCCGATTTGGTCGTGAACGGAGGCGTTTGTGAGCCGAGGTACTACTGTAGTTAGCGAGGAAGGAAGTGTGCTTTGCTCGGGATTGCTAGCCGGCTTTGTGGAACAAACGGGAAGCCAAGAGCAGTTAAACAGGAGGGATGGTAAGGGGACCTGGGGGCCTGGACAGAGATGGCCAAAGAGATGAGGGGTTGGGGGAGCCCAAGAACATGAGGGGGATGCTGAGCACATGGGCAGGGAGAGGAATCTCCCACCTTGCTGAGCAGGGAAGGGCAGGACGTCTCGACAGAAAGACCGCGCAGATTAAAAATGAACGCATCACCTCCTTTTGTAACACCTGGCATACGATGCCCCACACGAGTTTCAATTCTGCCTACAGCGGCTTTCCCAACCTGGCGCCCTCCAGATGTGCTGGCCTGCGATTCCCAGAAGGCCATGCTGGCTGGGAAGGACGGACTTGCAGCCCGGCACATCTGGAGGGTGCCAGGCTGGGAGAAATCGGTGCAGAGGAAAGGGCATTCACCACAGCCGGCGGGGGGCGCGCCGTGCGATGTGTGGGGAAAGGGCTGCGTGTGAAGCGGCCCCACGGACGGAGCAGGGCGCAGGCGGGGCTGGAGCTGTGTGGCCCCCTCACCCTCACCCGCTGCCGCCGCCGCCGCCTCCCTCCTTGCAGCTCTGCCAGGCCAAGGGCTTCATCTGCGAGTTCTGCCAGAACGAGGAGGACATCATCTTCCCCTTCGAGCTGAATAAGTGCAGGACGTGTGAAGGTAGGCAAGCGACGAGGATCCGCGTGCCTCCTGCTCCTTTCCTGGGTGCAGCATTCCCGGTCTAGATACCACTAGAGGGGAAAACTGTTAGTTAAGTGGATTTAATTCCCCGATAGGCGGGTTTGCAGCCTGTTCCCGCAAGTGCTTGTGTGAGACTTCTCCAGCCACTTGGATGGCCTCTGCTGGCTGCATCGCATGCCCCAAAAGATGGGGAGGAAGCTGGGGCTCAGCCGTTCTGCGGCCTGCCATGCAGTCCCGGGGCGCCTCGCGCACGTGCTGATTCGCCCTTGCCTCCAAAGCAAGGATGGGGAAGCTCTTTCCTGGGCAGGGGCACTGACCCGCAGGGAAAGAGCCGAGCGGGTGGAGGTGGCCCCATCGCCGTCTCTCTGCACAAAGCTGGGCAAGGGACAGGTTCCTCGGCGCCTCCCACCTGGCACGGCCTTTCCACCCCACCCTGCAGGCCTGGCCTGGCCTGGGCTTGTCCCATCTTCCCAGCACTTCCCCCCGCAGTTCAGACAGGCAGGTGCAGCTGGGACGCTGCAGGCTGCGCTTTGCCCGACTCTCCCCGGGACGTGTGACCTCTCAGCTCCGGTTTCAATCCTTCCGGCAGAGTGCAGGGCCTGCTATCACAAGGGCTGCTTCCGGTCGGGGCCCTGCCCCAAGTGCCAGCGGCTGCAAGCTCGGAGGGAGCTGCTGGCCAAGCAGAGCATGGCGGCGGACATCTCAGACTACGAGCAGGAGCAGGAGGAGGGAGACGACGAGGAGGAGGCCACAGCCGGCGCGACCACGTGACAGCGGAGGGGCTCTGGCTCGGTGCCCGGCCTATGCCTGGAGAGAGGGACTTGACCGCCGACTTGCACAGACTCTCCCGTGGCCAGTGGGCCCAGCGGATGGCCGGTCCCCAAGGGGTCTGTCGCACTTGGCTCAGGAGGTTTCCCTGCCCTGGCCGTCCGAGCTGCAGGCCTGCGGAGAGAACGGCCCGGCTGCCATGCCCGGGCGCAGTGGGAAGCTGAGCGGAGCTGCCGCCGTGAGCGGAGCGGGACCGCTTCGCTTGTGTCCCCGACTGCTGTGCCTCAGCCTCGCCTCCCCCACCAGGAGAAGCTGGGCACGGGGGGCATGCCGTGCCCTCCCGGAGGGAGATCCACCCCTGGACGGCTTCGGTTGCTGTATTTACTGCTGTGTGCTACGTGAGGCGGCAGTCAGCGAGGTTTTCCCTCTGCCAAAACCGTTGCCTATAACTCTGCGTCTTCTGCTGCTGAAGTTCCCTTCTCCAAACCTGTTTTGTGCCTGCGGTATTCGAGATGAGGTGGGGAAGCCGGAGGAGAGGGGCATCGGGCCTTCCCAGCCAGCACTGCTGCGGGTGCTGGAGGAAATGGACGGGTGGCCAGGAGGCCAAAGCCTTGGTTAGGGGCTGCACCTGCGAGCAAGTCGGCTCCATTTTCTACGCCTTCTCAAACCGGTCTGTCTGTTCCCTCCACCCTCGCCACATACGCTCAGATGAGATGCGCCACCGGCCCGGTTTCCTTGCCTCCTTCCCCCAATCCTCTTCTTTCCACCTGCCCGAAACATCTGTTCCCAGCAGCAGCAGCAGCAGCACGGGCGGCTGCCTGAGGTTGGGCCATCCACTTCCAGGGCCCTGGGTGGTCCCTCAGACCTACAGAGGAGAGCCTAGGGTTTTCCTGATGTTGATGATCAGGTGGGCCATCTCTGTATCTTTTTGACTTCGACTCCCAGGACCCCGCCAGCATGGCTAGCCGGAGGTGCCTTTCCATTTCTGCAGCACAGGAGACTCCGTGTTACTGACCGTGTTTGAAGTGGGAAGTCAGGCAGGTCACGAGGCTGGGGAGCAGCCTATCTTCAGCCGGCCACAGAGCTCTCGTCCCGCTTGAGGCGACCGGTCCGGGAGCATGGTGGGAGCACGACAGCGAGAGCGCTTGGGGCATGGCGGTCACTCTTGCACGGTGAGACGGAGGTCGTTCTCGGCCTGTGGAATTGGGGCCTGTCCTGGAGAGGCCGGCTGAGCCCTGCACTGCACAGAGTCCGCTGCAGTCAGAGATGCGGGACTCTCGCACGTGCTCAGAGGCCGTCCGCAGCGGCTTTGCTCTGCGGTGGCTCGGAAGCTCCCTTTGCTCTCCTGCCCTCCTCCCGCTCTGGCATCCAGGCAGCCGTTCTCTGACGGGCCTCCTCCCTCGCTCTGCCTTCGGCCGTTGAGCCGCTTAGTCGGCTCCTGTTCACTTGCCGCTGGAAACGCAAGCGCTCGCCATCCCATCCGCCTCCGTCCATCAGCGCGGGAGTCTTCTGCTTTTCTTCCCTGCTTTTTGGGTGCTCTTTCTCGGAGCTCTTGACGAGTAGGTTGCATGCCCTTGCTCCGCAGTGGGGAGCCAGTGGAAGGCCAGCCCAGAGGCAGTCCTGCATGCAAGCCTCCGACCCTTACGTGCTGCCACAGACGTGAGCAGCTGAGGTTCACAGGTCCAAGTTCCGGCTGCCTCGAAAGGCCGGCTGCATCCCCAGTGCCACAGAGCCACACGCCGTATCCTCCCCCCCGCCCCAGGGATCCCACTGCTCCTCTGCCTGCCTGCCGTTTGCCGTGGCTGCTTGGGCCACAAACCCAGCTGCCGGTTTCCTTACTATACTCGCCATCAGTCAGAGGACGACGGTTCCAGCAGCTTCACTTTCACCTTGGCCAAGCTCAGCCTTTCCTTTTGGAAGCGGCAGATGTGCCGAGAAGCGGAAGACGCACACGTGGGCCATGCTCCGGGCATGTCTCTGACTTGAGTGCTCTTATCTGACTTAGTCGCGCCTCTGGGGAAAGCACGCACCCGCCTTGCTGCAGTCCGTTTACAGGCGCTTGGCCGGAGTCGCTTCACACACACCTAGATGGCGCGAACTGACAACTTCAGCCACGCGTCTCTAGATCAGCTATGCTCCTGCAGTCCCAGTTTGGGGGGAAGTAAAGTCTGAAGGCTGACAGGACCTCAGTCTTGCACTGGCAGGGATGGTGCGGGCTCTGCCTCCATGCCGGGTCCGGCGGTGCCCCACGGATTCCTCACCGGCCTGTTGGAATGCGTGGTCCTTGGCACGTGTCCCTTTTTCTGAGCTCGCCTTTGTGCCGCCAGAGAAAGGCCCTCTTGCCACGTGGCCGGACTTTCAAGGGCAGCTCAGACTTGGACCTGTGAGCCTCAACCGCTCATGGAGAAACAGGTGGTTTGTGGAAGCACGTGAGGGTCAGTGGATCGCCTGAAGGGAGAAGTGGCTTGGCATATTGTCCCCAGCATGTCATTAAACCAGGAGAGGGTGGAATTCTGGGTCAAGTGGCGCAACCCAGAATCTCCTGGGGGCAGCTTTTGCGCGAGCTGCAGAAATGGCAAGATACTATTTTTTAAGAACCATTTCCGGCATCGTGTTCTTTGCCCTGCCAGACACACAGAGGTTTATCCAGTGACTAAACCCCGATTAAAAGTGATACACAGTTGTCAGGCAAAAGTGACTTTGCCAGGATCTTAAGGTTTGCTTTAACTAAAACAATTTTATTTCAAAAGTCATTAACCCCACCTCTGCTTTTAAAAAAAGAAAATCACAAGATTGGTGGCTTTAACTCCGTGTTTGCAGAGCGTCAGAAAGCTGTCCTTTCCTGCTTCCTGCTAGAATTGGCACTGAAAGATGCTGGTGTTGTTTCGTAACTGCGTTTGCTTACTTCAAGGTCACCTTGCCGTCTGGCCCAGAGCCGGGCTTCGGATGGGGTGGAAATACCTACTGCGGGTTTGACACCTTCCGAGTACCGCAGATGGCGCGGGCTGTTCATTCCAGGCTTTAGAAGGGACACACTGATATCATTGGCAACGAAACGTACAGGATGGTGGGGGCTTGGTTGGTAGTTTGGCCTGTTCGAGGGCCAGGCCGGGGGGAAGCGTCCCCCAAACAGGCTGCTTGGAGCAGTCGGAGCAGCCGAGCAGAGCGCAGGCAGGTGCCTGGACTCGCAGCAGGTTGCTTGCTTGTGTGATGGGGCAGGAAGGGATGGAAATGCAGCAGAACTTGGTGAAGCGGGCACGCGAGAGTGCGGGCTTGGAATCCCCGGGACAGCTTTGCCTGATGGCCCACCCACCCCACCCCACCCCACCCCTTCGGAGAGAGAGGACCCTTTGCCCTCATTGCAGTGCCCACGCAGTTGCTGTTCCCCCTCCCAAGGAGCACGAAGCATGTTAGCCTGAAGGTGTAAGGAAGCTGGCTTCCACACTTCTCCTGATCTCCAAGATTTTTGTTTTAGCAACGTGCGTGTGAGCTTCGCAACATGGTCCATGCTGTGTCCTCTTCCCGACCGACTTAATCAGAGAACCTTTGAGAGCTTCCCAGGGACTCCATTTTCTGGATAACCTTCAGCAGCTCCCATAGAACTGACAAACCAGATTGCAGAGTTCTTCCTTGCACCCCTGAACAGTTCTTCCGTTTGCAGGACCAAACGACAGGCTGTATCCATCATGCGCTTGAACAACGCCACCTAACCTGGCAGCTTTTATTTTGGAGGGGGAAAGAGGCGAATCGGACCCCTTTCCAGAACATGCCCCTGACCCAGGGTGGAGTCCTACAGCTTCCACTTCTCTCCTGAAAGCAGCCAGGTTAGCCACACCTGTTGAAATGCGTGACTCGCATCAGGTGTGCTTTAGACCCCAGCTGTGCCTCATCGGAGACTTTTGCCTGAAACATTCAAGATTGACCACACAGCAGCCCTCGAACGGATTGGATTGTCTCCAGTCTGCTGCCTCTCAGATGTAAGACTTCTCGATATTTTTTTGGGGGGGGGGGGTTGTTTTTGAAAGCACTTTTAACACTCCGGGACATTTCTTCTATTTTGCCTCTGTTTGATAGCTTTTTTCTAGGAGCACTGATTCTGTTTAGGAAACAAGCAGGTGTGTGGGAGGTTGTGTTTTATGTGAAAGTGTTAAAGGCTCTTTCTGCAATGGCCGGAAAGCCCAAAGGGAGGACGCCACACACAGCGGAGGCGTTAAGATGAACTTCCCAACACCTGTGAAGCTGTGATGGATTCCTGGTTGCCACAGCCCTGCAGGATGACTACTAATTATAAATACTGTAGCTGGTATGTGAAAACTCTTTGTAAAGGAACAGTCGCAGTGTTCGCCGAAACTGGATACCCCTCTGCTGTTCCATTGCACAACGTAACTTTGAAATGCCGTCCATGATAAAATACATTTAAAAGGAAGCGTCTGCTTTTCTGGTTTTTCACATTTGGTTGAGTGCTGGAATGATCCTTCAGTTTCTTTGGTGTGTGTCTTGGTGGTCGTGTGTGGAGTGATGGAAGAAGCCCCCCCCCCCCACACACACACACAGACAGCCCACAATGGGCTATACATAAGTGTTCTTCAAATGCCTGGGTTCCCTGCAGTGTCAGCAATAGCTGAAGACCTGCTCCAAGACTGGGCCTGGGGACCCATGGAGGGCCAGCCAGCGAAGAGACCCTTCTGAAAAGCAGGAGACGCAGGAGGTGTGCTTCTTGGGCATATAACGAGGGGCCAGTGGACACACTGCAGATGCGGCTGCTGCAGGTCCAACCCTCCTTTCCCTAGCGCATAGCCCCCTTCACAGGACGCGGCTCGTCCGCTGAATTTCCTGTTCCCTGGCTCACGATGGCCTCCACACCGTGGTCCAGGTAGCGGCAGCTGCGCAGGTGTGAGGGCGCTTCCCAGGTGGAGGGTGCTGTGCGGTGGGGAAGGGCCTGCCTGGCGAGGGGCGCGTGCCTGCGAGATGCCTGGCCTTGCAGCGGAGGCCCATCTCACCCAGCCGCCGCCCTGCCCGTCGTCTGAAGCCTCGCTTCTCTCGAGTGGGAATGTACCACTGGGTGTCTTACTTACTTTTTAAAAAATTTATTATGGAAGAAAAGGAATTCGGAGAAAATGCCTTGCGCCACAGTGCTCCAACAGTCGCTCCTCAACTGCTGCTCCTGCCACCAAGCAAATGGAAAATCTTTCCACACTGGTTAGTGGTGTCTGTAACACTAGAGCTGCATAAACGGGTGCGAGTACCAAAATGCGAAAAACAGTAAGAAGGGAAAATGGCTTTCGGCAGTATCTCGGCTGCGTGTCCCAGTACCCGTAAGCTTCAACGTGGCAGGCGGGCACTCCAGTCCCTCCACCAACGCAAGCAAAGGTTCGCTTCAGCCGACAGGGTTGCTTTCTTTGTGCCAGGTGTAACTCCCAACCCTGAAAACTCCCAACCCCCCCTCTCTGGTCCCGGTCCCTGTCATAACTTCCAGAGGCCTGGAGCTGCTTGGCCTTTTAGGCTAGAAGCATGGCTTATCCCGCAGAATCCTGCAGAGTGGGGGGCAGGGAGTGTAACCCTGGCTAGAATAAAACATTAGGATTGTCCTAAATCCAAGGGACTTGTCATGCTTCTCCCTAAAGGACCGAGAATGGTAAAGGTTTTAGAAGGGCTGATCCCCAAGCGCCAGCACAGCTGATACTGTTCCTTCACAGCCCTGTACCAGGAGCGAGCACCTTGAGGGGCCCACCTCTGATCTGACCCCCTATGAACTAAGGTGGGGTGAGCAGCCCCTTGAGCAGTCTCTTCCCAGGGCTCCCGGACTGCATTCATCACCCTTTATCCTTTGGGGACACCCCTCTTCCGTCACTCAGCAGGGTCCAAGTAACACTTCCAAACGATCAAGACGGGTGATTGCCCTCCGGGAGTCTTGGAAACGGGAGTTCATGGCAGCAATTGCCTTACAGAGGTTCTAGCACTGCCTGCAAAGCCAAGCGATTTCCTCGGTGGTCTCCAGTGCCCATGCAAAACTATGATTCCCAGGCTTCCCTGCAGAGGCTGTGCTCCTTAAACCCATGAAAGCTTCTCCAGTGTGGCCAACAGGTAGGGCTCCCCTGGGCAGGTTTGTCAGTTCACCTGCCGAGCCACTTAAAACGGCTTGAGTGCCTTTCCCCACCCGACAGCTGACTCCTTCCCTCCCCTACCGGAGAATTAACGTGGGCTGCCCCACCAGAGAAGCTCGCGGGCTTTGTGGGAAAGGGGTTCTTTGGTGCCCCAGACGGGTCAGGAGATCAGCCGAGGCAGAAGAGGCTCCAGCAACAGCGGCTGTTTTCTTCACGAAAGCAAAAGCAGCCTCGGCTCCACTGCAAAGCTCACACGCCCTGGCGCTTCCCGAGCCCATGTGCCACAGAGGCTACCGGGTGAATCTGTGCGGTCCGTACTTGCGCTCGAACTGGCCAACGTCAAACTTCCTCTGGCAGCCGGCGTAGTTCATGTAGCGGATCTTTCCAAAGACGGGCCGCTCCGCCCAGCCTTGGTCGTGGATCCCACAAATGGACCACATGCAGCCTGGGGAAGACAGAAAGCGTCAGGAACGCGCAAGGCCCCCGCCTTTTGCTCTGCAGCGCGCTGGCACCGAGGCGGCTGAGCAAGGCCATGAATAAAGGAAAGGCAGCATCCCGCTTTCCTGAAGCCGGATCTAGAGAGGGGCCCATCTCTTGCTCACATGGCGGAAGGGAGGAGTGGACACAAGGTCCGGTCCTTGATCCGCTTGGGCAGCGGCGGGAGAAGCGCGTGGCCCCCACTGCAGGGTCTCCAGCGGCCCAGCCATCCACCCCACAAGGAGCAAGCTTGGTTCAGAATCTTTGCAGAAAGGGAAGGGGAATTTTCAGTTTGGGTTGAACTCGTTCCATGGGCAGATGCTGCTTCTCCCGCTGCTCTGGCAGGAGGCTTTTTTGATTTATAAGGTTTGATAACTGGACATGTTTCAATAAAAAACTACGCTTCCTTCTGAGCTTGAAAGGAGAGAGAGAGGGAGAGGCGGCACAACGAAGGCAGACTGGATCCATACACGTCACATCAAACTTTTTTCTGCGAATCCCAGGACGCCGATTTGCCAGAACCACCGCAAATCCCCCCCTTGACATGGATGGCGTTCACATGCACAGGGATAACAAGGAACTCTGCTGAGGACTTATCATAACAAGGGAAAGAGCTCTGGCTTCTCCACTGGCTCTTCACCGTTTTGGACCAAGGGGCCCTGTCAGGCCCAAAGCGAGAGGAAGTAAATCTATCGCTTGTGCAGCTCGTGTCTCGGTGAGACACTGCCTCTGGACTGCAGTGCGCCAGCACATCCCCTGGCTCTCTGCTCCGGGCAGGCCAGCCGGCTTCTGTCTGTGCGTGACGCACGCCTGCAGACCCCGGAGCCTCCAGCCCTTTCATCAGGGGCCTCCCGGCCAGCCAGTCCTGGTCTGCGGGCACGGCTGCTCGCTGCCTTCTCCCAAGCCACCTGCTCTTCTCCAGAGCAGGCTGCAGTAGGTTCCACCCTCCCCTCTTTCTTCTGCCAGGGGGAAAGGGCCGGGGACCCTCATGTTGGCTGTGGGATGCTGGAGAGGCCGGGGCCAGCCTGTCTGGAAGACATGTGCCATCAAGGGGCTCCCCAGATCAGAGGGTGCTCGCCAGCGGGCCATGCTAGCAGAACATCTGGAGATCCACCTCCTGCCCACCCTGCTGAAGAGGACCTCCCGGCCCCCGCCAGGCACTCACCCACATAGCCGTTGGGGTCCCTGCCGTCCAGTTCGTAGCGATCGTTGAGGAAGATGGAGAACTGCAGGGCCTCCTCGGGGGACCTGGTCCACTCCAGGATCTTCTTGGCCCAGTACATCCGTAGGAAGCCATGCATCTTCCCCTCGTGAACCATCTGCAGCTGAGGCAAGAGGTGGAGGAGGGTCGTGAGCAGTCGCTCGGGCAAAGCCGTGGCAACCTGTCGTTCTGCAAGGCACTGCAGACGGAGTGGGCTTTGCCGAGAGGAGCAACTGCGAGACTGAACCCGGGGAAAGTGGACGGGAGCTGGGAGCCACCTGCCTCAGGCAGAATCATCACGAGGGAATGGAGACGGTTGCTCAAACGCAGAAGGGGACCAGCAGGCTATAAACACGGAGAAGCTTACTAGCCGAAGATGCTTATGGGCGTGCAAGGAACCCATTTGGGGTGGAAATCAAATGGACTCCCTGGTCTCCTGTTCACTTTGCAGAGGTCCAGGGCTCAAGTTCCTGTAGGGCGTGCCCAGGTTCGCAAGGCACATCTTCCAGGCCGCTCTTCCCCAGTGGCAGCGAGCAGGCCGGCTGCCGGCACTGGTGGCTGGTCCACGCGCGTCTGTGGGCTTCCTCTTCGCTCGGCTCGCTTTGCAGAAGTGGGCCAAGCACGAGAAGAAGTCTGCAGACACGAGGGGGCCAGATTCCAAAAGGATCCCTCCCAACCCTGCGCAGGGACCCCAGCAGGGGGTGGAACACACCGGCGATACCTGCAGAGTAACAGGTATCGGTGTTGCCATGTTCCTGCTCGACGCCCCAAGCCCAATTGCGAGGGTCAGGGTGAGCGAGTGAAGGGGAGACGCAACGGGGCACATGGCCACGTGGTGGAATGGAGAGACCGGTGGGATCTCTTGATGAAAGAGAAGAGGAGCACAGAGGGTGCAGGGAGGAGGTCAAAGAGGGCATCGCGTCCGGCAGAGGAGAAGCCCCAACTGAGGAAGACTCCCCCACAGACGAGCTGGGCAGGCCGGGAAGCCCCAGCCACAGGGCAGGCGGGCTACCTGCGCGGCATTCCAGAGAGGGTCGTGCGTCTTGCCCTCCTCCAGCTGCTTCAGCGTGTACAGGTGCGGCCGCTTGTCTTTGGAGTGGAGCTCCAGGGTCGTCTTGGCCCAGTCATAGGCACCTTGGCAGAGCAAAAGACAGACAGCGCCGCAAGTTTGGAACTGGCTCAGACAAAGCCTCAAGAGAAACGGAGCGGAATCCTACCAGTCCAAAAAGTCAAGCACCTGGTGAGGGGAGAGAAATCATGACGATGGTTCCACCTGGAACCTGGTGCAGCTTCCAGCTCGTGCCACATGTTTTCAGGCAGGGGCGCTTTCCAAGAGCTGCAGGCACCGCTTAGACCAGAAACCGGCGTGTGTGTTCTTGTGGAAGAGGACAGATTTCCCGAGTGCTGCCAGAGCCCAAGTTGCTTTGGTGCCAGACGCAAGTACCCCAAGCAGCCTCTCCAGGTGCCTGCGCGAGCACACGCAACCTCGGGGGGCAGATTCTGGCGTGGGGTGCGGGTTCTTCCTGCAGAAGCCTTATTAAGAGGAACAGAAACTGCCCACCCCAAGAACAGATTTTGGAGGCACATTCCAGGGGGATGGAGTTTGGGATGGGGGCAGAAGTTTGATCTGCCACCCTTCCCATTCTGCTGGCAGGACACAACCCCACGTGCTTCTTTCAACGACCCACTGCTGCTCTCAACTATTGGGAGCCGTGTGGTTCCGTGGTTAATGGTGTGGGACTGGGACCCAGGCGATCCAGGTTCTAGTCCCCACTCAGCTGTGGAGACAATTGGGTGACTTTGGGCCAGTCTAACTACCTCGCAGGGCTGTAGTGAGGATAGATGGAGAGGAGGAAACGAATTCTGTAAGCTGCCTTGAGCGCCTTCAAAGGACATTAGGCAGTACATAAATAAAATGCATAATAATAAATACAGCAGGACCCCCATATCTGTGGGGCAGAGGTTCAAAGCCCCCCAGCAGATGCCTGAAACTGCAGATAGTAGTGAACACTGTATACTGCATCCATGGGGGTTAGGGGCACAGGACCCCCATGAAACGGGAAAGCCATGGATACCTCTAGAAAAATGTGGGTATCTCTAGGGACTCTCTTTGAGGTGGCCTCACTCGGTCTCCACAAGAGCCAGCCTCACTCATGTTTTGTCTCTTGGTGGGTGCAAAGACTCTAGAGATATTCACATTTTTGGCAGAGAGATTCATGTTTTTTTTCCCTATAGATATTCATGTTTTTTTCCCCTAGAGATAGTCACAGTTTTTTCTCTAGAGAGATTTGCAGTTCTTCCACTTTCGCGGGGGTCCTGCACCTCTAAACCCCAGCAAATGCGGACTGCCGTGGAGTTAAGTGAAACTCCAGCAACCGAGACGGCGGGGATGGGGGTTCTGCTGCATTGTGAGCTTCCCAGAATGCTTTGGCTATTGGCCTCTTCACGATGAGGATCGTTACAGAAGGGATGCCGTGCAGAACGACAAACGGCAGTTGTTACCTTTCACCTGGTCGTAATTCTGGTTGTAGAAGCAGAAGTTGTCGGCCAGCTCCCTCCGCACCACGGCCTCCTCAATGAAGCTGTCCACCGAGTCCTTGAACCGGGCCCGGTGCTTGCGCACCTCCAAGATGGCACGCTGCACAGAGACCTGGCCTGCGGGAAGAACCACAGGTGACTCACCTGCGCACCACCTTGCGGCCAGTTGCGCTGACGGGGGCAGGTCGTGTGCTGGGTATTCTGGACTACAATTCCCATTAGCTGTACAGGCTCAATCTGCAGCATCATGTGAAAGGGTGCTGGTGTGCCCACAGATGCCTCTCTTGCTGCCCACCAGGTACTCTGGCCCTCCTGGTTATTATTTTTTTATTTAGTGTTTAACTTTTTTTAAAAAAATGCACTCCTAAATGGTTGCCCTGAAGCTTTGTCCTTAGATTCCTGGGAAAGTTACTCTGCTTACAGCCTCCCCAGCTTGCCTGCTGGGAAATGAGTGTTTTGTGCCCAGCCAAGCCCTCCATGGCAGCCGTTTCGGGAATGGGCAATGCCCTCCATGGCAGCCATTTTGTGAGAGTGCTCGCAGCACCCTCATGAGGCTCAGGGACCCCAAAAGGACAGGGATCCCTGAAATCATGAGGGGTTGCAGCATCAAACATCCGGAGGGCATTCCTGCCTACTCTTGCTTTATCTTGCCTTCCTCCTCCTGTCCCGTCAGTTTCAAACATCAGCTAAGACTGCAGGATCCCGTATTTCTGCAGGCCGCCACGACCCCCGATCCCGGGGCGACAGACAGAAAGCCACCCATGGGCCGGCCCCAGATGGTCCAAAGCAGAGCCCCGGAGAGGCCCTGGGGAGGCCACGCCACCCCCCACTCACCGAAGTGGAACCACGGCGAGAGGTTGCTCAGGGCTGCCCGGTTGGGGTTGTTCCTGTCGGTGCCGAAGAACCGCAGCCGCTCCTGGATGAACTGCTCCAGCACCAGCAGGCCGGCGGCCGTGCCTGGCGTCGCCCACGCCACCTCCTTCACGGAGCGGTCCACCTCCAGGCTGGCGCGGCAGGCCTCCCAGTCGATGGGCTAATGAGCGGCAACAGGCACGGGTGAGCGTCGGTGGCCACGGGCGTCTCGGGACAGATGCCCTGCGAGTCTGCAGGGGCGTCGGAAGATGCCTCCGACGGAGGGAACCCGGCTGTTCTTGCCACCGCAGTCGCCACCGACTGCCAGGCCCGGCCCTTTTCTCTGGGCCTCCAGGCAGGAGTTTTTCCTGCTCTGCTTGGAGGGGCAGCTGGGACGGAACGGAGGACCTTCTGCGTGCACAGCAGGGACCCGGCCACAGCTAGTAGCAGCCCCCGAGACGGTCGAGGCCTGGGCTTGTGGGACAGCCAGGAAGGCAATCCGGGACCTACTTTGCTCTTTAAATGGAAAATGCCCGCCCACTTCCCAGGCCCGGTTCAAGGGCTCCCAGAGACTCGGTCCGAAGCGTGCCAGCCCCTGAAACGCGTGCTTGTTCAAGTGGCAGCAGGACGCTTCCTTGCCTCATCACTGCAAACCCCGAACCCCCCAGGCCCGCGGGAGCGTCTTGAGGCGGATGATTCCTCAAGTTCATTGGCGCACCGTGCAAAAGGAAGTCCATCATGCAGGACGTGAGAGAGTGCCGGGATCTGCCAACCTAAGATTTCACGACAGCGGTTGTCGTACGTGGCTATAAAAGGGGGCCGCACCCATTCACAGGGAAGGACAAGTTTAGCAATGGCTGTCACCACACTAGCCGAATGGAGCCTCCAGGTTTGGATGCAGTCTAGCCCTAAATACATTGCTGGGGGCAAACAATGGGAAAGGCAGTTGCCTTTGCGGTTGATTTCCAGAACGCGTCTCCCGCAACCCGATGCCCTCCAGATGCGCAGGACGGCAACTCCGGTAATTCAGCTACTGCTGTACTGCCCAGCACATCTGGAGAGCACCAGGCTGGGGAAGAGAGCGGACACGGGATCTGCTCGGCGGCCCCATGGTCGGGTCCGGCAGCGCTCTTGCATTCCCATGAATGGATACCGAGAGCACCGCACTGCCTCCTCCGCAGTCCCAGGGTTGCCGTCTGCAGCTGTCGTCGCCTCCTGGGGCGATGAGGCAAAGCAGGAGGACTGGCAGTTTCCCAAGTGGACCTCTTCTTGCTCCCCCTCCCCTCGAAACAGGATGGTGGACTAGGCAGATTTTTCCTTGGATCCGACAAGGTAATTCTTAAGCTCTGCGCCTGCCTCAGTCCATGCCGGGTTGAGTCTCAGTATTGCCCAGCCAGAGGAGCCCCCCAGAACTACTGCAGCTGTGGGCCAAAGGTTGCCAAAGACCGAAGATCCACCCTTCTCGACCCCCAAACCGCTGGTTACCTCTGCCTGGAACCCAGCAGGGAACGGGTGCCTGACAACAGGCGGAAACTCGGTAAGAAACTCTGCAAGATGGTCGTGAATCTTCCGGCGAATCGTCCTCGCCCCGTATTCCTGTTTATCAGAGGCAACCCAGCAGGGAACAATATTGTGGGCATCAACCTGGGGAGAAAAAACGGGGGGAAAGTCAATTAAAATGCAACTGTGGAAGGTCAAGGTCAATTCTTTGGACTTTTCCAGAGAAGACTCTGCCATCAGAGGCCAGGATGTCCAAGCTGCGGAGCGATCCACCGGGACGTTCCTATTTTCTTTTGCTCCTGCAGTGCAACACCTTCTCTTTCTCAGCTCGCTCGCGCATCCAAGGCCAGTGCCCAATTCCTGTGTGTTGCTGGCCAGCTGCAAACGCAGGAGTGAAATTCAGCTGCAGCAGTGGGTGAGGGGGGCGCTCGACCCACGATGCAGGGAAGCAGCTTGAGGTGTGCAAGCAGGCCGATTGCTGGCACTGGAACCAGGCTGAAGCCTCATTCCTGCCAGAAAAAATACCCAGAGTCTGGCAGCACCAGTTCACTGGGGCATCTGAGCACTGGCATTTTGTAAAAAAGAGCGAAGCAAGCTACAAGAGGCTGCGGGTCACACTGAAGACCACGGAAACAAGAAGTTTTTTTGGCAATGTGAATTGATGCCCAAGAAAATGGGGTAGGGGCATATGAAGTTCCCCCAAAGGCCTGAAGATAAACGGAGTGTGTAGTAAACAGACAGCCGGTGTGGTGGTTAAGAGCACAGGGCTGGGCCTTAGGTGATCTGGGTTCCAGTCCCGGCTCGACCATGGAGCCAAGTAGGTGACTTTGGGCCAGGCACACTCTCAGCCCAACCTGCCTCACAGGGTTGTTGTTATGGGGATGTTACGGGAGCAGAAGGAGAATGATGCAAGTCACTTTGAATTCTTGAAAAAGGAAAAAAGTGGGATAGAATCAAATAAATATATATATACACAAATGATCTTTATTTGGAAATTCAGGGGTGGTGGCCAAATGCGTTTCGCCAGAAAAAGATGGATGTGAACCATCATGTCCGTTCAGACCCTCCACCCTGCAGTGATCACCTGCTACACCCCCCCCCCCCCGGGATGCTCCCCAGTTGACCCACCTGGACAAACGGCACGTCGGGCGGAAGCCGGTCCCGGACGTCCTGCACCCACTGCAGGGGAACGCGGAGAGGGGCAAAGTCCGTCACCACCCCCCCAATGCCGTGCTGCGTCACAAAGCGGGGAAGGGTGTCCTTGGCGAAGCCGGTGAGCAGGTGGAAGGGAATGCTGAGCTCTTGGCACTCCTGAGGAGCAGGAATGGGATACGGGAAGAGGATGGTTTGGCTCTGTGCCGGAATGCCACCTTTGCTAAGACTTTATACTGTTACATGTATTTTATATTGCTATTTATGTATTTTAATTAATTTATTTGTAAGCCGCCCCGAGGCTTCAGCGAATGGGGTGGCCTAGAAATTTTCTAAATAAATAAATAAATAAATAAATACTGGCTATCATGGCTGCTGTTCGGGTATTGATACCTCCCTTCCGGTCCGTCCCACTGCGACAGTCACTTGCCTACCTGTCCTGGACTGAAGCCAACTAGAGCATCTTTCCCCCTTCTGTTTTTAAATTCTCACTCTATTCAACACTGTGTAAAGGAAAGGCACAGAACCCCCGTTTCTCGGCCTCTTCTTCCAAAATGGGCTTCGGTCCTTAGGTGGAAAGAGGTTCTCCATCCGTGCCAGAAAGTTCTCCTGGCAGCATGTGCAAGAATCAGCTGCCCTCAAGGAGGCCCAGCCCTCGTGCCTCTACTCATCTCTTAGGAGCAGGCCTCCCAAATTGGAAGGAGGAAAGCCCAGGGCACTGACTCATCCAGACACACAACAGGCACCCTCACTTGGAGCTTTGCTGCCCCGGGGTGGCTGGCTCACGGCTGCTCCTGAGGCTGGCGGCTGGCAGAACTCCCTTCTCCCACAAGGAGACAAAGCCAGAACAGGGACTCACAGAGAGTCACGGTGAGAAGCCTCCTTCGTCCCCAGCTGCTTTGGGCCCAGAGGAGCTTCAATTTGCCGCTTGGGCTATCGACCTTATGAATCAATAGGGTCATTCCACAATTTGCACAGTAGGTCCACTTTCACCCTGTGAATCCCCTCTCCCCACACTCCCCGCCCGCCCCATTCCATGCCGGTACCTCGGCCACTTCCTTCAGGCCTTGAAGCATGAAGCCAAAATGGCGGATGGTGGCTTCCAGGAACTTGGGCACCAAGCAGAAGCAGACGTGGAGCGGGAGCTTCTGCTTCAAGGCCAGGCGCTGGGCGTAGAGGAAGGCCCAGTTATCTGCAAAGGGAAACCAGCAGGCCGCGATCAGGCAAGAGGCAGCGGGTGAAGGGAAGGCCCAAAGGGGTTCGGCTACCCGGCCTCCGCGAGTCTGAATTCCGGCCCTCCGGCAGCAATTAACCCGGCCTTCCGGCAAGGCAGCAACCCTGCGGCTGTCGGGGTGGGCATATGGGGGCCCACAGCCGCCCAACAAAGCTCCCCGGACCGCAACCCCCCTCACCCCAGTTGGTGTCCACTGCCCTGCCGCCTGGGACTGACAGGCACTGCAGCCCAACACATCTGGATCTGGGGGGCAGCAGGGTGGGGCTGGCTGACCTGGCCCGACCACCCCAAGCCAAAGAAATCTCCCCTTGCAGGCCCTGAACTTGGATGAGCAAGACTGGCGGCAAGAAACATCCTCCTCCTTCCCAGCAGTCACACTTAGTCGATCGAAACAGTCCAGTTGCATCTTAGGGTCACAAGTAAGAACCCTGTAAGGTAGGCCAGAATCATTGTTCCCATGCTGTAGACTGTGTGGCAAGGGGTTTGGCTTGCAAAGTCGGTCAATAGGTTAGCTTAGATGTAAAAGTTTTTAAAGGTGCCCTCCAATGAACTGAGATGGCACTTCCTACATGAAAATCTATTATATTATTACTAATAATAATATGAACACCTCCAGATGACAGAGTACATCATGCATTCCCCCACCTTGGTCATATATACAAAATGCCTCTTTTAATGTGTGCATCAATCAAAGAAAGAGAGTGCTTTAGGATTATTTAGGATTCATTTAGGATTACTGTGATTTCTCCTTTGCAATCATTTATGCGATCATCATTACTCATCTGCATCTCTCATTTATGCAGAATGCATTCATTCAATACATCAATGAAAACTTGCACACATTATCAACTACATTTTCTAAGGGAGGCTAATGCTAAGCGCAGTCAACTCCACCGGTGCCTTCCTAGTTGTGTAGGACTACGAGTCCCACCTGGACATGCTCAGAAGGTGGCAACGAGGGAGAAAGCCCCACTGGTGCTGGCCCCAGTGGTGGAATAATCTCGGCACCAAGGTCTGCCTGGTACCAACGCTTTTGTCTTTCTTCTACTGCCAGGCGTTGCTAGAATATACCGTGCTCTTTGCAATGGGCCTCAGGATTTCGGTTTAACATTGCTACATTTCCTGGTTTTGCATTCTATGTAATTGTGGGACAAGAACAAGTGCCGGGGAGTTCCGCAGGCCCTCTTCCCAAAGGCGCCCCGAGGGACCGCACCCAGCCCGCGGCTCGGCCGTCACCTTGCACCCTCTGATCTCGCGACATCCAGTACACGATGCCCCGGGTGCCTTCCTTGAGATCCGGGTTCTCCGAGATCAGGCGGACCCGCTTCTTGTTATACTTGAACTCCGCCACAGAAGGGGCCGTTTTCAGGCGGCTCTGCCGCACCGTCTCCGCCAAGCCCCCGGCTCCTCCGCTTCCGGCATCCCCTTCCACCTTCTTCCTTTTCGCTCCCTGGAGCGCTCCCGCCACCTCCGCTCTCCCAGGGCTTCCCAGCCCATCTGCCACTGCTCCGTCTTCCACCACGTTGTCTTCAGCCTCTGCCGAGGTGGGACGCTTCTGCTTCTGCCTCTTCTGCGGCATGGCCCACACTGCTCCGGGGACGGACCACGGTCCCCACAGGCCCCCGATGGGACGCACAGAGCTGGCCAACCTCCAGCAAGCGGCCTGGAAGGAATCGATGCAAGATGCCATCATTTTCTGGAGGGCCAGTGTGGCACAGTGGTTAAGAGCACGGGACTGGGACTCAGGCGATCCGGGTTCGAGTCCCCGCTCGGCCATGGAGCCAACTGGGTGGCTTTGGGCCAGTTGCAGACTCTCAGCCCAACCTACCCCACAGGGTTGTTGTTGTGGGGATAAGACGGAGGAGAACTATGCATGCTGCCTTGAGCCCTTTGTAGGAAAAAGACAGGATATAAATTGAAAAATAAATAAATATTTACTGTGTTTTAATAAGGCTTTGTTATTCCTGTAAATGCTTTTAAGAGTTCACCGCGAAGTGCGATGTTGAGCGTCATAAACGCACAGCTCTGCTCGAGGAATCAGAGGATAGCCGGGTTGGGAGGGGCTGGAAGGCCACTGGGCCTGCCCCCCTCTCAGCGCTTGGCTGGCTGACCCTTCTCGACCAAGGCCCACCGGATGCCCCTTGGCAAACCCACAAGTGGACTTGTGATAAGGCAAAAAAAAATACTGGGTTAAAATACATAAATGGCTTGAAAAAATGTTACAAAAACCTTTAATATTTAAACCTGAAGTTTTTCCATTAGGCATTATATCTGATGATCTTGATAAACAAGCAATATACCTGATTCTACATGTAATTACTGCGGTGAGGACTGTATTTGCCCAACACTGGAGGAGTGAAGAGCCACCTACTGATGAACTGATCTTAAAAAAGATTTTGGACTGTGCAGAAATGGACAGACTGACTTTATCTCTGAAGGAGAAAGATACATATTTCTACCAAACTTGGAACTCTTTTTATTATTGGCTAGAGAAACTGGACTTTGCGTAATTTGAATATGACTATGGAATGTAAAAAAAAAAGAGTTGGGGGCTGACCCAGTACGTCTGATGTACTTGTAGTTGATGATTGATGTTTTTAGTGTTTAAAAGTTTTAATAAAATTTATTAAAAAAAAAAAAAAGAGAAACCCACAAGTAGGGCACGGAGGTGACAGCCTGCCCCATAGCAGTCTGTGGAGCAGAAACTGCAGCTGGGACAGAATGCCAGGTGCTGATCAGGTGAGGTGATTTGGCCCTACACTGCAGTCACCTGTCTGTTTCTGAGCCCCACATCTCTGGCATCTTTGCAGAGGGTGGGGGGGTGTCTACCTGGCCCCTGACTGCAGGCTCTCAAGAGAGTCTTGAAGATTTATTCCTCGACTCTGGTTTTATTGGACCAGGTCATGGCTACAGTTCCCTGCTGTTAAGTTTTATTTTATGCTGGCAATTGCTGGATGTTACTGGCTGCTTTTGTGCTTTTACTCTTTTTAATAGTGCTCCCGGTTTTATCATGCACTTAACTGTTGCACTCGGTCGTGCCCTGTGGAAGACATATTTTAAACAAGGATTTGTCCACCGGATTTGTTATTCAGAGATATCCTGCCCTGGCACATGGAGGTTCCATTCAGTAAAGCACAGTTATTAGCCTTAGGATCAAGGGAAGAATGTAACATTAAGCTCGCAACATTTTTTCTAAGGCACTTGCTATAAGGAAATGTTTGCTAATTATTAATCAACAGATACAAAATGTACAACTGACTGCCTACTTTTTAACTGATTAAATCAAGAACATTGACTGATATTTAACAGAGAGCCTGTTGTAAGAGAAAGGCACTCTGCACATGCCCTGAGGCACTTCTGCCTTTGCTATTATTTCACGTGCTCCTGGGCGGAGTCCTGAAATTCAAAGCAAGTCCTGGAATGCACAATTAGGTTACCTAACCACATGCACTGAAGTATCTGAGTCATGCCTCTTGCCTGGTTCATGTTTTTGGTGGGGAGAAAGAGAGCAGGACATGTTCTGATGCAAGAGGGGAGCAGGAATGCTCTGCCAGCAACGGGCTACGGGGCCGTAAGATGGTGGGCCAAGAGCGGCATGCCCGGTCCCTGGATCGTCCTCTTTCATGCAGAGCAGAGTTTGGAAAGGTGGCAGCTGTGGGGAGCTTTGAGTCCAGGGTCCTCCAAAGGATGGTTGCTCCTGGGATCAAAGGACATCTCTGCTCCATCTTCGGGCTGCCACCCTCCAAGTGCCCCCGTGTGTGGCAGCTGGCACAGTTCCTGAGAGCAGCTGAGCCCTGAACCCCCGCCAGCAAAGGCGCTGGGGTTTCAGGAGGAAGAAAAGTCTCAGCCTCTCCGGATGCTGAAAACATGCAACTTGATCCTGGAAGACAGCCAAGGACACCCAGGGCCTCAGGAGGGAGCTTTGCTGGCTCACCTGGAGATGCCAGGGATGGAATCCAGGCCCTTCAGCCAACACGGGCTGGGGATGATGGGAGGTGCACTGCAGTATCGCCCACACGGGGGAACACGGGCCAGCCGGCTGCCCAAATGGGAACCTCCAAGCAGGCACGCAGGCGTGCAACAGCACCCTCTTGCCCATGTGCCACAGCAACTGGTGCACAGAGGCGGCACGGAACCATGAGGACTAGCAGCCACGACAGCCTTCTCCAGGAATGCGCCCGCCCTTCCCAAACCCTCCGCACGGGGGGCCACGCCGTCTCGGGCAAGCGCGCTGCACGGCTCAGCCCCTTCCGTGCACCCGCTCGCCGCCCGCCATGCGGGCCACGGCCCTCCCTTCCCCGGCCCTCCGCGTCCCGCCTCCCCGCGCTTTCCTGCCAGGCGCTCGTCGACCCGGTGGGGGAAAGCCGGCCTTGCCGCCTCCCCGCCCCTCCCCTCGCACAACAGCCCCGCAAGGTAGCCCCGGGGCAGCCCGGCCGCCGCTGCGCCAGCGAGCCAGCGAGCCACTCACCGGGCGCCGGGCCTTCTCCGCCGCTCGCCGGGCCCGCTTACACAACGCGGGGCGGGCCCGGGGGGGGCGGGGCGGGGCAGCCTCGCCCGCCCGGGGAGGCACCGCCCCCCCCGCGCCGCCCGCGTTTAGTGAATGGCGCCCCGCGGCGGCGATGCAACGCCCTGACGTCACGCCGCCCGGCCGGGGCACGTGGGGCGCAGCGGCCCCTCCAGCGGGCCGCCCGCTGGACGCGTGGGGCTCGGGCGTGGCCAGAGGGGGGCGCCCTCCCTCCCAATTCCCCCCCTTTTCCTCTTAAAACAAGTCAAAGCGCGACGTGCGATTTCTCTCGCGAAGCCCGCGGGCCGACGAGCTGCGCCCTGCTACCCTTTTAGCGCCCCCCCGCAACTTTTGAGTTGACGGCAAGCGTAGTTCAAGCAGTGGCGGCTGGCTGTTTGATCAGCGGAGGGCCAAGAGGACTTGCCCGCACTGCCGCTCCCGCCCCCCAGTTTAGCTGCAATCGTCAGAGTAACTTTTAGACTCTAAAAGTCTAAAATGTAGAGGGTGGGAGAGAATTCTCCCAGCAGCTGGGCATTTCGCGCTGCCCCTTTTGTAATGCAAAGGATGGGGAGGTGGCTTGTTCCGGATTGGGCAGTTGAGACCCTCGTGGGCGACTCCTGGTGAAAATGCAAGTGTCTTGCACGGCTGTGGGGGGAGAGGCTGCCCCCAGTTGCCCCACTGCGGGTGGGTTGCCCCACTGCTTTCCAGTGACACGTCTGGCATCTGCAGGGAAAGAGATCCCATGCATTTGTAGGGCTGGGAGTGAGCTTTGTGGGCAATGGGGTCCCCAGGACCGGCTACTAAGGCAAGGCAGCCTTCCCAAACTGGGACCCTCCAGCAGGAGGGCAAAAAGCCCACTAATTCAGGGTGTTCCTGGACCAATCTCCCAGAGACTGGGGGTTCCAGTGGGCCGCCTCTTAAAACGGGCAAATTCAGCCCTCCTGGGGTCCTTTCAACTTTCTCAGGTGGCCACCTCCCTCCTCTCCTCCTTCCTCCACTGGGGCTCATTTGGGGGGTTTGCCTGGCTTTGGAGCAGTTGTTCCTCCCAGTCTGAAGGGCCAACATGTTTCTCTGAAGGCTTGGCTACTGGCGGAAGAACTTTAGTTGAAAATAGAATAATTTTGTTTGAATTTTGGCCCTGCCTGTTTTGCTTTAGAGCCAGTTCACTGCTCCAAAGGGAAGACTGGCTGAAAGGTCAGCATCCCTGGATTATGGGACCTCGCATGCAAAGCACAGGAAGTGTGGAGAAGTGACATTAAAATAGGAAGCTCAGATGTGTGGGGTGGCTACTGACGGTGTTGCCACTTTATTATTGAACTTCGTCCTGATATGTCTGCAGTTCTTACGTTGTATGAGCTGCTTCAAGTGCTTTGGCACCTAAGGCAGAATGTAAATATTTTGATAAAATAAGGGTGCAATCCTGTGGTTATTTGGACAGAAAGAAAGTCCTACAACTCCCAGCAAAAGAACCCCACAAAAAGTTGTAGGACTTGATTGCTGTCTAAACATGCATAAAAGATGCGTTATGCTCACATGACTCCAGTCCTCCGTCAGCTTCACTGGCTTCCCATTGAAGTCCGGGCCCAATTCAAGGTGTTGGTGATGACCTATAAAGCCCTAAACGGCTTGGGTCCTGGTTACCTGAAGGAGCGCTTACGTCCATATATGCCCGCCCGCCCCTTGAGATCAGCGGGAGAGGCCCTTCTCCGGGAACCCTCCGTGAAAGAAATTAGGAGGGTAGGTACTCAGAGGAGGGCTTTCTCTGCGGTGGCGCCCAACCTATGGAATTCACTCCCCAAAGAGGTCCGCCTGGCGCCGTCGTTACTGGTTTTTCAGCGCCAGGTAAAGACCTTTTTATTTAAACATCATTTTAATTGTTAAAATATATGATCTGGCCAGGGCAACTTCTTCTCCCTTCTCTTTCCTCCTCCTATATTTATTTACTTATTTTATACTGTTAATTTTAATTTTATATTATTGTATCTCAGTGTATTTTTGTATTTTTGTATTTATTGGTAATTTATTATGTTCTATTGTATTTCAATGTATCTTATTGTGTTGTAAGCCGCCCCGAGGCTTCGGCAAGGGGCGGCATAGAAATGTTCTAATAATAATAATAATGTGCTAAACATGTGCTTAAAGTGTCAGGCAGCCCGCCTGTCCCACACATGTCACGGGAAGAATGCATCCTGGTCCAGTGCCCCTTGATGGAGCCTCCCAAATACCTGGCCTTCCCCAGTCTGGAACCTGCCAGAAGTTTTGGACTACACAGCCGATCTTTGGAAGAAGCTCTCCAGCGAGGCTCGCCTGGTGCCTCCTCTTGTTTTGCCTTTCAGCACCAGGTGAAAACCTTTGCATTTTGCAAATAAAACTTCTGTGTTCGGGGGCAGTAGAACTGTGAATAATGGATGCTGGCACAACTAGGCAACTCGGTGGCGTTTCCAGAGCCCTTGGGATGCAGCAGCCCCGGCTGGCCAGGCAGATCTTGCCGTCTTGGCCACCACAGAACTCCCTGCCCTGCCCGCGTCCGAGCACCTGCCGAGGGTGGAGCCGGCCCTAGTAATGCTGTCCCAGAAAGAGAGCGGGGGTCCGAACCCTCACCAAGGAACCTGCGCGACCTGCTCTGACAGTGTGCGAGTCGATAAAGGGGGGGGGTTGGACTGCAGCCCCCCGAGTCCCCTCCCTTGGCCCACGCTTTTCCTCCGGACTGCCCACAGTTTGATGGTTTCCTGGCTGTAGCATCATTCCCACCTTCTGCCCATCCTAAAAATTCCAAATGCCTCTCCTACAGCTGAGCGTTCAGCCATAAGAGAGATAACCTAAAATCTGCCGGTAGTTTGGGAGTTTTATTTATTTTTTGATTTCTATCCTGCCTTTTTCCTACAAAGGGCTCAAGGCAGCTCACATCATTCTCCTCCTCCATCTTATCCTCACAACAACAACCCTGTGAGGTAGGTTGGGCTGAGAGTCTGTGACTGGCCCAAGGTCACCCAGTTGGCTCCATGGCTGAGCGGGGACTCGAACCCGGATCGTCTGAGTCCCAGTTCCATGCCCTTCACCACTACACCACTGGAGCAGGTCTCCCAAGAACTTCTCCAAAACTGAACTTGTCCTCGGGTGGAAAGAGACTCGGCACCCTGCAGCTCCGAGTCTCCCAGGGCCCGGCCATATCGCTTCCCTGCCGTCAGTGGGCCTTTGCAGAAAGAATGGTACTGAAACCTTGATGCTCCCGCTTGTATCCAATCCCCCGGACAAGCTGGCTTGCCCCCCACGTGTTCTTCACCTCCTGCTTCCTCCACCACCCCCTGCCCCATCCGTTGACCCTTTCTTCCCATTCCTGAGGATTTCCCCGCCGAACCCAACGGCCTCCTCTCTCCTCTTGACGCTGCCCTTCTGCAAACCAGGTTGGCCTGCGCACACAAGGCCCAAGCATGCCTTCACGGAGAGCAGAGGTGTGCTCTCGTTTTTGGCTCGGGACCCTTTTTGGGGCCACGCACTGCCGCAGGGACGGAGAACTCGCAGAAATGTGGGTTCAGCTGCACTGGAGTTGCAAAAGCAGCAGTTCTCTGGGTGTTAGTGGTTGTGGGAGCGTGGTAAATTTGGGTTCACCATCTTGTCAGAGACTGGAAACCGCCAGCTGGCCACGGAGCTATCCTCACGGTAAATATTTATCCACCAAGCGGCAAACAGATTTGTATGGCGAATGCACCCGGAGCAGATGTGGCCTGGTGGCGAGGACCAGAAAGCCTATGCCTGATGCTGAAGACATACTGATCGTTTATAGGAAATGGGCTTTAAAGACAGGTTGTCTGGCGGAAAGTGGGAAATCATTTGGTGCATTCAAGCGGGCAATGACACCCAACCTTGGAATGAGGAACCGGTTGCGTGCGGCAAGCTTTATAGCGAGGGGTGGCTTTATGAACCTGGAGGAAGTGAGGGCTCTCAAAACAAGCACCGGGCAGGGAAAGTCCCCACTCCTCTCCCCCTCGTTCATTTAACAAGCCAACACACCTCGCTAAGAACACAGCATGAGCTAGATAGATGGCCGTTTCAAAACCCGGAGCCGGACACGCACCGAGAGGTGGGTGGGTGGTGTCTGCGAGCAAGCCCACCTGTTCCAGCTTGCTCAGAAAGGCTTTTGGGAGCTGTTTTCAGTCCCAGGATGAAAGATTTCGGCTACATTCTGTGCCACAGGGAGCATTCATGTTGCAGCTAACAATAGCCGTCTATTTTGTTTCATTATTTGTTTGCTTTTCTGCTATGCATCATACACAGCAGAGGAAGTACAGCAAAAACTCCTAGGTTCACCGATCAAGTGCCTTCTTCATACTCTTTCACCTTCTCGCATAGCTCATCATGGACCTGTTTCCCACCAAAGCAGACCCAAGTAATAACTCTTGCTATCCTCTGTCAGGTTTTCTCTCTCTTGAAGCCCTACAAAGGAGAGTCCTCCAACGGTGCTGCTCTTGACAGCCCTGCTCAGCTCCCTTAAACTCAAGGTGCGGCTTCCCTGATGGAGTCGCTCATTGCATGCTTGGTCCTCTTGGAGTGGGGTCATCTGGTCTTCACCACCAGACACCGAGGCATCTTTTGATGTGTTTATGGCAAGGCAGAGAGGCGGGATGATAAGTCTTGTTTTTCTGAGTACAAGGGATTGCAGATGGGAGGGAATCCACCTTTCCACGTGCTGCAGCCCCACCCCCAGCATGTTAATGGGGGTTCGGGAAAAAATCCATGGATGCCTATGGGAGATTTTCTGATGTTTAGGTGCCGTAGTAGGGGAGGGGGATTTCCAGCATGTTCTGGGGGACAGAATCACACCCCTTTCTCTTTGCACGGTGCTTTCCCCACATCCTCCCTTCATGTTGCAATTAAGCTTGGAAAAAACCTACTTTACAGAGCATGGTCTCTCTTCCGAGGCGGTCAGGTGGCAGGTCTTCTGTATCGAAGGCATACTCCTTTCCAAAGAGCTCCTTTCAAGTCCTGGGTAACCTTCATCCCTCATAGTGGGATGACTTTAGTGCCCTAGGAGCAAATTCCGTATTGTAATTTACACATAAGTAGTCCTTTTCACACGCTCTTTTACAACATTTGGCACAAGGTGCCCGGTCTAAGATGTCCCCAGACGTCAGCTTCCTGCCTTTTATGTTTGCTTGTTTCTTTTGTTTTGTTTTAAAATAAAAATGACAAAGTTCCTCCAGAAGGTCCATGGGTATAGCTGGAGGGGGTGACTTTGTGACCCCAAACAAAGGCCTCTAAAAAAGGCACAAAACAGGTCTCTGTTCAGATTATCTTGATCTGATTTAAAGCTAAAACCTCCAGCCAGAGAATGAAAATCCATCAAGGAAAACATTTCTGTATTTTTAAAATTAGTAGGCTAACCTATTGTTATGTAGAAAAATGTCAGTGGACCTGCTATTGTTATGCAGATATTCTCAGTTTGCATAGACTATGGAAAAAATTAAAAAGAAATGACATGCACTTACTGATAACCAAAAGCCACTCTTAAGCTAATTTCAACCCCTTGAAGGAAAATTCCAGCCAGAACAAGCGTTTTTATGAGTTTGAATTTTTATAGCCTCAGGTACTTTCTGCTGGGGTTATAAAGTCACCCCAGAAGTGACATTGTTTGGGAGTTTTAACATAGGATGAAGGTAAATAAAGGAGGGAGATCCAAGGACACCTTGGAGTTGTTCATCAAAAGTCAGCCCCTGGACTGCAGAATTAGCATGAACAAAATCACCCAGTCCCAAAACATGATGCATTAGATTGCTGTTGAAATTCTAGATTCTTTTTTAATGCTTCCATCCATATAAGTTATATTGCATGCAGATGGCGATCTTTCTTTTCTTCTGTTTTTGTGACAGCTTTCTTTTAAAGATGCATAAATGGATATGCTACTTCCACTGATACCAATGGAAAGATGGGGCACTGAATCTTTGCAATGCTTAGCTCACCCTGCTGCTTGCATTGGCTGAATGAGCGCCATTGTTCCTCCAGGCCTGGACTGATTTCAAGAGAATAAGGATGCTGTCAAACTAGCTCAGGGAACTGTCAGTGCTAATGTTTGCACTAGATGTGCCATGTTTACCTGGGTTCCACTGAAAGTTATGCAGGCCTGTCGCAGATTAATCCCCCGAAACCTGGCCATGAATTTCAGCTTCCAGGCCCCCGAGTGCAGTACAGATTATTTATCCCATCTCTGCCCTCCTCAGATACAGCTGAAATTGGGACAACAGCTTCCTGCTTATCAGATTTTCAGGCAGACTTGTTCTTTGCTGCTCCTTGTAAACATAGTTTGCAGTACTTTGTTCTTCAGTTTGGAAAAAACAAATAAACAATTCACCTCACCCATTCCGTATCAAGCGCTGTGAAAAAAAGAGAGTCTGGCGCACTCCACCCTCCAATGGGCATTTGAACCAGGAAATTATTCTAAAAAGTTAAACGGAAAGCAAAGATTTCTGATAGTCCCATCAAAGCAGCGGTTGGACCTGGACAAGAAGGGCCAGGACAGAAATTGCTGAAATGGATCTCCATCACTGGCCCTGGCTGCCGATTTTCTTCCTTTGGCTCCAGAATGCCAGGATCTGTGGTAAGTGGGGGATGAAGCCTGACTTGGCTCACTACCTTTATTTCAAAACTGTTTCAGCGGCAACAAGCCCTGGTGATAGAAATAAGGTGTGGGGACATGGAAAAGATGTGGGGAAGCAAAGATCAACATGTGCGTCCAAGGAGGACACTCAGTAACTTCAAAATGACTGAAAACCAGAGAAGCTGTCGGTAAGAGAGGGTTCCACTAAAGTCTAAATAGTTGCTCGTTGCAGATGAAAGTGGAATGAGGCAACATTTTTGGAATCTTGTTGCGCAGCACATGGATAATTTTTTGTGTGTGTGGTGGGGGGAAGGTGCAGAAGGAAGAGAATTGTGATTTGTCATCTGGCTTGTGTGTGCTGAACTTTATTCCCTGTCCACCGCTGGAGCAGGGCAACTTCGGTGACTGGGGATGAATTCTTTGGCACCGGGAGAGTCTACAGCACTCTGAAAACACAATAGAAATGCATCCCAGGACAACTGTATTCTGTGCATGCACCAGCCAGTATAGGAATGGCATCTGATGGTGCTCAGTCTTCTCTGCATAGATTTATTTTGCATTTATTATTTATTTCAAACATGTATTTGCCGTCCTTCACTATCGCGTCTCAGGATGGCTTACAAGATTAAAACCAATAGCCATAAAAACAATCAATAAAACAATACAATAAAATCACCATAAACCAATGCAAATAAATCGATTCAAAACAAAAGAATTGTGAACCATTAAAAATGCTAATTTTTAAAATAATGATTAAATAAACAGGTTTTAACCTGGCACCGAAAAGAATACAGGCTCAGTGCCAGGTGAACCTCCCCGGGGAGCGTATTCCGTGATCTTTAAGGTCCATCTATTCCCTTCAGTCTATTTCAGCGCCATGTCCCTTTCCTTTCTGGAATTGCTTTCAGGGAGACCCCTTGCCTTGTGCTTTGGTCTCACTGTTGTAGGGAAGGAGGGTATAAATTAGGGACCAGCCGAGTCTGTCCCATGTGAGCGGGAGCATCTGCTCTTCCCCTGCACCCCTGCGCTTCCAGAGGCATGAGAGTTGTATGATGCGGTGCTGCTCCGTGCACCATCCCACTGGAAGTCAGTTTTGAGGAACCTGGAACAGGCCTTGGTGGTCACAGGCCAAGCCGCCCCTTAATCTAGTTGCTGATCTCTGGGGTCAGAAAATGGCTTGGGAACAAAAGATGGGAGGCCAACAGGTCAGAAGAAGAGGGAGAGAAGCGAGAGAACAGATGCCAACATGTACTTAAACATGGTCACAGCTGGGAATAAGCAGTAGGTCACATACTCAAAGTAGCCTTTAGGAAGAAGTTTGATGGAAGGAAGGAAGGAAGGAAGGAAGGAAGGAAGGAAGGAAGGAAGGAAGGAAGGAAGGAGAGAGAAGTGGAACACCACTCAAGGCCCTGGGGAAGAACAAGGCCTGTTCATAAGATGCAAACATTTTCCAGGCAAAACAAGGATCCCAAGGTGTATGCATGTTTTTCCGTGCCAGTTTCTACACAGGGCAACTCTGCAACAGAGAGGCAGTGACTGGCCTGGTGAAATACTTGGCCAAGTCGAGAGTAGAACCCAGATCTCCCGATTCCCGGTCCAATTTATCTATTTATCGTATTTGTAGCCTGCCTTCGTGCCTTTTTTCCTTCCAAGGAACTCAGATGGATCACATAATTCTTCTCCCAATCTTATCCTCACCACAACAACTCTGTGAGGTAGGCTGGGCTGAGAGTCTGTGCATGGCCCAAAGTCACCCAGTTGGCTCCATGGCTGAGCGGGGACTCGAACCCGGATCACCTCAGTCCCCGTCCTGCACTCTGACCTACTTCACCACACGACTTCCAGTTGCTGGACAGGGCTGCAAGCAGGGACATGAATTGTCCCTCTGCAAAGCAATACTATTTACCCCTCTAGAGGAGGCGAGGGCTATTTTGTTGGACTGGCCGCAGTTCCAAGAAATTCAGAACACCCTGAGTGTTGCGAGGCCGAAGGCTGCGCCAGTCCCTGCCCTTCTTATTGTCTGAGTAAAAACACATCTCAGGCTGCCACTTTCTCATTCTGTGCAATTCCTTTCAGCAGCTTATAGTACCTCGTCCCCGACTGCAAATCGAGGTGAAACAGCTGCTTCTCCTCCCATGGCGGCAGGAGAAATCACAGCTGTCTCCAGCACTACATTAGAAGGAACAAATCCAATACATCCAGCCGATGATGCTCTAGACGAAGCCCCGTTGACTCTCACCCCAGCAGCATCGGGCATTGAAAAACCAGGCCATACGCCTTCCTTTCCAGGGGAAACAACAGCAGGCACGGCTGCCGGAAGGCCAGAAGTGGCTATCAGCACAACGCCATTTGGGACTGCCATGGCGAGCCCGAAGACGGACGGCAACCTGACACACCGAACTTCAGCTGCCAAAACCAGGGCTACAGGGTCGCCTGTAAGGAGCACTTCCACAGGTGAAAGAACTTCCCCAGATCGTCGTACCCCTTCAGTCACTGAAGCTCCGTCTTCCGTCGGCCCGATGGGGGAAGCTCCCTCCACAACTTTGCCTCCCACCCTCCCACCTGTGGAAATGGCAGCAAGCAGGGGCAGATTCACCACTGAGCCAAGTACCTTGGGAACCACAGGGGGAATGGCAATCAGCCCCACAGAAGTCAGCACCAACCCCTACAGCCCAGGAGCGCAAGAGACTAGCGCAATCGCACCTGGTTCACACATCCCACCTCTGCCCCCTTCTGTGGCACCACGAGTGGAAAGCACACCTGAAACACTGGGCTCCCCTTCGGCACGGGGAGTGACGCCCACCACCGGCCGCTTGGAACTGGGAGTCACAGCCGGCTCAGCGACTGGAGCAGGAGGCACCAGCCCGGAGACCCCGGCCTCACCCCCTGGGGGCAGCACTGCTTCTGGAACGGAGATGCGTTCAGCCTCCCCCTCTGGGGCCGCAGCCGAGGGCCGTGCCTTCGCCAGCACCGTACGAGAACAGCGCCCTCTCTCGACCCGCGCTTCCAGCCCAGGGGCGGGAGCACCATCGTCCCTCAGCCCGACGGGAGACGCTTCTTCCACAGCTTCGCCTCCCACCCTCTCGCCAGGTGACGTGGCGGCAACCAGTGGCAGGTTCACCACAGACTCGAGTACCTGGGGAACCGCAGGGGGAACAGCCGCCAGCACCGTCGGCCCAAGAGCACGAGAGAGTAGCGCAACCACAAACAGATCCACACCTGTGGATGAGCTCACAACTTCCGTGCAAACTACCTCTGTTCTGCCAACAGCGCTTCTGTCCCCCTCACTCGCCTCGACCATGGGTGAAAATGCAATCGCACCTGGTTCACACGTCCCACCTCTGCCCCCTTCCGTGGCACCGCAAGCGGAAAGCACACCTGAAACACTGGGCTCCCCTTCGGCACGGGGAGTGACGCCCACCACCGGCCGCTTGGAACTGGGAGTCACAGCCGGCTCAGCGACTGGAGCAGGAGGCACCGGCCCGGAGACCCTGGCCTCACCCCCTGGGGGCAGCACTGCTTCTGGAACGGAGATGCGTCCAGCCTCCCCCTCTGGGGCCGCAGCCGAGGGCCGTGCCTTCGCCAGCACCGTATGGGAACAGCTCCCTCTCTTGGCCCGTGCTTCCAGCCCAGGGGCGGGAGCACCATCGTCCTTCAGCCCGACGGGAGATGCTTCTTCCACAGCTTCGCCTCCCACCCTCTCGCCAGGTGACGTGGCGGCAACCAGTGGCAGGTTCACCACTGACTCGAGTACCTGGGGAACCGCAGGGGGAACAGCCGCCAGCGCCACAGGAGCGAGCGCCAGCACCGTCGGCCCAAGAGCACGAGAGAGTAGCGCAACCACAAACAGATCCACACCTGTGCATGAGCTCACAACTTCCGTGCAAACTACCTCTGTTCCGCCAACAGCGCTTCTGTCCCCCTCGCTCGCTTCAACCATGGGTGAAAATGCAATCGCACCTGGTTCACCCGTCCCACCTCTGCCCCCTTCCGTGGCTCAAGCCCCCTCTTCCGTCAGCACAACTGCAGAAGCAATTTCCACAGCACTGACTCCTACCGAACAGGTTCCCCGAAGCACCGTGTCTGCTCCAACACCGACCCCTCCTGCTTCCCCGCTCGAGTCTCCAGCCACTGATGGAGCCACGGCTGGCCCTGGGACACCCGGGTCCATGTCGGCTGCGGCCCCCACAGCAGGAGCCACGCTCAGCAGCACAGCTGAGTGGGTCCACTCCGCCACCCCGGCTTCCACACCTGGAACGGGCCCGGCTGAATTTCCCGCAGCCACGGGCCCTGCTGCAGGGGAGCCCACTCCCGCGTCTCCGCCACTGAGCCCTGTGTCCGAAGCCTTATCTACCCTCACGTCCACTAGCGAAGCCGCTTCCGGCATCTCTCATCCCGCTCCACCTCCAGACGGAACCACAGGAAAGGCCGGCTCCCCCACGGACATCACGAGCCGCCCTCGAGTCACGGTGAAGGGAACGACCGGCTCATCGGCGGCACCCACGACACATGCAGGTAGGCAAACCGGGCCTCTCGCAGCAGTCTGCGCTCAGAGCTTTGCTCCAGGACCACCTGGAGGACCACCTTGGGGGGCTGAGGTACACACAGCAGAGGTGACGTTTGTTTCAGTCCTCAAGGGACTGGAAGGTTTCTCCTTTAGGACATGAGAAGGTCTGTGTTTGGTCTGGGGCAGAATTACTACATGGGGAAGCCAGGCTCTGCACGGCAATGTATTTTTAGAAAACCAAATGGGGCAGAAGCAGCAACAAACTCCAGCAGTGGAGCATTGAAATAATTCTGTGCAACAAATGTTTGAAAGTCACGGAATGGAGCAGATTGATGGCCTTTCCTGGATGATGCTTTTCTCATGAGCTCAGCACCCCTCACAGTTGCTTAGGTGACACCGTCACCATCTAGACCAGGGGTGGGCAACCCGCGGCTCCGGAGCCACACGTGGCTCTCGAGCCCCCCTGCTGCGGCTCCGTCGCTCAAAACACGCGCCGGCACAGCCGCTGATCCTCTCGAAGCTCCACTCAGGAACTAGCGAGTTAAGTAAATCGCTAGTTAAATAAATCAGCTAGTTACGTAAATCGCTATATTCCTCCGCTAAACAAGCTTCCCACAGGCTCTCATGTTACATGAAAAGCTGCTGAAAAGATTCTCTTTGTCCCAATGTCATCTCCTTCATCTGAATGCTAAAAGCTGCGCTTGGGACCTGTCGCAATTCACAGCACTTGACTGTTTATCTGCCAATCAGTCACTGAACACACCTGCTTCTCGGGCACCCCCCCGATCTGCGGGCGCGCGCCAATTTTGGCCCCCCCCCCCCCCCCCGTAGGCCAACCATGGATAAATTGAAGAAAAGAAAAGTTTCTGAAGAAAACCAAACATTTAATGGTACATGGGTAGATTCATTTGCTTTTACTGCTGACGAACTTATGGGGTTTGCTGTTTAATGCATGCAGCCCCTTAGCACTGACTTTGATTCTTCAGGAAGCTGTTCTCCTATTCAAAATATATGAAAGGAGTCCTACTAGTTTATAATGTAAGATTAAAAATAACAGTTTTTAGTGACTGAACAAGAGCTGCAGCTAAATCATAATGAAGATATACATAGCTTTAAGGTAAAAAACGATATATGCAGTGTTATCTTCATTTTGGATGTCAAAAGGGTTTTGCGGCTCCCGGTGTTTTCTTTTGTGTGGGAAATGGGTCCAAAGGACTCTTGGAGTGTTAAAGGTTGCCGACCCCTGATCTAGGTCATCAAAAGCAATCGGAGGAGAGAGTTGGAGTGGGGGAAATCTAGAATCTGTTGTGAATGTGAGAAAAAAAGGACTGTTTCCACTGGTGTAGTTGCATTATATGAGCTTGAGTGGAAAGTACAGAAAAACAGGAAACGAAAATAAACCAAGCAGAGTTCTGATCTTAATCCAGCCATGAAACTGAAGGTAGGAACAGTTGATGGAACAGCTTCATCTGGAGAAGTTCATTGTGTTGGTGAAGAAAGGTGGGACAGACGGTGCGCGAGAGGTGCTGAGGACGCGCACGGCGCCGTGGGGCAGAAAGAAAAATGGCCCAAGAGATTGAAAAACACTTTTCAACATGATGCGGTTAATCCTCTTGAGCTTCTTTTGGTTTCATCACAGGATTGGGAGTGACGCACTCCAGGAAGTGTTTCTGAAGCTGACTGGGAGGAGGGCTAGGGCTGATGAAAGGACGGATTTCTTCACATTAGAGTGTGGAATCTGCTGCCACGGGACGTGGCGATGGCTGCCAATCTGGACGGCTTTGAAAAGGGATTGGGCAGATCCATGGGGAGGAGGTCTGGCTGGCCGTGTGCTCCCCCCAGTGGCAGAGGGAGCAGGTCTGTGTACCCCAGTTGCTGAGGGGCTTGGGCAGGAGGAAGCCTTGCAGCCTTCCTGCCGGAGGGATCCTGTGGGCAGCTGGTTTGCCACCACGCGGTTGGCGTGCTGGACTGGACAGAGCCTTGTCCTGATCCAGCGGGGCTTTCCTATGTGCTTGTTTTCTTTCCTGCCTTTCTGCTGCATGACCTCTAGGTGGCACTGTGAGATAGTGGACTAGTGCAGTTACACAAGTGGGGAAAGCATTTTCTTTTGCATTCAAAAATAATTCCCCATTTCTCCTTCTCTAGAAAGACTCACTGAAAGTGCTGTTTGCAATCAGAAGTGAAACGGGTGGGTCACGGCATCATGCGCAGAGGCTGTAAACGGGTGCACAATCAGTGATTTGTGCAGAAAGGGGCTGGACTTCATGCACAGATGTGTGCAGACAAGACCATAGTATATCTGTCTTTACTAAGACCAGCTCCAGGAGTGGGGATTTGGAGTGGAGAATCACCCAGAGGGCAGAGCACACAGCCCTTTCTCCTCCTGCCCTCCCCCTTCTCTGAACCATCCCCCCTAAACGGCTCCCCCCGCCCCCCCCCGCCCCCCCCCCCCCCCCCCCCCCCCCCCCGTGAAGCCAAATGCACATTTGAAACTGTGGAGATCTGTGCAGGGTCCTTTGCTGGGGAGCGCTCTTCCACACACTCCGGTGCCTGAATTCCACACTGATTTCCTCTTCTGATCCTTATCTTGCCTCAGGTGATCTCCCAACCTCAAAAATATGAGCATCAAGCATGTTGCAAGTTGATCCAATTAAAAACAATGCTCGATAGCTCCAGACAGAAGAGAGAAAAGGCACTTTGGAAAAACCTGGACCACCACTCTGGGGAGAGGGCCATCTGGCCTTGGCCTGGGGGTGGAGAGCCCCCGGGTGAAGATCTGAAGCCCCCCTGGGAGCAGGCGCCCCTTTGTGGGATCGAGGCGTGTCCCCTTTCCTAGCGGGTTCAGCACGCACCTGCCGGGAAGGGGACCGCTCAGGCCGGCATTTCCTGATGGGTGACTCAGTTCCTCCCACCGCTTGATCACGCTCTGTGCCATAAACATTAACTTTTGGTGCCTTGATGTAAGGCACCCCAATCCAGAGCCTCTTGCCGTGCCGCAATTCATACATTTCGTAATCAGTCGATCTTGAATGGCCATTTGAGACGGCCTCCAGTGCCAGCACTTGCACGATCTTTCCACGATTCCTGTAAAGGCCTGGGATCTATGCATTAATTTGCAACTTTTCTCCCTGCCATTTCCTCCTCCAAGGACCCCAGACTGGCTTCCCTGGTCCTCTCCCCATTTTATCCTCACCACAGCCCTGTGGAGTAGGACAGCCCGAGGGTCAGCGCCTGGCCCAAAGTCCGCAGGGAGTTTCGTGGCCGAGTGGGGCTTTGAATACAGGTCGGACACATCCTAGCCTGTCCGCACAGGGGCCCTCGATGCCTGAAGGGGTTCCATGACCTGAGAGAGCTTCCATGGCGTCTTCCCAGAGGGGGGTATTCTGCATGCCTGAATACCAGCCGGGCTGGTCCGATTAGGGCTTCAAGGGCCAGGTACGGAATGGGCTTCCGCGGGAGGTGGTCGAGGCCCCCTCGGTGCGGGTGCTCAAGGACGGGCTGGTCATGCGCATGGTGGGCATGTCGTGCACAGAGCTGGCTGGAGCCGGGGGTCAGACTAGATGGCCCAGGAGACCCCTTCTGACTCGCTCTGTTTCTCTGTTTCCAAGTCTGGGATTTGTGAGGGAGCCGGCCAGATGAGCAAGCCTAAGAAGACCCTTGGAGGGCGTAACGTTTATGGTGATGCATTCCATCATCCAGGCCTGGTTTTTGGAATGCCCGAGTACGGCTCAGAGTAGTCCATTCCAGGACTTCTGCTGGACTGGTGGTCGAAAGGGGGGCTCTTCTTCGGAGAGCCATGCGGTGCAGTGGTTAGAGTGGACGCAGGAGAGCCCGGATCCTGCCCCCACTTGCCAACAACGCTCCCTGGGTGACTTTGGGCCAGTCGCGGACTTTCAACCTCACCTGCCACCCAGCTTTGCTCCGAGGGTAAAACGGAAAGGAGGAAGAGCGAATTTTGCCTTGGGCTCCTTGTAGGAGGAAGAAGAGGCCCGATATAAACGCAGTCATAAAAAAACTCTGCATGTGGCCACACGCAAGGAGCGTTTGCAAGAGACAGCTCAGAAGCACTCAGGCGGACGGACAGACGGACGAGGAGGCCACAGAGGAGCTGGATGACCCCGTCCCTTTTGCCTTCTGGAGGGGGGCCTGAGGAATTAGGGCAGGTGCTAGTCACAAGAGATGAAATCTTCCACTTTACTGACAAATTGAACGTCGGCAAACAAACTGCTCCTTGGCACTCTCCAAGGACTCAAAGTGTTCAGCTTAGAGAAAAGGCAAGGAAGGGGAGACAGGATAGAGGTGTTTAAAACAGCAGCAGGTGTGGAAAGAGTGGCAGGAGGGAAGCTGATTGGCGGGAGGTTTAGGACGGATCAAAGGAAGAGCTTCTCCGCACAGTTAAGCTAAGGAATTTGTTGCCATGGGGGGTGGTGCTGGTGCCCAATCTGGGTGGCTTCCAACGGGGACTGCCAGATTCATGGGGCAGGAGGCTCTCTGGGGCTGGTAGCTCTGCTGGCTACTCCCTTTCACAGAGACAGCATGCCGGCACAGAAACAGAAACAGAGCGAGTCAGAAGGGGCCTCCCAGGCCATCTAGTCTGACCCCGGCTCCAGCCAGCTCCGCTCATGACCATGTGCGTGTCCAGCCTGCCCTTGAACATCTTCACCGACGGGGCTTCGACCACCTCCTGTGGAATCCTTTCCATGTCCTGGGGGCCCTAACCCTCGGGAAGTGCTTCCTGGCATCCAGCCTGAAGCCTGGCTCCCTGAGCCTGGCTCCATTGCAGCACGTCTTGCCCTCTGCTGGAGCACGTCCTGCATACCCCAGTTGCTGAGGAGCTTGGGCAGGTGGAGGCCTTGCGCCCCTCCTGCTTGGGGGATCCTGGGGGCAGCTGCCTTGCCACAGTGCATGGAGTGCTGGACTGGGTGGAGCTTTGCTCTCGCCCCGCAGGACTTTCCTTAAGTTCCTACTCTGAATCCAGAGTCCGATTTCGAAGGGCCTCTGACCATGGCAGCGGCCAACTATCCGAATGTCATTGCAGCGACACCGACTCCAGCTAAGGCTGAAGTCCCGGGAGCGGCTCCAGCAAGAGGCCAATTGTCTCCCCCTCCAGACGGCACCACCCCTGGGCACACAACTCTCGTCCGCCGCCCCGTGTCCACAGAGGAAGGCACTGCGGCCGTCAAGCCTGCGGAAGGACCGGCCACCCCAGGAAGCAGGCAGCCTTCCCCTTCTCCTCCGGGGGAAACCACGGCTGGATCCCCGACCCCTCTGCAAGCACATGCAGCCCCGCTGGCCACGCTCCCTCCAACCACGGCGCCACGCTCAGGCAAAGCCTTGACTGGCACACTGCCCCTCGGGACGCCCGCCAGCACGCGGCCAGCGGTCAGCAGCTCCACATCGGCACCCAAGGCAACTCAGGGTAAGGCACCTGTGTCCTGCTGCTCCCCGGACAGCTGGAACGGAGCACCTCCGCAGGTGCGCAGTGCGCAGCGAGGTCGGCCTTTCCCAGCAGGGAGAGCCACGGGCAGGAACGGTGATTCCAGGAATGGCGCCCTCCACTCCAGGCCGCCCAGGAGTCGCGGGGTGTGGGCAGGCGACGCGGCTGGCTCAGCCCTGGGAGGAAAGAGGAGCGCGACAGGCAGCTGGGGGCTCTGCTGCCCCCCCCCCCGAGAATCTGCTGCCTGGAGCGGTGCCTTCACGCCACCCTATGGCACAGCCAGGCCAGGAGTCGCAGGGGGGCACCCAGGGAAGGCCTCTGGTTGGGGAAGAGGGAACCGGTGTGCGGCCAGCCTCTCCCGCCTCGCGCTCCTTCCAGGGGGACCCCTGCAGTGCCCGGGCAGCGATTTCGGGGAGCCTCAGATGTCAAAGGATTCATTCCTTCATTCATCGCTTTTATATACTGCCCAATTACTACAGTCTTGGGTCGGTCTACTATAAAGACAGAAGAAAATGAAGCTCCGCATCCGATAAGTCCAAAAAAATAAAAGCCACATGGAAATCTAATCAACCTGAAAATATGGGCGAATGAAAAGGTTTTAGCCTGGTGCCAAAAAGAATATGGAGCTGGCACCCGGTGGCCCTCTCTTGGGAGCGCATTCCAGAGCTGGGGTGCCAGCGCCGAGAAGGCCCTTCTCTGGGTGGCCACACTTCTAACCTCCTTCAAGGAGGGCTCCCGAAGAAGGACCTCTGTGCCAGACCTTAAGGGCGGGAAGGCACACAGGGGAGGAGACGCTCCTTCAGATACCAGGCCCCAAGCCGTTACGTGATCTTCGCACGCATCCTGGAGATGCCTGTGATTTCTCTAATCGTGCCTCATCTAATTTCCCCCCGCCTGATTTCCTCCTGCAGCTCTAGCTGGCTCGCCAGGGGGGGCCAGGGGTGTAGGCCAAGGTGAGACTGGCTCCAGAACGGAAAGACCCAGTCCCGGAGCTCCCCCTAGGAACGTCACAACGGGAGCCTCCTCTGCCCCCAGCCGTGCTTCCACCGCCCCCCGCTTCACCGCTGCCCCAGCCAACGCCACCGCGAGAGCCTCAGCCCGCTTCAGCACCTCTGCGGCAGCCCGGAGGAGCCCCACAGGGCCAGCAGCCGCCCCAGGGCAAGCCGCGGCGCTCACCAGGAGGGTCACCCCCGCGCCGCATGCCGGCACGGCCCCGCCACACGCCACCACGGCCGTTCCACGTCCGGCGAGGACTCTGGGTAAGCCGGTCGCTTTCGCAGCTGCCCGGGGCTTGGGAAGAGGCGCCTCGCAGGCGTCCCTTGTGCAGCGGGGTGGCCTGTCGTCGCCTTGGCCCATTGCTGGGAAAGCCCTGGCCCGGCCTGCAGCCAATGCTGTGCAGGAGGAGAGGGGACAATATGCCGTTGCGGGAAAGCGGGCGCTGCCAGGGCAGACCCCGGTCCCAGAGGCCATGCAAGGGGCAAAATCAATTCTGTAGACAGGAAGCAGCAGGAATTGCAACTCGGCACCCTCCGCAGAGGAGCAAGCTCCACGCAGGTAGCTGGATGGGTGCGAGGGGGACCACGCGGCCTGCGCAGCTCCACCAGACAAGAACGGCAGCGCTGGGGCGTGGGGCTGGGTCCTGCCGCTGCCGCTGCTGCCGCCGCCTCCAGGACCTGCTGCCCGAGGCCGTTTCGTCAGCTTGGCCGGCGGCAGGGCCGGCCCCGGGAGCTGCCGTTCCTCACACCTGGAAGGCCCCAGGTCTGGCAAGGGGGAACGAGTGGGCTGACCGGCTCCCTTCCGCCTCCTCCTTCCTCAGGTGGGCCACAGGCAGTGCCACGGCTCCCTTGAAATCCACCGATCCAAAGTGGCGTATAAACCTCTACCTGAAGCTTAGCTTTCCCACAAGTTCGCTTTCTTGCCCGTCATTATTCACTCATGGGCTTTTGGCATGCAGTGCCTAGAACTGTGTTTGACTGTCCCTGAAAATTGCCCAGTTCTGTGGTTTCTTGGCTGAATCTCAGTTCAGTAAACTGGAGCTCATCAGGGTGGTTGGAGCAACCCAAGAGTTTCAGGACTTCTTTCTTTCCAGCTATGCATAGGTTTGCACCCTTGGGCTACTTCCCCGCTCTGGGATGCGTTTATTTAGGAACAAAATATTGCAAGGCAGGGGGCGTTCCAGCTGGGACTCCAGTTTATGCAGGTGTGGGTAAAGTAGACGGAAGATTCTCTTCCTGTCTTGAAATGCCAGATCTGAGGAGGGTCTCCCAGTGAAACGGATGGACCAAAGACGTTGAATCGCATGTCATTCATTTAAGGAACCCTCTGCCGCCAGATCTAGTGAGGTGGGAGTGTCGTTAGATAAATGCATGAGAAGGCGTCCATCAGACGGTCGCTGTTCGTGCATCACGTGTGACTGATGCTGTGTTTCCCAACTATTCGCAGGCAGGAGCGAGACCCTCTTCATCCTCTCGGTGAGCTTGACCACCTCTCTCAATATCACAGACCCCACAGTCAGAGACGTGGTTTTGAAGCAGGTGAGTTTGCATGGCTAATTTTCTTTAAAATGGGATGGCTCCCGTGAGCCCTTCTTTAAATATTGCAGGATGTCGGCCTTCAGGCCCGGGTTTGGACGATGCAAAAACTAGGGATGGGTCCAACGGCAAGCTGGGCTGTTGGGATTTGTTGCCCATGAACAAGCCATAACCCACCGTGGCTTGTCTCCCTCGCCATGTAAGCAGAGGCAAAGGGCTATTCAAGAGCAATTAAGAGTATTCTTCACTAATCGCTAATGAGGCACAATCGGTTGCAGGACAGGATAGCAGGACAGGATCACCACAGCGGTGCTTGGCCGTTTGCCCTGGTGCCCACAATGGCGTGGATTGCAGGCAAAACAAACATACCGGAGGAAAGGAAAGAAAAAGACAGGAAGTTCCACAAACCAAATGGGGAGAACATGGAGAGAGGCTGCAGAGCATGCTGGGATATCATGACTTGCCCACTGTGGCATCCGGATTCTCCATAAACAGGGAGTGATAAAAAGGGAGTGGGCATCCATCCCGGAGAAAAGGGCCAGTGTGGAAGAAGCAGCGTTCTAGCTGAGTTAGCATTTCCATTTTTCTCCCCTCTTTTTGGCCCTGGAAGGCTCCCGGGATGACTAGGACACCCTGGGCAGCTTCCCTGTTTCTCCATGGGGTGATTTAAAGCACTTGGGGGTCATAATATGGAACCCACCTCTGAGCTATCCCGGGCTCAGCCTTTGGGTGTTTCTAAATGAAACACGTATGTGTTATAGTCCTCACAGCCATGGAGCTGAATGGGTGACTCTGGGCCAGTCACAGACTCTCAGACCAACCTACCTCACGGGGCTGTTGTTGTGAGGATGAGATTGAGAGGAGGAAGAGAATCATATAAGCCGCCTTGAGTTCTTTCAAAGGAAAAAAGGTGGGATATAAATGCAACAATTCGCACAATTTTCCAGGACTTTGTGTGTGGCCATCCAGATGATGCAATTTCCCATTCAAAGCCCTCCAAGTCTTCCCATAATCTTTTTTTCTTGCTGCAGCAAGTCTGTTTCTGCACATTTTGGCTACTAGCATCCCCTGGCTACTAGTACCAGAACCCCTTTGTCTGGGAGCAGCCCTTCTCTTTTCAGGGGCTTACAGATTCAGGACTTGCAGTGGCAACCATCAGAAAAGCTTCGTGAAGCTGCCTGATCTCTGTTTCCTTAACTAGCTTTCTCCGGGTAAGAAAAAAGACAAGAAAAATGCTGGAGAAATGCAGGAAGATTTCAAGGGGGAGATCATGACTTCTGGACTTGCACAAACTTGATGTGAACAAGTATGGTCCGTCTCCTGGAAGGTTTGACTCAAAGCTGAAAGGCCAGAAGCATCTTTCCCAGGGAACTTGTAGGGCTTTTATGGGGTGCAGAGGGTTGGGACTGAAAGAACTTTCAGTATGGCTGTACCATATGAACAGCTTTGCGGTCAGAGGTCATACTGGGCAAAGGATCACTAATGGGAGAAGATGCTGGCACTGCTCAAAAGGCATTCGTCGTTTGCGTGGAATTTCATTCCCGTATTTATGTTTCCTCCCCTCCAGCTCGGACAGGCCCTACATGCAAAGTTCCACGGTGCCGGCTTCAAGCTGAGATGGCTGGGGCAGCAGCAGAGCTGAAAAGCACACGCCTGGAGATTCACGGCCGTTGCGCATCGGAAATGCAGGCAGAAGGAATCCCACGGCCGACGCGGCTTCTCTGTCAGAGGCCATCAACTTGGTGCTTTGCTGAGCCTCTGCTTCTGTTTTCCTCGTGGGAGGAAGAAGGTCCTTTCACGTGAGCGCCCCCTCCGCTCCATGCCCCACAGGGCTTTCCCAGCCGTTCTAAATGTGCCTGCATGTTCCATCACTCGACACCAGGGGCGCTGTAGGATAAAGTGGGATTGAGACTGTGCGTACGGCTTCCCTAGGGAATCGTGGTGCCATCCAGGAAAACACCCCATTAGCCTCGCTCTTACGAACATGCAAGAGCATCTAGAAAACCCAAGAGAGGTCCTGGGAGGAGAAGAGCATTGTGAAAAGGAGCCACAAACTTCCACGAGGCCACAGCACGTGCCTGACATAGAAAAGCCCAAAAGCTGCGCAATGAAGTGGTTTTAACACCGCGTGTCGGTGAATTGCTTTTCTCAATGTGGACATTCTCCTTGCACGGCTCACTTCTTGTGCTTGTGCAGCAAAGCGCTGGGGAGGCAGAGCCAGAGAAGAGACGGCGTTGAAATCCGGAAACCGCCCCCGTCCCGGTCCAAATATCACACAAGCCGTCAGGTCTCTTAGTCTCCTAACTGCAGTAAAGGGGGCGTGGTACCTCCTGTGTACCTTGCACCTACCCCGCAGGGTCGTTGTAAGGATTACAGCAAGATAATGTATGTGAGGTGCGTTGGGCACTGCCAAAGCTTTCCTGTATAAATGCTCAGCGTTGTAATTAAAGCGTCCTGTTTAGCCAAAGCATCAAGGGTCTCCACCCACTTAAAGGTGATTGCTCATCCGTTCCCGGTGACATCTATGTTATATCAATGGAGCTTAAGCATAACCAACTTAGAATCGAGGAATCACAGAACAGAAGAGTTGGAAGGAGCCAGAGGGCCATAGAGTCCAACCCCTGCTCAGGACTCCCAGTCAAACCATCCCTCTCAGGTGGCTGCCCAGCTGCATCTTGAATGCCTCCAGTGTGGGAGAGCCCACCCCCTCCCACTTCCAGTCTTCCCTTCTGGAGGCTCAACGTGCCCAGTTCTGTCATCCGAGCCATTACGCAAAGTACTGAGGAGCACTGGTCCCAGGACCAAACCCTGTGCAGCCCCGCTCGTTCCCTCTCCTCAATCTGAGGAGGTGCCAGCAACAAGCACCCTTTGAGTCCGATCCCGTAGCCAACTGTCGATCCGCCTCATCATCGCTCCATCCAGCCCACTCGTTGCTCGTTTTGTATGGCAGGCTCTTCTCTGCACCTTGATTTTCTTTAAGAACAGACAGCAGTGCCATGATCCAGTGGATCTCAAGTGGAACCTGAAAAGGAAGAAAACCCAAAATGCCGCCAGCCTGCTGTTTGGCGGGGGACTGGCATGTCCTGGCTGAGGCCCCCTTGCAAGCAGTCAACCTTCAAGATCCTGCTTTTCAAAGAGGATGCTGAGATGCTCGGCCCGAGAGAGGAGCTGAGCAGTATTATTGTTGTGTTTTAACATTTAATGTCAGGAGGAAACCTGAATAAAGAACTGCTCTTTAAAGGAAACCTACCTAATCGTGTTTGGCTTTGTGCTGTTTCAAAGAATCACAGAATGCCAGCGTTGGAAGGGGCCACCGGGTGCCACCCCTGCTCATGCAGGACTCCGTTAAACATCTCTCTGATCACATGGACTCGCAACACCCTCATCACGACGAGCATCGTGCCCCCCATGGCCTCTTGATCGCAGGGCTCCCAGCAAGGAGCTGGATTCGGAGGCCAAAGAAGAAGGGAGCGGAAGTTATTATATTGCAGTGTGGTTGCAATTTGTGTGGATCCTGAGCATCGCTGATTCCTCTTAAATGATTGTGGAAGTCTTCAGGGTGGATCACTGTTGTTAGAAATGGTGCACTGGGAGCGTTTGGGAGGCAGCCCAGTGGAAAAACTGGGACTGGTAAAGACTTGATTTCCCCCCCATTAGAAAGCGTCCCGACACCTCGGGCCATTCGTGTCCCACTTCACGCTTCACGAGTTTGCCAAACTTTGCGTTGGGCCTGCTGGTATCCAGCTCATTAATTTGGAAAGCTGTTTGGACAACTTGGAGGCAACTCGCAGCTTCGCACCCTGCACCAATTTATGTAACAGCCTAGTCACCCATTAACTCTTTAATCAGCTTGGTAATATCAGTCCAACAAACGCCTGAATATCAGCCATTTGGTTAAGTTCACCTTGGAGGAATGTCAAATGCTTTCGGTTGCACTTCCAGATTTTCCAGATGGCTCCGAGAAGACAGCAGAGAGAGATTCCCTGAGCCAAAGCAATGCCAAACTACCCTGGGAAGGGATCTGTGCAAAGCTTTCCCGCAGCTGTCCCTGGGGAGCAGACACGGCTGCATTGAACATGTACAGAAGTGTTTGCTTTCCTGCCCGTGCTCCCAAGCCTTGGACTTGCATTCCATGACATTAATATCAAGCATTTTCCCAAGAAACAAAAGCAGAGAATTTTCCTCTTTTTTATTATGTTATGTATATGAGAGCCATTTAACCAGAAACATTTAAAACAGGGAAGAGCAACTTGTGAGCTTCCATATCTTTCTCCTACAACTCCCATCAGCTCCAGCCATGCTGAAGGACGGGAAACATCAAATGGGCCACAAGTTACCCAGTCCCATAGTAAAATCATCATCATCAGCAGCAACAACACAATGGCTTTCATCTGGTGTTTTAGAAGTCAATTGGTTCAGCATAAGGTGCGAAGAGAGAGCAAGGAGAGACAGCATTCATTCAGAGACGATCTTGTCCTCTCCTTCAGGAGAAGACTTCTAGATGCTGGGTTAAGCTCTAGAGCATGGGTCCTCAAAGTACAGCCCTTGAGCCGGATCCGGCCCTCCATGCCCATTTAACCAGCCCGCTCCAGAGGTTTTGCACTTGCCGCGTGTGGCTTGCTCGCAAGGAGATCGTTTTGGACTCGCTCGGAGAAAACGATCTCTGCGCAAGCAAGTTGCGGCCTTGCCCCATGCGCCCCCCTGCCCCCGTCTTGCCGCGCACAGCCTGCCCCCTCACTGGCCTGCGCACCCCCACCAGCACCGCCTTGGCGGCCTGCACCCACCGTGGGCACCTTTCAACTGGGCCCCCATTGAAAAAGTTTGAGGACCCCCCCTGCTCCAGAGCATAAGAAACTCCCGGGCCTGCTAGGTATCAGCCTTGCCAAGAGTAAATCCGGCTGAAGTTCTGAGCTGGTGCTTTTCACCGGCGTTTAATTTCTAACTGCTCTGACCTCTTGGGAAATGTATCAGGTGTGAATGGACAGGAACCGGGTGTACAAGCATCACTTCTAACAGCGAGACTAGTTCTTGAGTGCTAAAATAGAACTACTGAGAACCTCGGGGGAGAGATGACTACGTTTGGAAGAAACCTGAAGTACAGAAGTGCAGAAAAACCCTACAGGGGCAACCCCTCCAGAACACCCTTCCACCACAACACACACACAAGTCCAGTGGGGAATATCAAAAAGAACATCAAGCATCCATTGCAAGAGAAAAATGGGAAATGACGTTTGGGTGGAGCACCCCGAGGCAAGAGGCCCTGGCTGGCTGAATCCCGGTGGGATGGGGGCTTTCCAAGGCGGTGTCACAGGCCTCTCCTCTGTCCCCTGATAAAGCAAGCCAGGATCCCACACCCATCCGTCCAGGCAGCAGCTCTCGGGGCGATGGCAGGCCGGAAGGAGGGGTGCCAGTTTCGTGGGGCTCCCTCCAAGTCGCGCTGCAGAGCAGTCTGGGCTGCTGTCGAGGCTGAGGACTCTCTTCCTTCTTGAGCTGAGATTCAAACTGGAATATGCCAGTGACGGAAAGGTTAATTGACAGAAATGGGGAAGATCTGGAGAGAGCATTTAAATTGGTCTTCCTCGGCCAGGTGGCCTCCGGATGGGCTGGACTACACCTCAGCTGTGCAGGCTTGCGTGTTTTTTAAAAGCCGTGATGAACGATTCTGCCCTAAGAGGCAGATGGTTTTCCTTCAAAATTATCCCCCAAATACCCAGGTGGTTTGTGTAAGTTGTTGCATAGACTTAACTGGTCACAACCCATTGGCATATGCCAAAGGCACGTGTTCAGAAGCATGGCCTGTATCGCTTCTTCTCATATGCCAGGGCTGAGCCTCATATTTGAAACAGGCCCTGGTTTCAGAAGCGCAGCCAAATCCTGGAAAATTCCAGCCTCCAAGAGAATGGTGTCTTGCAGGACTTTGAGCAAGAATGAAAGCCGGCACTGGGCTTTGGGGGCCCAGGTAGGTTGCTTCCCATCCCTCCGAATTCTGCAATAGGATAATCTCAACAGGAGGCCGTGACGTCTGCCTGCACGTCCTCTTCCAAAGGTACACCTGTTATCAATGAGATGGCCTTTTATGAGCTGGCACCGTAAAGCCCTTTTCCACTTTCCAAGCCCCGCAAGGACATTTGTTCCAGGTGAGCAGAGCGCCCTTCCAGATTTATGGGCTGTGACCTCATCAGAAGAGTTAATGGGCCATGCCAGAATTGGCCGAATTACCATGTTTATATCTCGGAGGCCCATCAAGTGTGACTTGAGATTCTGTGGGCAGGTACATTCCAGGCTCCCTGGGAGTGGGTGACTCCTGGCAGCATTGGCTTGACCCTTCTCACCGCTTCAGCAGGCTGGGGGGTCCCAACAGCCACATGCAATGCACACTCCCATTCATTTATTTATTTAAAATGTTTTTAGACCATCCCTTACCGAAGTCTCAGGATGGTTTAACAGTAAGGCAAAAAAAAAAATAAAAAATAAAAAATAAAACACAGCATCTGAATCAATTTCTGATAATAAAGCTCATATTAAATAACAGTCCAACCTTAAAATATTGGGAAAATAAAAAGGTTTTATCCTGGCACAGGTGGACCTCTCTGGGGAGTGGATTCCAGAGTTGGGATGCCAACGCAGAGAAGGCCCTTCTCTGGGTAACCACTCCTGGGTGCCCAAGAAACGTATTGGGTGCCCTTCTTGAGAAAAGAAGACGAAAATGCCTCCACAACCGAACATGGCTCCAGAACTGTTCTTGTGTACTGTGCAACCAGAGTAAAGGGTTGGTGTGTTCTAAGAATTCAGCCGCTGTGAGCCTACGGTGCCATCCTACGGACCTGCCTGATTCTGAGTGACTGAGATTAATAAACACCTTGGAACACCCTCAGTTTCCTGCCCCAAGCATGGGGTCCTCATGTGCAGGTACTTCCTTGCGAGACAGGTCAGCATCAAATAGTCTTCTTGGTTTAGTTTTAAATCTGGTAAGAAAACCAACCTGCTTTTCCCAGTGTAAGGCTGCTTCCTTCCCCACTGAAAGCAAAAGAAAACGCCCCAAGGCTTGGCTGAAGTCATCCAGTGAATGTGGGGTGACGCTTGTGCGTTGGTGGAGAAGACGAGAAATCTTTTTCATAGACGCTGTAATGTATCATGACGGATAATTGTTCAGCAGGAAGTGGTGTTATGTAAGTACATGCGATACCCTGGGAGTTCGGTGCTGGCACTTGGGCAGTGACCGCTGGCTGTCATCTGAGCAGCTCCACCTTCACGTCTGGCAATGAGCCTTGTTAATGTCCTGCCGCCTGGCCGAGACCTGCAGAATTCTGGGCTTCGCTGTTCAGCAGCAATTTCAGGTGAGATGAGGGCACTTTTGGGCCCCCACAGGCCAAAGCCCTGAGGTGGAGCGCAGGTCCCCGAGCACCCACCTCCGGGGAGCACTCACCAGGAACAGCGAAGAGGCTTGCTTGCCTCCCAAAGGGCCCTCCCACAAGTTCAGTGGGCCACTCTGTGCATGCTCAAAGACTCCTTCTTCATTGGTTGTGCTTACTGGAGAATAAAGAGCTTTTGTCAAGAGCTTTCTGTTGTTTTGGAAGTGCGCAGGGGGGAACCCAGCTCCCAACACCAGCACTGGTCTAAGGAAGAAAGGCAAGGAGCTGCAAGGCATGAGCAGTGGGCAAGAACCGGAGGTTTTCAAAGGCAAGGCTTAAAGAAAAGAGATTTTAGGAGGGCTAGAACCAGGGATGATCTGGGGTTGGGGGTCTTTTGGATTCCCTGGGCTAGCTCCGTGGCTTTTGGGCTGCTCTGCAGAGGCCTTTCTCGGGGGGTTCGCTGATTGCTAGCAGTGCCTCCCTTTGGCCCCCAGTTGCCCCGGCAGCAAAGGTTTTTGCACGACTGGGGCCCTTGGCTGGGCCAAGCATGAGAGGAAGTCTATGGATGCCAGAGAGATGGATTCCGATAGGATTCATCCCAACCCTCGCTAGAACTAGTCGCAAATATGCATTGGCTACAGGAGGGCACCAAATAATTTCAGAAGATCAGCCAGCTCTTTATAGACCACAACAAAGTTTTTGTGTGCATCATGGGAAGCTGCGGATGGTTCCGAAAGGAAAACAGATGGCTCAGCACTCGATTGTCCTGATTGTGGATTGTGGACAATAAGCTACTGTGGGGACAGAATATGGAGAAGCAGAAAGGTTTACTATAGGCAAAGCAGCAGAGAGAGGTGTAGTTCGTCTCTCTCTCTGTTCGGTCCATATACAGAACATATCCCAAGGAAAGCTGGATTAGGGTCAGAGGAAGAAGGCGTGAACATTGATGGAAGACTCAACAATAATTGAAGGTATCCAGAGGATCCCATCTTCCTGCCAGAAAGCAGCAATGAATTAAAATGATTCCTGATTTTATTTATTTATTTTATTAAAACATTTTTATGCCGCCCCATTCGCCGAAGCCTCGGGGCAGCTTACAACAAGTAGTTAAATAATTATAATTAAAAATATAAACATTAAAATAAAATACATACAATATAAAATAAGCCGCCCTGGCCAGATAAAATTCAATAATATTAACATTTAAAATGCTGCTTAAATAAAAAGGTCTTCGCCTGGCGCTGAAAAACAAATAACAACGGTGCCAGGCGGACCTCTCTGGGGAGCGCATTCCATAGATGGGGCGCCACCACAGAGAAGGCCCTCCTCCGGGTACTCGCCCTCCTAATTTCCTTCACGGAGGGTTCCCGGAGAAGGGCCTCTCCCACCGATCTCAAGGGGCGGCTGGGCATATATGGATGTAAGCGCTCCTTCTTTTGATGAAAGCAAAAGAAGAAAGCGCAATGCCAGGACTGGAACTGAACATTAAGAAAGCAAATATCATGACTACAGCAGATTTACGTGACTTTACTGTCAAAAATGGAGGAATCAAACCCGTGAACGATGTTGCATACCTCGGCTCAGTCAGAAATTCGAATGGAGACTGCGGCCAAGAAATGAGAAGATGACTGAGGCCTGGAAGGGCAGCAGTGACGGACTAGAGAAGATCATCAAGTGTACGAATATTTCACTGGGGACTAAGGCCAAGATTATCCACACTATAGAATTCCCAGTTACTATGCATGAGTGTGAAAGCTGGACAGCAAAGGTTCTAATGATGCTTTTTGCACCAGCTTCGTAATTATCTCCCTGCTTGCCCTTTAAAGTTTTTCTCTCTTCCAGATAATGCCTTTTGAGAGACAGATTGGTTAGCCAGTTCTCACTTACGCTGCTTTTGAACTAGGAAAAAATTCATACTGATAAAAGGTTTTTAGGTGCTCCCTCAAGACACCATTTGGGAATTTCACAGCGCTTCCCCAAATTAAATGGGACGGTGGGTCCAGCCTTGGGGGTCTTCCCCTCCCACTTTCCTGGCCGTGTGTAGTTCAGAGGAGCGGCAGGTCGGCCTGCTGGGTCCTTTGATTCATCCTGTCTCCTGTGAGCACCTTTAGCAAGGTGTACCTGGTTTGCTCCAGCTCCTGGTTTGTGACACACTGTGATTTGGTTGATGCAAGTTGTACATTAATGGGAAGCGAGTATCTTGGTGTGGGGGCAGTTCAGATTACGCCCAGCCACGTCCAGTCTTCCAGTTCTAGCAAGAAGGTGGGAAAAGGGAGTGGAGAGGCCCCCCCCACGCTCCCCCCACGTCTCCTATAAATAACTGGGCGGCACAGAGAGGCCGTCCACGAAGTCCTGCCAAAGGACTGACCCCACAGCAAATTCAATCCAGTACCTGATGGGGACACAGAAAGGGAGGCAGTGGCCCCTCCTGGGTTTCTGGGTATGGCTTTTATTCGGTAAGTTTCCTTTCTGCTTGTTATCCTCTGTTATTCTGTCCCAGGTAAAGATGTGGACAGGTGTGCTCAGACTAAGATATTAAGCCAAGGATGCAGAGAGAGAGGGAAGTTGATTTTATGGAATGCATTCATTCACCAGCAGTAATGTATTACTATGTTGGGTTCTTTCTCTCTTCCCCTTCCACCTCCATTTAGTATGCAAGATCTTACAGACTTTCCTCCGGGAAATTTACACAGAAGCAAAGCCACTTCTGCATGTCAGGATTGCTGGGGAAAGCAGCGGGGCTGCACCAGACGGAGCGCATGATATGGAGCGAGTGAGACGCTCGCTGCAACAGAGCAGCACATCCGTCCGGGGGATTTGCAGATGTGGCATTAAAGGCTGCCACATCCACACATTACAGATGTGCTGTAGGAAAGGATATTGCTTCCCCCAGGAGTTGTAATGTGTTGGGTTACTGAGCAGGTGTTTGTCAGTTGGCAATTGTAGTTGTATTGTGAATGCATTTTAATTACCTTTTATTGCAATATGTGTATGGAAATAAGCACAAGGATCGCTTGTGCTCTCTCTCTCTCTCTCTCTCTGAAAATGCTGCCTGCCAAAGAAAGCAACATTTCTTGCCCTTTTTGGCATGAAGCCACGGGCAGGCAAAGACCTCTCGAACGGTTTTGTGCTGAGAACGGGTCTGGGCTGGATTATTCCCTCCTTTTGCTTTGAATAATTTTGTGCCACCAGCCTCTCTCCTGTCGCCCGTCTTCTCCTTTCGCCTACCTTGGGGACAAATGGAAGTTCGTCGAGGGTCTGTTGGTGGGCCCCTAGCCAGTTTCTGGGGGACAACTTAGCACCTGCAGGTTTCTGGACCTCTTGCAAAGAACGCTGGATCTTGATACGATCCTGCAAGGAACTTCTGAGTTCTTACTCAAGATCTTCTGTTTGGATATGCCTTTACCTCCTGGTAGGATCTAGCACAGGAAGTGGCAATCCCACCGATCTGGGTGGCTTTGAAAGGCAACTGGACAGATTCATGGAGGAGGGGGCTGTCCATGGCTACTAGCCTTGCTGGCCATGGGCTCCCTCCTTCCCCAGGGGTGGGATGCTTGCCTGCACCGGTCGGCGCGGAGCCTGGGCACGGGGAGGCCGTGCATGCATCCTGTCTGAGCAATCCCTGGGCAGCTGTTTGCCGCTGGCCAAGGAGTGCTGGCCTGGATGGGCCTTGGGTCTGGTCCAGCCGGGCTTTTCTGTTTTCTTAAGTCCAGTAACTGCACCTGCACCTTCACATGTGCCGGAATTAACTGTGCTATTCACAGCTACGCAGGTGTGCAGGCACAGAGGGGAAAATATCCTGAAAAGAATCATCGCTGATTTCCATTCCATGCATCCCACCTGCCCCTGAGGTCAGCTCAGAGTGGGAGGCTTCCTAGCCGCCTCAAACATCGCTGGAACTTCTTAGCTTAGAAATCAGTGCCGGCAGGCCCGGATCTCTCTGTGCGAATGGATTGCGCTACTTGGTTTTTTCCTCTTATTCCTCCTTTTTTCATCACGCTCCTCCAAGGGGACACAGATGCGTGTGCCCTCCAACCAGCTGGGCAGCAGGTGGGCAGCAATTCCACCTGTCTGTCCTTCCTTGCAAGCATCTGGAGGGAGCCCCAGAATTAAAATCCATGCAAAGAAAGCCCAGGGAAAGGGAAAGGAGCAGCTGGAAAATGGCGCGCGTGTGAGTTAGTGCGCGTGTGAGTGTGCAGGTTGAAGGAAAGCTGTAAATCTGTTCCCACCAGTAAAGCTATCCTGGGACTCTCGTGATCCGTTGTTGTTGCAGTTGCTGACAAGGACTAGTTCCTAGGAACATATTGCACTGCTCCTCTGCGGGCAGCAATAGCCGCCTGATTCCGTCTGAGCCGAATTCAAGGTCTTGACTATGGCATACGAAGCCCTAAATGGCTTGGGACCACGTTATCTCGGGGAATGCCTTTCTCCGCACATTCCTGCCCGTTGCGTAAGGTCACCTGCAGAGGCCCTCTTACAAGTTCTGTACCCTGAGGAGGTGAAGGGGGAGGTTGCAAGAGCCTTTTCTGTGCTGGCACCCCCAATTTTGGAACATGTTACCATTAGAAATCCATCAGGAGCCTACTTTGCTGTGCTTTGGGTACCTAACAAACATTCTTCTCTTCCAGCGCACCGGTGGCACCACTTAGACTATTTCCACATCAATTTGCACCGGTTTTAATAAATTAACTTAAGTTTAATCTGTTGCTTGATCATTTATATGTTAGTTTATCTTGTGTATTTTTAAATTGTATCGTTTTATTTGTTCTAGCTATTGGTAATGTTATCGTAATCGCTGTCCAGAGAGCACAAGGCTCATGGGCTACCTTTAAAAAAAATTAAACAAATGAAGAAATACATCAATAAATGACTTATCAGGGAATTGACAATTCCCCCCAACAAAAAATGTAAAACTATTTTTGAGTGGGGGGAGGGATGGAATATTGAGGCAGAAACGACATCAGGTCAACGGTTTGGGGAAGGTGCCGAGTGCTTCACGGGAGAGCCAGACATTGCAGCCCCAGGACAAGGTGCTGAGCTCGATTTGCCCTCCTTTTCAAACCCTCCTGCTTGGTCCTTGCTGTGATGTGCCATCAAGTCGTCTCCAGCTTGGGGCCACCCCATGAAAGCCCTCCAACATTTTATTTATTTATTTATTTATATTGTGATTTATATCCTGCCTTTTTCCTACAAAGGGCTCAAGGCAGCTTACATCATTCTCTTCCTCCATCTCATCCCCACAACAACAACCCTGTGAGGTAGGTTGGGCTGAGAGTCTGTGCCTGGCCCAAAGTCACCCAGTTGGCTCCATGGCTGAGCGGGGACTTGAACCCGGATCCTCTGAGTCCCAGTCCCATGCTCTCAACCACGACACCACACTGGCTCTCTTTATCAAAATTATCTATCTATCTATCTATTTTTCGATTTATATCCTGCCTTTTTCCTACAAAGGGCTCAAGGCAGCTTACATCATTCTCCTCCTCCATCTTATCCCCACAACAACAACCCTGTGAGGTAGGTTGGGCTGAGAGGCTGTGACTGGCCCAAAGTCACCCAGTTGGCTCCATGGCTGAGCGGGGACTTGAACCCGGATTGCCAGAGCCCCAGTCTCATGCGCTCAACCACTACGCCACACTGGCTCGCCACATGTCTGCTCTTGAAATTCCTGCTGAGCCTTGCAAGACGTTCAAGTTCGAGCCTGCGACTTCCCCAGTGGAGGCATTCCGCCCCTTTCCTGGCCCCCTTTTCTCCTGCTGCCCTTCGCCTCCCTGGCATGGCCGCCTTCTCCGGGGAGTCTAGCCGGGAGATGTGCTCAGAGTAGGACAGCCCCGGGTTTGCCATTTTTGCTTCTAGGGACTGGCCCTAGGACCCTTTAGCTCAGTGGTGGCGAACCTACGGCATGCAGAGCCCTTTCTGTCGCACGCGAGCCGAGCATCGGACAACAGCGCACACAGGGGCCATGCGCAGGCTCGGAAAGGAGTAGCGGTGCCAGGCGAAGTCGTCATGAGCTGCGACTCATGAGCTGCGACTCGTCCGAGCTTTTGCCTGGCCGGTCAGTGTACTGCCAAGGATATATATATATTTGCTTGGACTGCCTGCAATTTGTTTTTTCTAAACTAAAACCTCAGTTTTCAGGTTTTATTGTAGTGTTGGCACTTTGCAATAAATAAGTGGGTTTTGGGTTGCAGTTTGGGCACTCGGTCTCGAAAAGGTTCGCCATCACTGCTCTGGCTTGTCTTTTGGCTGGTCCAGAGAATTCACAAAGTTCTCCTCCAGCACCCACTTTCTGCAGTGTCCGGCTTTCACATCCATACCTGGACAACTCTTACTGCGTAGAACTCAAAACACAACAGCGGGCCAAAGGTGTGGAGCAGACAAGCAAGAGCGAAGCCAGCCCATTGCTTGTCTAGATTCTGTTGGGAGCACTGGGAAATGCCCCGGGGAATGTTAGGAATGCTGGCACCAATCGTACAGAATTACTTTCCAGAATATAAGCGGCCATGAGCCCTGCTCTCAATTCCAGCGTACGATAGGCATTTTCGGCATTGCCGCTGCAAGTTAGAATCTATAAGTTGATAGTTGCATCCATGATCGCTTTAATTGCTGAGTGAGAAAAAAACCTTCATCAGAAGGACTACGGATTAAGACACATGTTTGGAGACTATTTAGGTCCTTGGATGTTGCTATAGTGAGGGACAAATGAAAATATTAACCATGGCAGTTTCTATTCTCAATGAGTGGTGGATTTTGTTCTTTAAATTACAAGGTCATGAGTGGGCATGTCATGAGCGGAGCCAGCTGGAGCCAGGGGTCAGACTAGATGGTCCGAGAGGCCCCTGCTGACTCGCTCTATTTCTATGTTTCTCAGGTATTTCACTTCTCCTCCCAAATCTAAAAGAACACAAAGGTTTTGGCAGCATGTGAATTTATGTCCCCCTGGACATAAATCTGCTGGAGCTGGAACGTATTCTTGGACATTAATTGGAGTTAATGCCTCCCTGATGTTCTCACAGATTTGAAAGAGATTTGCAAAGGTCAAGCCCTTGTTGAGGAAACCCAGTCGAAAACTCTGGTGTCAGATAACTACCTCCCAGTATCATATTTGCCATTTTGGGGCAAACTGCTGGAGCATGTCTTGGTCTCACAACTCCAACCAGCATTGGATGAAATGGATTCTTTACATCCATGTCAAACAGACTTAAGACGTAGTTATGGGATGGAAGCAGCATTGGTTGTCCAGGTTGAACTTCTGCTGCAAAATGGATTGTAGAGCAACCCAGCTGGTTCTTCTGGGCTTCTGAAGAACTTTCGATCCAATGGACTATGGTGTCCCTTCTGGATTGTTGGGGTCGGGAGGCACAGTTTTGAAGTGGTTCTGAGACCTCCTGGAGGAGCAGTCTTAGATGCTCTTCCCGGGGAACCTTGGTCCTCTCCCGTGGCCATTTGCCAGGGCGGAATGGCAATCTTCCGTCTTGTTCCCCATACTTTTTAATATCTCCATGAAACTGCTGTGGGGAGTCCCCAGGAGGTCTGGTTGTAGGGCCACACAGCTGTCTGTTGTTTCCATCTGCAGGTCTGGGAGTCTGTTGGAGTCCCTGGGCGCAGCCCCTCGGACTCCGGCCGGTTTTGTGGCAGCCACGAGCCTGAGTCCTGGCAAGCAGGCCCAGTGTTCACCCGGCACTCGCCAGAACTGAGCCCCGCATGACTGCCATGCAAGCAGCTTCCCTCCGCCACGTCATGTGCAGCGGTTGCTTCGCGCTGCTTCATGTGACGTGGAAGGCGGCTGCCAGTTGTGCCACCTCTGTTCCACAAGTGCTCACGGGCTTCCTCTTGGTCTGGCTGACTTTCTAAGTCAGGGCTGAGCACAAGAGGACGTCCACAAACCTTTGATGGATGGATTCTGCAGGGCTTCCAAATACCCTGGGGGCTGTTTGGGGGTGGACGGAGGTACATGCACTGTGACTTAATCCTGATGAGACTGCCAGTTGGGAAACCAACTACCATATCTACTGAAATAACAAGCAACCCTTGAAAATGGAACTAGTGATGCAAAGCTGGGGGTGGGGGGGAGGGGTAGGATTAGGGTGGGGGGTCATCTTTTATGCCAGGTGAAAATTTTTCATCATTGAACAAGACCCCCGTATCTGCAGAGGATGGATGCAAATCCCCCAGGGATGCCTGTAAGCACAGGACCTCTGCAAAAACGGGAAAACCACAAATACCTCTGGGGTCTCTGCCTGGGGATGCCACGGTCTTTGTTCTGACACTAGCCTGTCTATGCGTTTTGTCTCTCGATGGGCGCAAAGTCCCTAGAGATATTAGCATTTTTCCTAGAGATATTCATGGGGTTTTTTGCAAGAGATATACCTATGCATAGCAGAATGTAGGAGAACCTTTGAAACGGGAAATAATGAAGAAAAAACTGGGGTCATCCCATATGCCTGCCATAGGAGCAAAGCAGCCCCAAACACTGACCTCTTCTTGTAGGGGAGTCGCCTTATACATGGGTGTTGCAGCCCTCCGGCAGCAGATTTGCAGCTGGCTGCAGGTGGGTTGCCCTCCCCCTAAAAGGGGGATCCTCCTGGACCGTGCGCCAACTCAGGAAAGCAGCTGGCTGCAGTGTCCAGCAATACATTTGACCAGCTCAGGCTGGCAGGCTGCTGCAGCCGTATGGCGAGGGCGGATCTTGCCCCGGCTATTCATCCAGGCTGAACTACCGCCATGAAGAGCCTGTGGGGCTGCCCTTGGAGACCGTTTGGGCCTTTCAGCCAGTGCAGAGAGCAGCTGCCCAAGGGCCAGTAGAGAAAGCCTCGCCTGTGCCAGTCACGCTTGTGAAGGAGCACTTCCAAGTTCCATTTCAAGGGCTGCTTTTGCTCTTTAAACCCCAGAACAGTCTGGGAACAAATGACCGGCAGGGCTGCTTTCGTGGTCTGAGACAAGCAAGGGAGGCCCTTTTGTTTCCCGAGATGGGACAGGAGTTAAGTAAATGACAAGACAATGAAATGCATTTTACTGCTGCTGCTAATTTAACTGGAAGGCTGACTTGCTGCAAAGCAAAGGACCAGCCTCCCGTGTCATCCGTATTTCCAAGAACGGAGACATCCTTGCTAGCAACAATTTGGGGGCTTGGTGTTTCTGATTTTGCTAGCTGTTCCTATGTGCTTCCTTAATCAAGTGGCTTGCTTGCCAATATCCCAGATGCCCAGTTAATGTTCCAGCGACAGAAATGATTGCCAGGACTGAGGGCGCAGGGACCACCCAGCCTTGGACAGGCGATGTCCACTGGACCGGTGAAGCTGAGAGCGGAAAGCAGCTTGCAACGTGAACAGATGGGGGAGCAGAGGGCCGCTTGGGGACTGGGTGGTGTCTGAACCCAGGTCACCATCCACCTGTCCCAGGTTTGCAGCCAATCACATAAGCTGTAAACTGGAGGTGTTCCCTGTGGGCCTTGAGGGTGCTTCTTCACTCCCGTTGGCTCCTGCTTTGTAATTAGAATCAAAGCCGATATTACAAATGCCGTACGGATTCCTAGTGCTCCAAAGAAACTGTGTCCCTTAGAGCCATGCCATGGAGCTCACTGGGGATGTCACAGTCACAGACTCTCAGCCCAACCTACCTCACAGGGTTGTTGTTGTAGGGATAAAATGAAGAGGAGGGGGATTATAAAAGCCACCTTGAGTTCCTTGGAAGGAAAGGTAGAATATAAATATCATAGATAGAAAGGTCAGTAGATAGGGAGGTGGGTGGGTGGACAGATAGATAGAGTTCTTACAAAAACAATAAAAAAGGTAATATTCTCAATTTTTTGCAAACAAAACCACTGACTTCTTTACAAAGCAAGAGACGATGCAGAGCCGTTCCTTCATATCCATGTGTAACCTTCACCTTCTTTGGCCCTCCCGGCAGAGCAAGCGATGACGGCGGCGATTCCCACCGGCACCGAGAGACAGACCAGCACAGCCGCTCCTCCCTGGGCCACCAGCAGTGACTACTTTGACCCCACGATGCCAATGACCGCAGAGATGACAATAGGAAGCACACCCTTTCAGGACACACTTGAAGGAAACCCGGGTTCTACCAGTGACGTGAACCTTGCGCAGGAAGGAACACAGAATCCTTTCTGGGCCACCACTTACGTAAATGCTACTTCCACTACTGATATCAAAAACAAAGAAGTCACGTCCCCAGGAGAACATATAAAGCAACCAACACAGACACTTGTTAAAGAAAAGGAAGTTTTGGAGAAGGCAAATTCCTCAAACCCTTTGTTGGAAAAAGGGACGGCTCAACAGACTCAATCAAGTGAGGCAGTTACAGCAGGGGCTGGAAAAGCAAATGCAGGCAGTGAATTGAACCCGGGTGGAGCTTTGCTGGAAGAATCTACAGGGGCCACCTCTGGACCTTCTGCAGACGCTGCAAATGAGGCTGTCTCCCCAGCCTTAGACCCAGCAGTTCCTTCTCGTGACACGGCAGTGCTGCCAACAAGAGCCATTCCTGGTGGCAGAAGCTCCCCTGTAGGGCCTCTTGGGGACAGTGCAGTGACGGGAAGACAGACGCCAGCTTTGGATTTGCAGCCCCCCAGGGAGGCAGCCATTGGATCCACAAAACCAAATGGACTTGCCACCATCCAGCCCCACATGGGGGACTTGGGTGTACAACCCATTCCTATTGGAGGACGAGGGGATTCAGAGAGCATAGTGCCTGCAACAGCATCGAGCACTGATGTGGAAGGGGTCAGCCCGGGACAACCAGGGGAGGCCCCCACTGGAAAATCGGAGGACCTGGCAGCAGAGAGTTCAACACGCGCTCCACCTGGCTTGGCCTCTGGCAGCTACCCTCCCCCTGGACCTTCAGAGTTGGGCTCAGAACCGACAGCACGTCCTCCAGTTGGACTTAGCATGGCTCCAAGACAAACGTACCAGTTCCCTGACGAAGGCAAGACAGCAACAGTCTCCGTAACAAAAGAAAAGGTGAAGGAAGGTTCTAGGAGCACGAGCACCAACCAAGAAGCAGCTGTTTCACAAACAGAAGCACCAGAAGGAGAACAAGCAAATGGATCCACTGGACCCCCAGCTCCATCAGGAGGAGAACCTGTGCCTCCCACAACATTGCCGGATGGAACACTACTTGTCTCTTCAGGTTCCAATGCGGGTGCAACAGGAGCTCCGTCAAATGGTCCAGCAGTGTCTCCGGGCTCCTCAGGTGGTGGTGTAACACTTCCCGTGTCTACAGGTTCCAACGCGGGTGCAACAGGAGCTCCGTCAAATGGTCCAGCAGCGTCTCCAGACTCCTCAAGTGGTGGTGTAACACTTCCCGTGTCTACAGGTTCCAATGCGGGTGCAACAGAAGCTCCGTCAAATGGTCCAGCAGTGTCTCCAGACTCCTCAAGTGGTGGTGTAACACTTCCCATCTCTTCAGATTCCAGCACTGGAGGAACAAAAGCTCCACTGGATAAATTACCAGTGCTTCGAGTGGCCTTGGGAGGACAACTTGTAGTTCCTTCAACATCTCCTCAGGAAACACTTCCTGGCAGTGTAGATTCTAACTCTGGTGCAACAGGAGCACCCTCAAACGGTCCACCAGTGTCTCCGGGCTCCTCAAGTGGTGGTGTAACAATTCCCATGTCTACAGGTTCCAATGCTGGTGCAACAGGAGTGCCGTCAAATGGTCCAGCAGTGTCTCCGGGCTCCTCAAGTGGTGGTGTAACACCTTCCGTCTCCTCAGGTTCCAATGCTGCTGCAACAGGAGCGCCGTCAAATGGTCAATCAGTGTCTCCGGGCTCCTCAAGTGATGGTGCAACACTTCCCATGACTACAGGGTCCAACGCTGGTGCAACAGAAGCTCCATCAAAAGGTCCAGCAGTGTCTCCAGGCTCCTCAAGTGGCGGTGTAACACCTCCCGTCTCTTTAGGTTCCAACGCTGGTGCAACAGGAGCTCCGTCAAATAGTCCAGCAGTCTCTCTGGGCTCCTCAAGTGGTGGTGTAATACTTCCCATGACTACAGGGTTCAACGCTGGTGCAACAGGAGCTCCATCAAATGTTCCACCAGTGTCTCCGGGCTCCTCAAGTGGTGGTGTAACACTTCCCGTGTCTACAGGTTCCAACGCTGGTGCAACAGGAGCTCCGTCAAAGGGTCCAGCAGTGTCTCCGGGCTCCTCAGGTGGTGGTGTAACACTTCCCGTGTCTACAGGTTCCAACGCTGCTGCAACAGGAGCTCCGTCAAAGGGTCCAGCAGTGTCTCCGGGCTCCTCAAGTGGTGGTGTAACACTTCCCGTGTCTACAGGTTCCAACGCTGCTGCAACAGGAGCTCCGTCAAATGGTCCAGCAGTGTCTCCGGGCTCCTCAAGTGGTGGTGCAACACTTCCCGTGTCTACAGGTTCCAACGCTGGTGCAACAGGAGCTCCGTCAAATGGACCAGCAGTGTCTCCGGGCTCCTCAAGTGGTGGTGTAACACTTCCCGTGTCTACAGGTTCCAACGCTGGTGCAACAGGAGCTCCGTCAAATGGACCAGCAGTGTCTCCAGGCTCCTCAAGTGGTGGTGTAACACTTCCCTTCCCTTTAGGTTCCAACACCGGAGGAACAAAAGCTCCATTGGATAAATTACCATTGCTTCGAGTTGCCTTGGGAGGACAACGTGTATTTCCTCCAACATCTCCTCAGGAAATACTTCCTGGCGCTGCAGATTCTAGCTCTGGTGCAACAGGAGCTCCATCAAATGGTCCAGCAGTGTCTCCGGGCTCCTCAAGTGGTGGTGCAACACTTCCCGTGTCTACAGGTTCCAACGCTGGTGCAACAGGAGTTCCATCAAATGGATCACCAGCGTCTCCGGGCTCCTCAAGTGGTGGTGTAACACTTCCCATCTCTTCAGGTTCCAATGCTGGTGCAACGGGAGTTCCATCAAATGGATCACCAGCGTCTCCGGGCTCCTCAAGTGGTGGTGCAACACTTCCAGTCTCTTCAGGTTCCAACGCTGGTGCCACGGGAGTTCCATCAAATGGATCACCAGCGTTTCCGGGCTCCTCAAGTGGTGGTGCAACACTTCCCGTCTCTTCAGGTTCCAACGCTGCTGCAACAGGAGCTCCATCAAGTGGATCACCAGCGTCTCCGGGCTCCTCAATTGGTGGTGCAACACTTCCCGTCTCTTCAGGTTCCAACCCTGGTGCACCAGGAGCTCCATCAAGTGGATCACCAGCATCTCCGGGCTCCTCAAGTGGCGGTGCAACACTTCCCGTCTCTTCAGGTTCCAACCCTGGTGCACCAGGAGCTCCATCAAGTGGATCACCAGTACCTCTGGTTCCCGCAAGTGGAGATGTCGTATTCCCTAGCTCTGCTAATTCCAACTCTGCTGCCACCTCTTCCGTGGGCCAAGTCACAGGAACTGCTAAGCATGTGCTTTCAGGAAAACCAGAACCACCTGCTCTGGCTTCTTCCAGCAACGTCCCTTCAGGGTCAAAGGCCACCATGCCAGGGCCTTCAAGTTCTGCCAGCTCATCACTGTCCCATTCCGCTGCTGAGGAGAAGCCAGTCGCTGGCGTGAGCAAAGGGATACCTGCCAATAGCAAAGTGTCTCTCCCAGGGAGATCAGGGGCCCAGCTTACAGTCTCCGGAGATGGCCTTCACCTTGTGAAACTCTCACCGATCTCCAAGGAAGTGGACAAGAAGCCCGATTTGCACCCACAGAAGTCCAAGTATAGGAAACCAGCAACTGCCAAGGAAACTAGAGTGAAGTTGGGCCTCCGAGCTGCAGCTTCCGTTCCTGAGCCATCAGGTAGGCGTGCTGGGAACCTAGATTTATACTGAGTTATACTTAATTGTTTAAATACATTTGAACAGCATAATAAACTTTTCCTAGTAAGGAGTCACAGATTTACAAGACACTCAAGACAAAATGCTGGGATCGTATTGGCATGTAAGACAATAGAAATTAGTAGTAATATTGTGAGTATATTTGTTTCTGCAGCCTCAAGAAAAGGTGGTAATGACCAGGTGATGGCTTTAAAAAACTGATTAGAAAGGTTAAAAAATGTGGAGGTCCATCGATGGTGTGGCAGGATGTTCCAAGTTCACAAGGCTTATGTTTGAAAATATCCTCTTTTTGGAAGGCTGTCCTGTTCAGGTCCAGTTTAATGCTCGCAAACCAGGAGTAGGAAGGCAGGAAAAAGGGTTGAGGTTACCCAACATCAGAGAACACCTGGAGCAAACAGCAGACAAAAGGGGCCTCCTTGTCTCAATCTTCCTTTTATTTCCATTTAAATTTCAGACACATTTTTAACAGCTTCTCACCTGTGGCATAAAACCAACCCTTTACTGAGGTTTCTTCCACATTCTGTGCTGGAGGAAGCACATGTCTTTGTCACAGCTCCCGTCTTTCTTTCTCTGCCTTCCTCTCGGATCTGTTAGCCAGCCATTTTCATTTGTATACCTCCATCAGCCATTGATAACAAGAAAGGCTGGGGAGATACCAGGGCTATCAAATCACAGCATGCAGGATGGAACGAGCAAGAGAGAATAAAGAGACCGCAAGTGGGAGTAATTCTTAAAATGCTTAGTTCTGCCTTGGATTCATAGTCATGGTTACAGCAACAGGTAAGGGCCAAATACAGGATACATACGGGCTGTGGGGAAGAGGAAGAACAAGGGTGTTGGAATCTCGCCATTCACCTGGGCTAATTAATTAACAGAATCTGCTTTATGTGCAGCAGCACCGTTGTTTCCATATGGGCCAAGTGCGAATGATAAAGAATATGTCGAAAGGAAAGTGGATTTTAACTCACCGTTGCTCAGGCCTGAGATTGGAGCCCCGCTGGGGAAAAAGCTCTTCGACGCCCTCTATGTGAGTCTATAATCAATGGGTTTAGGTTAGCTTTCCTGATCAGATAGAGGATGTTGTGAAGCAGGCTCTCCCCACAGGAAAAGCTGGGAAAGGGGCATCCTTCTGGGGGCACAATTGCCAGGGGCCTTTATCACCCCAGGCTCTCAAAGGGGAAGTGGGCAGAGAAAGAAGAGAACCCGGCTATTTCGGCGACCTGGCAGGACTCTGCTCACGTTAAGCGCATGCGACAACCAGGATCAAAGGCTTTTGGACTGAGATGCTTCTTGGTACCGCAACGCCATGCTGGTGGGTGCGGGTCCATCCATGTCCGGGCACCGCTGTTTCCACAACCGTGTCAGTTTCTGGAAGCAGTACTCCTTTGTTCCAGGTTCTTGTTGTTGGAAAACTTTGGGATGGTGCAGAAATTTGGGGGCATTTGGCTCGTGGAAGCTGTAGCCATTGATGCAAATGTGAACAATTCGAACTCATTAGAAGCCTAATCCAAACGCGAGGGGTACTTCCAGAGGGAGGGCTTAGTGCTCCCACTGGGAAAGTCTCATGTTGTAGGCACTCTGTCTTTTCTTTCTGAATGGATTGTCCTGCGGGAAGAGAAAAAATGGGAAAACAGTGGAAAACCATGGGAGGAGTACAAATGGAAGAGAATATTGTCTTGAACCTCCATGCGAGTCTGTGGATGAGGTGGGGCAGTGAGGCCATGGGACGCTTCACCTGGAGAGTGCAAACGATTTTGCAAACTTCAGCTGCTGCAAGCTATTTTGGTGGTGGTGATTTGCAATAATAGATGAAACCTGAATTGTGATGTCTACATCTGGTTTTCAAATAAAAGGGCTGAGTCTTGATCCCAAAAGCACCATTATCATCATTACCAGTATTATGAAATCTTAATAAGGACTTCCCCATGTGCATGATCACTTACAGAGGGTTTTTTTAACCCACCCAAAGCTTACCTTTTCCACAGATTTAGCCAGAACGAAATTATTTCAAATGAAAAACCCAGTCTGGTTTAACCCGCCAACATATTTGCCCTATCCTTATTTTATTTTATATTGTTATCTTTTGTATTTTAATTTATGTTGTGAGCCGCCCCGAGGCTTCGGCGAATGGGGCGGCATAGAAATGTTATAATAATAATAATCCTTTCACTTAGTTCACGGACAACGGACAAATAATTTTCTCAGCCTCTGGTGACAACACCGGCCAGTATCCAAACCCACCTTCCAAAGGATTTAATGGCCAGGAGAAAGTACCTATGATCGCTGTGTTTTGGCACAATGCCGACTTCTCCAGAGGCAGTGGAACGATCTTCTACCAGGTGAGTCTGGATTGCTCTATTCTTTGAACTGGCAACATTAACAAATCAGATTGAAAAGGAATGTGGACGTTTAAAAGGACTGTGGACGTTTTCTACCTGTCCGTTGTTCTACTGTTGTGGCTCCAATGTCTATGGGATGGTGTGTCCACTCGGGGCTGCAGTCTGAGCTTCAGAGAAGATACCCACAGCGCTGAACTGAGAACTCCCCAAAGCTCCATCAAACTTCGCAGAATACACTTCTCACCACGTCGACTTACAGCGCAAGCATCAGCAATACCACTGTTCCATTCTGGCCCAAGCTTTAGCTTTGGTTTTTTATCTACTCACCATGTTGGAGTCCATTATAATGAAAAGGAGGGCCAGGTGCCATTTAAATATTGTTTTATGTGATTCCCACTTTCCCAAATTGTGAACTCTTCCTGGAAGGTTTTTGGTGTATGCCATTATTCCCAAGTTCTAGTAAGTCTAAACAGAGGCAAAGAGGCCCTTCTGTAAGGCAGCAGAGCTGGTGCCCCATATTGTGGGATGTCAAACCTAAGATCCACTGGTCAAAAGAGGCGTACCTGGGGCCCTAATCCAGCCCTCCTGGCCTCCCTGGATGGATCCCTTTGATGAGAATGTTGTTCTCTGAAGTGACACCCTTCATCAAACTCGGACGTCGGCCTCCACAAAGTCCATGGGATTCCCCCACATTTGGGAATGCGTTCGGGCCTCTAGCCTTAACCTCAGAGTCTTCCGATTATGATGTTTCCATTCCAAGAGGCCGTTTTCCAGAGCCAAGCGCTCTGAATACACAAAGCGGCTTGGGACCAGGATACCTAAAGGAAAGCCTTTTTCCCTATTTGCCCTCCCGCCCCCTGAGATCGGCAGCAGAGGCCCTTCTCCGGGAGCCCTCCGTGAGAGACGTCAGGAGGCAAAGTACCTGGAGGAGGGCCTTCTCTGCGGTGGCACCCCATCTATGGAATGCGCTCCCCAGAGAGGTCCGCCTGGCACCGTTGTTATTTGCTTTTCGGCGCCGGGTTAAGACCTTTTTATTTAATCAATATTTTAATATGTTTTAATATTGACTTTTACTGTTGTATTTTTATTAACTCACAGCCAGAGTGGGTTGTCAATTTATTTATGCTGTAAGCCGTCCAGAGATGCAAGTAATTGGACGACATACAAATTTTATAAATAAATAAATAAATAAATAAAAGTGCACCCCAGAAATGTCTCTTCAGGGCTACAACGTGAAGCCTTCAAAGGTGCTAGACTGAACTTCCAAATTGTTTCTGGCGCTCCCCTTCACCACTCATGTTGCATCATTTCCTTAAACCTGCATGTGAGGTTGATCTCTCTAATGCTTCATAATCCTCCACTGGACACAGGAATATGTTACCCGGGGTGCTGCCAAGCACCCGCTCGTCCGGAATGTGGAAGCGAAGATTCGCCAGTATATGAGGACTTCCTACTCCGCCAGGTGGACACTCAAGATCACTTGGGTGAAGGCCCAGGCCTACCTGGCACAGAAGCGGGACAGCAGGGTGAGTTGAGTTGCCCTCGGAAAACCAGCATAATGTTGGTTTGCCAATTTTTTAAGGACTATTTCTAAAAACCTTGCAAATAAACTGGTTTCCTCCTGCTTCACTGTCATACCTAATACATGAAAAATACCACATTTTCTCCATACATTAGAAGAGTGTGAGAAAAGAAGCTGGCTTTTAGATGCATCAAAATGTTTTGCCAAATGATGGCAAAGATGCTGTGACCCGTCCCATTTTCAGTGGCTTTGATCTTTTGCTTAAATATAAAGCTTTAGTGGAATTGTTCTTTATTTTTATGATGTGTTCAATGCACATAGAATAATAGAATAGAAGAGCTGGAAGGGGTCATGAAGGCCATTGGGTCCAACCGCTGCTGTTGCAGGACACGAAGTCACACCATCCCACCCAGAGGGCTGCCCAGTTTCTTTTTGAATGTCTCTGGTGCGGGAGAGCCCCCAGCTCTCCAGGCAGCTGGCCCCACTATCGCATTGCTCTGACAGTGAGGAAGCTTTTCCTGATGTCCACCCTGAATCTGGGTTGTCACAACTTGAATTGGTTATTCTGTATCCTACACTCTGGTATTAGCAAGAAGAGATCTTGACATCTATGCATCTTACCTTCCTGCCAGAAATGTGACCCCCAAGTTTTACAGAATTGCCAATAACCAAATAATCCTGAAATATTAGATATTCTAGAATGGTTTTTCCAAGACTGATGCTTCCCATTGGCATTAGATTATGATGCCCAGGTCCAAACATAGCTGTCCTCAAAGCCATTTTGCACCTGCCATTAAAATAAGTTAGTACTATGATTTTATAGATGAAGTAATGTGAGATTTTTTAATAAAAATATATTTTTATAAATAAATATATATATATATTTATGCATCCTTACAGACAAACACTTATCAAGCCATTCTTACCACGGATGGATACAGAACATACGTGCTTTTCCTTTATCAAGATGGCGGGATGCAGTGGGACCACACTAAACTCCCCAGTTCAGATGTGCTGATAGGCTACACCAGGTATGGCCGTCTCGCAAGCCAGAGTGACGAGGGCGGGCTAAGGAAGTTGAGGACGTGGGTCTGAGCGTCCCTGGGTAAGGCCCAGCATTGGCTTCTGCTCAACAATTTTGCAATACAGTTCTCTGTTTAAAAAAATGCACACACAAACGCACGTTAGGGGAAAGCTGGCATGGAAATGCATTATCACAGGGGAAACCGCTTTGAAGCCACAACCACTGGGAAAAGGTGTAAATATTAGGAGAAATGGGCCCTAAAGGGTGTACTTGTTTAAATATGAATACATTAATGTATAAATATTGGAAAAATGAGACATGTAGCAGAACCAAAATTAACCGTTGTGTCTATCTCGAATATTGAGCCACTTGGGGGCAGTTCTGGGAGATTACTTGCCCCGGGTGGGCAAATTGTTGCGCATCCCTGCAAGATGACCTTCTGTTTCCCCTTTAGCGGTGATGGATACTTCAGAAATGACAATCTGATGTCTAAAACAGCCGCTGAGAAATACCGGCCAGACCAGCTCCGGGGCTACAACACAGGTACTGGTGCGCTGTGGCCGGTCACGGCACAGGCCTCCTTGTGTTCCCGCTGGACTCTCGTCCGGCCCCGCACCAAACAGGATGGGGAGCGGTGCAAGACCCAGGCGAGGCGCCGGGTGGGAGAAGACGACGGAGCTCCTTCGCCCACTCCAGGCGAATGCAGGCTCCGCGTTGTGGTTCGGCCCTCTCGGCGGCAGGCCCGAGCAGCCTGCAACCCGCCCACCCAAACGGGCCCCCTCCGCCCCACCGGCTGGATGTCACAGGCCACCCGGTGCTGGAAATCCTGTGCATTTTCGTGTCACAGCCTGGTCTTGTGAGGACGGCGGCTGGTGGGCTGTGAGACACGCAGGTCTGCCCCGCAGCACCGGAGGGGCTTGCTGTCAGCCAAGGTCCAGAAGGTTAAACTGGACCCTTCCCCTCACGTCAGGGAATTAAGGATTGGGGGTGGGGGTCTCTCTCATGAATAGTTCTGGGCCAGGAAGACAGGTGGGCAAAGAACCAGAAAAGAGCAGAAAGGGGGAGCCCGTCTCCTCATAGAGGTGCCCTCTGACTGTGTGGGACTGCACTTCCCACAATCACTCAGCCAGCCTCCTCAAACTATCCTGGATGGAGGCTTATGGGACTTGTAGTCCCACTCATCACTGTCAGGGAGGGCTGCTAAAAAGCCAGTGTGGTGTAATGCTTGGAACACTGACGAGGGAGACTCCACCTTGCAGGGTTGTTGTTGAAGTTAGAATGGGGAGGATTATCCAAACCACCTGGGTTCCTTGCAGGAGGAAAACAGACAGAATAGAAATGCAATTAATGATTAAAGGGGGAGGGGTTTTGCCTTCCTTTCCCCCCAGTAACCCTTGTTCTGTTACCGGCAGCTGCCAACCTCACCTTCCACAGCCTCTGGGCGCTTCTGCTGGGCCCCAGCCTGGGCCGCCCGGGAGAAACTCGCAGTTCACTTTTATCCCATCAGCTGTGGCTGTTCTTTTGGTTGGAGGGGTGGAAGCGCTGAACTGCAGGCACTGGACCAATCTTTTACCAAGGCCTAGCACCGCAGCAGCTTGCTTTATTTATTCTTCGTTCCTCAGGTTGTTTGCTGTCTTTCCAGCCAAGATTCACTTCCCCAAATGGCTGACCATTGAAATCTATGCAGCAGTACGTGGGGCTTTTCTATGCAAGGCCTTTGGCACGTGCAATTCACTGCTCATGGTTGCTTATGGATTCTTTGGATGTTATGACTCTCCAGGGTCTAACCAGCACTTTTGGCAAGTCTCGTGGAGCAGGGAAAATGCAGCACTTAACTGTGACAGCAAAAGAAAGCAGAATTTTTGCACGCGTATTTGCACTATTCCTCTACACCACAGTGCCACCTAGAGGTCATGCATGGAAAAACAGGAATGGAAACAGCCTGTGAAGTGTTGGATTGTACATTGGCAGCAAAACTAACAAGGGAGAGCCAGTGTGGTGTGGTTACAGTGTTGAACTGGGAACCCGGAGATCTGGGTTCTAGTCTCTGCTTCTCTACTCAGCTATGATGCTCACTGAGTCACTTTGGGCCAGCCCCTCTCAGCCTAACCCACCTCACAGGGTTGTTGTTAAGAGGGTGACATGGAGTGGATGTCACTGGAGTATATGCACTGCCTTGCATTCCTTACAGGAGGGAAAACGTTGGGATATAAGTGCAATGTAACAACGAAATAACAAACAATCCGCACAAACCCATTAAGAGCCTCGTGTAGAAAAACTCAGTATCATGTGGGATTTGTTGGTGGGGTGTGAGAAGGGGAAGCGCCTTCACGTCCCTTGGATCCCTTGCCAAGAGGTAAGATTCGAACCAGGGACTTTCTAGTGCACACTATGAACAGCCACGCTATCCCAGAATAAGGTCAAGGAGAGGAAAGGTGGAGTCTGTAGTAGCTGAACATGAGCCAGTGATGCTCAGTCCCTCTGTGGTGTGACTGCACCCCTTCCCAGGTGTTCGTGGGCTCTGGATCTACAAGTTGGACAGCCGCTTCCAGGTGAACTACCGGCTCAGGTGTCTTGACTGGATCAGCCATCAGGGGCGCCCATCGGCCTGGAACCAGAGCTTGCCCTCGTGCCCTTGCTCTCTGCAGCAGGGACGGTCGGACGGCCGCTACATACAGAGCAGAAAAGGTGCGTGACACAGACGGGACTGCCCTCTATGGCTTCCATTCAGCTTGATGGACGAAGCAAGTGCTTCAGGCTAAATTGTGGCCTTCATTAAATGAGTAACATGCAGAGAGAGGATCTAACTTTCTTGTGCTACTCCCATCTGGATAGGGGAGCACCCCTGCCCCCCAAATTAGGAATCACTAACTCATTTATCCTTGGAAGTTGGAATGTTTATGAACATTCCATTATTTCACAGCAGCTGATCCAAGGTCTGGAACAGTGACTGCGGTGAAAGGCAGATTAAAAGGCAGGTGGGGGGTCAGGGAAACAACCATTTTTCTCAGCCGAACCTCGAGAATCAAAAATATTCAGGCTCTCTTGAGCTGGGAGAAATGCTGACATCCTGATTTTTACTGCTATTTCCACTGGAATGAAGTAGCCAGGGAAGAATGAAAAGAATGGTCAATTAACGGAGACAAAATGATTCAGTAAAACAGTGTAAGAACAAAGGAACGCAGCATGTTTTGCTGTATGACCTCCCGCGTTGTGTGCTAAAGAAGACGGGGAACTTGGATACAGCTAATTCTGTGTCCGTGAAGGGATGAGGGTTTTAGGTATACACGAGTGTCCTGGTTTTTCAATCCATGGGATGTTGGTAGGTCTACAGTGGGCACTTTCTTCCTCATGGAAATGGCAAGTTTCAATCTTGCAGGTGCGCTAGGCTCTCGCTTGACTTTGCTGTATTCCTCTACTCCAAATAAATACGGCGCCGGGGTTCGGTGTGTGTATAATGGCAACAACCAGCTTGTGGAAGGCCACCAGGAGAAGGTCTGGAGGGGTTCCAGGAGGAGCTTCAGCAGTGGTAAGTAGCGCACTTGATGATGCCGGAGAGCCCCCACTTTCTCCGCACCTGCAACGCGCAAGAGAGCAACCAGGCAGGTCCCCCCAGGCGAGTCGGCTGTAAAGCTGTGCCTTGATTAGAGAAACTGGGGGCCGGGGAGGGGGCAACGGTAGCTTAAGCCTTAACTCCAACAAAGTCCAGAGACTTCCAGTTCCCCAGCTGTCCATCTAAGGCATGCTTTTTGTTGGAAACGCTTCCACATTGCGTCCATTGTCTCCTTCCCTTTGTTGGCATCGTTTTTGTTTCTAGACGAAGAGTTGAAATTCTACGACTGGTGCTGTGATCAGGCTGGAAGTCAACAACTTTGCAATATGTACGTCCAGAAGAGACCCAAGATTGGCTGTAATGGGTACAGGCCGCCTGTCCGGGGTGAGTATCCAACCAATTGCAAGAAGGGAAGGGAGGGTGGCCTCTTCCGGGACATCCAAGTGTTTGTCCGTCTGTCCATCCATGCAGCCATCTGGCTGCTCCCAAATTACGTTGTGCAGCTTTAGAGGTACTCAACCGAAAACGACAAAACAAGGGCGTGTTAGAGTTGGATTGTTTTTAGGTGGTTACCTGTAAGCCCTGATCTTTCCTTCAGGTCTTTGGAGGGGAGTGGGCTCTTCATATGCTGGTGGGGCCCTGATGCTTATCCTAGAATAGTGGAGTTGGAAGGGGCCAGAAGGCCATCAGGTCCAACCCTCGGCTGCTGCAGGGCACTAAGTTACCCCATTGGACACTAAGTTATGCCGTCCTCAAGCCGAATTATCATCGCTGCCAGTATATTTTGCTGGCCGTTTGGAAGAGCATCACTTTCCTGTGGGCCTTTTGAGAACGATCACCAGGGACGCCCGCGATGCAACCTGTCATGTTCTCTTTGCTGGCCGCTCCGTCCCACTCCTTTAGGTGAACTTCATGTATTCTTGAGGGTGGGTTTTTCCGGCGACGTCTGACTGGGCATGCTCTGCCCTCTTGAGAGCAGCTGCGGGACCACAGATGTGCTTGTTCAGGCAGGCCAATCCTTTCACACATGATCAGGTGCCAAGTTGAGGAAGGCTGGCATGGGACGTCCGTGTTTTGCAGAAAGCTGTTGCCCTTCTTCTTATTCTTAATAATAATAATAATTCCATTTTTGTACTGCCCCACAGCCAAACTTCTCTGGCAGTTTCCAACAGTGCATAAAAGCAAGACAATAAAATATAGTAAAATACCATGAAATCTTATCAAAGAAATATTTTAAAAATCAAAACAGCTAAAAGATACAGTGACGGTGAATGAGCTTGTGAAAGAAATGTACCTGAGAAGGGGACTTTCCCCACCCCTTGGGTGCCTGAGAAAATCCTGTAAAGTCTCGGCATGAAGGGCCGTCTTAACCTGGCACTAAAAAGATGACAAGGCTGGTGCCAGGCAGGCCACAGTGGGGCGGTTGTGCTGCAGACCGGGCGCCACCACCGAGAAAGCCCTCCCCGTTGTGGCCCAATTCAGGGCCTCCCTTGGAGCTGGCCCTCAGAGGAAGGCCTCAGGGGTCAAGTGTGGTGGCCAAGTAGATTGCAGCTGATAAGCCTCCTTGAAGAATAGCCCGTCCTTATTCCAGTTACCGAAACCTTCCATGTTCCCAAGATATGAATCAGGCCGAGGGCTGTGATTTCACATGGCATTGGCTCAAATCACTCTCTGATCTTTCCTTGAATCCAACAGCATCATCATCGTCATCAGAAGAGAACTTGGACAGCAGAGAAAGAGGTGAGACTCTGTTTTGCATGTGGATTTTCCTGCCCCCAAATTCAGTTATGACAGGGCTGGGCACCAGCAACGCTCGTGTCTCTCTCCCTTGGCTGTGCAAGCTAATATGCGGGGTAAACTATTCCACAAAAGACTGCAATTCCCTGGAAGTTTCTGTGGCATCCCACGGGGAAAACATCAGAGATGGCAGGCGAGCTTCTGGGAAATTCCACTTGCTGTTCTTCTCTTGCAAAGCTCAGCCCTTAGAGAGTGTGGCAGATTTTCCAGGGCACACGACTCTGAATAAACTGACCACAGAACTCCAGAACTTGGGCCAGTGCCAGGAGTAATGCCTTGCAGGTCCAAAATCCCTTGGCAGGCATCAGTACGGAGGGCTATCTCCATCGGAAGACAGATGGAAATGACAGATGCACTAATTCAGTAAATCAACACCCTTTTGACCAGTTACCGAGCAGAGAGGCTAACATTTCTTGAGAACGGGTACCAACGTTGCTGCTTTCTTCCTTACAGAATGAGACACTTCCCCCTCCTCCGGACTTCAGTTTGCCACAGATCCGCCACACTGATTCTCCCGCTGGAGTTTGCAGACTCCTGTAAAACGTTTGCTCCTCTGTTTTATGCAGGAGCAGAACTGGAAAGCTATTACCAATCGCTCTAAGGTTGGAATGATTGATTCGCGGAATAAAAAGGTCTTCACCCCCTCACCCCTCTCTCGGTGGCGTCATTATCCCAGTCACGGTGCAACAAGGAGGTCTGTCCTTGTGATAAATAATGTGCTAGAAGAAAAGAGCTGGGGCTCCAGCAATGCAGCTTACAGGTACCGCTGGGTACCTTCAGGTGTGCTCTCCAACTGATGGGGATGCGGAGGCCTGGGCCGATCCTGCAGGGCTCACGACTGCAGAGATCTGGGTGCTCAGCCGTCCCCGTCTATCCGCAGAGCAGCAGGAGCTTTGCTTTCTGGGTGCAAAGGAGTCCAGAGTGGCTTTATTTCATAGCATGTGCTTTCGACTGCACATCTTCAAGAAGTACCGATTACGGAGGAGAGGAGGACGCTTCCTCCGCACAGAGAGCCCTTCCTGGCCCTCTTCAGTCACATGCGGCCAGCCTCCACCGCAGCGAGGTGCATGAGCGAGCTCCTCGAAGTGGGACATGCCTCTCCAAGGGGCCCAGGGCAAAGCCATGGATGGCGCTTAAGCCTTTGGCCCTCTGTGCTTGCTTAGAGGGGGAGAACTGGTTACTGACCCTGAGGCATACCCGGAAGGGAAGCCTTATTCTGAGATGCTGGCAGGAGGACCTGCACCCCATATAAACCTGGTCAGAGTGGGAAACAACTCTCACAGAACGACAGAAGAGTAGAGATGAAAGGTGTCCAGAAGGCCATCAGGTCCCACCCGGCTCAGGGCTCTCTCCAGCTGCCTCTTGGATGCCTCCAGTGTGGGAGAGCCCACCTCCTCCCAAGGCAATTGGATCCATCGTCATTCTGCTCTCAAAGTTAGGGCATGTCTCCTGACATCTAGTTGCATTCTGGGTTCCTGTCGCTTGAGCCCATGATTCTGTGCCCTGTGTTCTGGGATGATCGAGACGAGATCTTGTCTCTTCCTCTTTCTGGCACTTGTAGAGCGCTATTCTATCTCCCCTCAATCTTCTCTTCTGGAGCCTTGCACATGCCCCAGTTCTCCCCCAAAAGTTGTGTTGGGATAATGAGTTGGATATAAGGGAATTCACACCTATCATTTTACAGTAAGGCAATTTTAAAAATTTATTTAGCTATCATTTTTGTATACTGTTGCAATAGCTTCATGGCTCTCTGGACGGTTCACATAATTAAAATCACAACAAAGCATAAAAACTACATTCCTATGAATTCTGATAGCTTATTGTTTTAACAACCACTACTAGTGGGGCAGAGAAAGAGTTTCTTCTTGTTCCTCCTTTATTCAACTTCTCTGTGAATGACATAGTTTTGACATGAACAAGGGACTATTTATTGCCCATTGAAATTGGGGGTAATAAATTGTTCTGCTTTATGCAGATGACATATTCCTATTGGAACAAAATCAACTAGACTACAAGAAAATAAAAAAAATAGCCTGCAGGCTATTGGGCAGGATAAAATGCATTAAACAAATAAACAGATAAATGTTTAATACATAAAATAAACACTGTTTGGCAGAACGTCTAGCCATTCATTATGCTAAAATAAAGATAAGTCTTGATTACAACCAGATGATAAGTGGCCATTCAGACAGGTGGATGTCAGCTTTGCCTACAGAAATGGGAAAGTGACAGCACCCTCCCAGTTACAATTCCTTCTGCAAATGAACACCTGCAACCCAGGTAGGGCACCTGTAGGCTGCAGGCCCCACCCAGTAAATGCAGCTCCCCTCTCAGGCCCTGCTAGGTTTGGGGACAGGTGGTACTGAGAAGGCCTGCTTGTCTCTCCTGCTGGGAGAAGAACCCCCCGTGGCTACCCAGCCCTTGAGCCCGAGTGGGGATGGAAGGCTTGATTCGGCTCACACACAATGGTACCCATTCCTTGTACCTGCACCTGAGTCCTCTTTGCTATAATGGATCATTGGAAACTCACTGTGTTCACTCGAAATACGTTTCCTTGCATTATCTTAAGACTGTGTGAGTCTTCATCTACTAACCCACAAGTTCACCAAACACAAGATATTATGAAGCTGAATATTTAAATGCACTTCCCCATCCAGATATAACTTTTTGTACCTCTAGGTAGACAAATGAGCCAAGACCAGATTAATGTTGACATGCAGGTGATAATCATTTTTACCTTTTAAACTGACCTAAAGCTCGTGTGAGTATTCACTGAAGAGGTGGATTTTGATGGAAATGGTGAGATAGAAAGGAAGGCAGGCAGGCAGGCAGTTCCAAGCACAGAGTCATAGATGAGTTGGAAGGGGTCTGTGAGGTCATCAAGTCCATCCCCTGCTCAAGGTCAGACTTCAAGTCAAACCACCCCCTCGGAGGGCTGCCCAGCTGTGTCTTGAATGCTCCCTGTGTGGGAGAGCCCACCGCCTCCCCAGGTCACGGGTTTCATTGCCCTACTGCTCTGATTGCATATGTGGCAGCAAGAGAGAAAGGATTTTGGGGACAGGGGGCAGGAGAACTTCAGGTGGTGGAGGAGAGTGGAGGGAAGGGCACTGACGGAAGAGCGGAGACTCTCCAGGCTGTATTTCACTTTTATTGCGTTCTGCCATCACGTCTTTTTATGCTGCCTGTGATACCCTTTGATAAAGACAGGCAAGGATTTATTGCTTGCAATAAATCAAATAGAGCAGCTTGAGGTTGAAGCCTCTTTCTTTGCGATTACCGTTCACCATTTGGGAGAGACCTCTTGCGCATCATACCCGACGGAGACATAAGAGAAATCTGGGGAAAGTTCTCAGAAAGGACACTGCCACCCTTCTAGTTCTGCCTGGACTAGCCGAGCCTAAAAGCGACATCTGGGCAAAGACGGAGATGGCCGTTCATGCAGCCTGGTACCTTCCCGGTGTGTTGTGCTGTGACTTCCGGCATGCCTGTTGGTGGATGCTGGGCACTGGCATCCAACACACCAGAGGCACTAGACTGGGGAAGTCTGCAAAGTTGGAGAGCTCTGCGTGGCATCCGGGGGAGCAACCTCAGGACCGTCAAGCAGGTCAAAATGTCCAGGAACAGCCAGAGGAGAAGCACAGCTTAACTTGTACGTAGCCCAGCCAAGGGTCATGGGATCCAGGCCACGCATCCGCCCAGGTGACGAGGAAGAGGAGGCAGGTCCAAGTCCAGGCTAGGGAGATGGAAACAGGGATCACTCAGGCAAAACAATAGCAATGCTTTAGCAGCTAGAAGTTCAGGATGGAGAAGGCACCAAGTAGAGCAGGCTCAGGGCAGAACCTGGCTTGGATGAGACGGGCCAGGTTGCCCTTCCCCAGCCTACCATCCTCCAAAGTTTTGGACTTCAGCTACTGTGAGACCAGAGCGCCAACGGTCAGGAACAGGGCCTGCTGTGGGGCAGGTTGGAACTGCAGGCCATGGGCAGATAATCTGACATAAAAACAGCTCGCTGCTACCCAAAACTAGCCAGCATTTGGTTAGTTTTGGGTAGCAGCAAGCTAATCCGATCAGATCCTGGCTCTGTGAGCATCTGGCTAGTGAAGGAACCAGAATGGCAATGGAGTCCGCTTTCGTTCTTTCATATTCTCTGATTTATGGTGACCCCACGCATGAACACCCTAAAAAATGTCCTGCTTTGACAGCCCTTCTCAGCTCTTGTGAACTCAGGGCTACGGCCTCCTCTATCTCCACCTTCTCCTCCATCTTCTCACAGGTCGTCTTCTTCTTCTGTCTTCAACTTTCCTAGCAAGATTGTCTTCTCCAGGAGTCTGGCCTTCTCCTCATGGGCCCGAAGTACAACACCTTCACTTTTGTAATTTTAGCTTCCAGGCCTGATTTGTGCCAGGACTCCGTTTCTGTCACTTCGAGGTATCCACAAAGCTCTCCTCCAGCTGCATGTTTCCAACGGAGCAACGCTCTCCTTGTCTGCTTTCTTCACTGTCCAGTTTTTACATGCCCCCAGGGGGTCTTTGCGAGGTCCCAGGGCCTTCACTGTCCCCGGCCCCCCAGCAAGACAGTCCAAGCAGTTCATCTTGCTGCTGGTCAAAGTTATCGCAAAGAAATGCTCTGAAGTGTTGCACTGGGGAGATGCAGCCGGAAAGATGGCTGCCAGGATCCTTCCCTTTAGCAGATAAAAGTTTGTTTGGCTTCCTTTTAAGCAGCTGCCCCACACAGCAAGTGCGTGAGGTGGCTGCTTGGGGACCCCCCTGGCCTGTGGGGCCCAGGACCTCTGCCCTTGGTCCGACGCTGGTGCCTCCACTGCTGTGAGAGTTGGGGACAGTGCTGAGTGAGATGCAGCAACCGCCTGGCTCGGCAGAAGGGGGTTTTGGTGCCTGCAGGCTCAGGGACAGGCATGGGTAGAATTCTACCAGGCTTCCCACGCTGAGATGTTATTTCTCCTGGAGACTCGGGGCAGAGGCTGGAATTCCGATGCTTCAAGTCCTCCCTGGAGATCTGGCAACGCTTCGCCCAGCTGGTTTCACCCAAGCTTTGGAACTAGCTGTGCCGGTCAAGCCACTTCTAAACTGCCTTTGCTTGCAGGTCACAAGCGCATAACCATCACGCTGGCCAGGCCAACAGATCAGCCGAAAGAGAATCCCTCACTTTTCGGTCCTCCTTTGGTCCAGAGGTGCGGGCAAAGATGAAGCCCGCCAGACCCCTCCTTCCCCAACACTTACTTTTCCTTCACTGCCCAGAGAAGCAGCTCTCATTTCCTGCAGATCATCCTGACTCTGGCAAAGCATCTGTCCAGGAGGCCTTCTGAAGGTGGCCCGTGTCCCACCGTCCCGATCACCTCCGATGCCACCAGGTAGATGTGGGACGGCTTAGCATCCACATTCACGAGATTCAGGACTACGTGGGGGAGAGGAAAGCAGTGCAGAGTGGCCATGCTGTTGAAGACACGGCACAGAAGGCACGGGCATGGCGGCTGGGGACAGGTGAGAAATACAGCCAGCCTGCCCGCGCTCCACGGCCACAGGAGGAAACGGCGCCGGGCTGAGGCAGGGGGGCCAAAACCCAGTTCCTACTCACCGGTGCCGATGGCAGTTATGGTTTCTTTGTGCTTGGTCTCCTGAGCGATGGTTTCTGGGAAGGAAACGGCCGTGACTCTCAAGGCCAGAAAAGGCTGCCGCTCTCCAATGCCAAGCTGGGCCGGAGAGGCGACCGTGGGGACACACTGGGGGCAGCCAGGGAAATTCTCACAGGCCCCATAGGGCTGGAACTGGTAGTCCTAGCCCCAGTTCTCGGCTCCTCCCCGGTGCTCCTGCAGGAGGGCCATGCTGAAGTGCGAGCGCCTCGCCATGCCGAAGTCCCACATCCGGTCCCTGGAAATGCTCCTTGTCTCCCCAGCATGCTGGACAGCGGCTGCCGGCCACTACAGACCAGTTGTCCCCAGACTGGAGAACAGCTCCCACAATCCCCCAGCCAGCTGTGGAGCTGCCCCTGCCTTTTGAAGGACTCCAGGCTGGAGAAAGCTGATCCACACCGTGGATGGTCCATGGTCTGCCCTGGAGAACAGAGAGCATGCCAAGCTGGGACCAGAATCCCCCTGGTCCTTGGAATCAGGTGATTCCAGTGAGCCAATGGGGTGTCCCTGTTTATTATATAAAGCCCCAAGACCTATTGTCCTTCCTCACTCTGGGCTGTAGAAAGCAGAGGAGCCCTTAAGCCAGGGATGGGCGGGCCTCAGCCATGCAGAATCCACTTCATTTTTGTCTTTTTACAAGAATCCCCAAGTTCCTCCAACCAGAGATGGAGGGCCTGTGGGGTGGGACAGAAGCATCCTCGGTATGGCGCTCAGCCTCTTCAGGACTAAACAAGACAACAAGGACCCAGAAATCCCAGTGGAATTAAGAGTGGTCCAAACGCTTCTTCCCACCAGAGAAACAGCTGTGTTTTTAAAGTTTTGCTCATTTTCCAGGCCAATGGAAAGGGGGACTTAGGCTTGCTTAGTTGTGGGTTAAAAAGTAAAGGAAGATGGCTGTGCCTGAGAGAGCAGAAGAAAAGTATCAAACAATAATGTCTTGATGGGACTGGGGCCTATGACTCCCATCATAGCCGGCTGGAGCATGCTGGGAATTGTAGGGGTTTTTTTTGGTGGCTTCAGTTTCCATTTTGTTTAACCCCTTTGTCCTCATCCCTAGTTTAAAAAAGGCTAACTGCACAGGAGGGGGAAAAGCAGGATATTCATGCAGCGTAACGATAACAACAATCTAAATACCTGTCACTAAATTTGCTTAGGTCTGGCCCTTGCACCATTTTACCTTTTCCCTTCTCTCCCTTGTTTCCCCTGCTGACATGCAGTCTGTAAGCTCCTTGGGGCAGGGAACTAGCATGATGATGATGCTTGCCTAAGAGCCTGATTGCCCCATCCCTCAGAGGTTTCCGTGGGTTTTCCAGGTAAGCAAATGCCTGCTCCAGGAGGACAGCTTCCCCTTGATCTCTGTAGCGTTTCACCTGCGGGGCAGGAGCAGAGGAAGAGAAGAGTGCTTTCCAGCTTTGAAAGGGAGCAACGCAACACAACGCAACACACTGCCTACCAGTGGGCACAGAGCCCCACACCTGCACCCCCACAACAAGTGCAAGGAAGGGGCCCTCACCAGGCTGGTGCAGAAACTCTGGGAGTCTCTTTTCTGGATTGGCAGCTGGATGAAGGACTTGAGAAACCGGTCGGTCCTCTTCAGAGCGACCCAGCAGGCCTGCAGAAGGGAGGAAGGGGAGTCAGGGCTGGTGCCAGGGTGGCAAGCCCTGGAAACTCCAGCTGGAGATCAGATGGTAGGCAGGAAGAAGCAGGTCCCCACGGCTGCCTGTCAGGACCAGGCAGGGCCAGTCCTGGGATGGGCTCAGCAAAGAGCTGGGTGCCAGTCCTGGCAGGGAATCCTGCCTTCCCCGGGGTCAGCCTGCTCTCAGTCCTGCCTCACCCACCTCCTAGCCCAGTGGTGCTGAACCCTCTCTGCCAGCACACGAGCCAAGTCGCCCCAGCATCACTCAAGCAACCGAGCATCAGATAACAGCGCGCATAGGGGCCATGCGCATGCTGGAAAGTAGTGGCGCCAGGCGATGACATCACGAGCCACGACTTATTAGCCGCGACTCGTCTGAGCTTTCGCATGGCCGGTCAGTGTGCTGCCTAGGAGATTTATATTTTGCTTGGACTGGCTGTGAGGTGTTTTTCCTAAACTAAAACCCCAGTTTTCAGGTTTTATTGAAGTGTTGGAATTTTGCCATAAATAAGTGGGTTTTCAGTTGCAGTTTGGGCGCTTGGTCTCTAAAAGGTTTACCATCACTGGGTTAGGGTTAGAAAAACAAGGAGTCCGGGTGTGATTTTGATGGTTGGAATGTGTTTAGAATGGGCAGAAATGTTGAGCAGCGGAGAAAAAGCTACTCAAGGAAGGCTTTTTCAAAATCGCCCTCTTTTCATTGGAACTTTAGCCCTATATTAGGGTTAGGGGTGTGCACCAGGCTAGGGTTAGGGTTAGAAGAACGAGGAGTCCTGGCATGATTTTGATGGTTGGAATGTGTTCAGAATGCGCAGAAATGATGAGCAGTGCAGAACAACCTACTCAAGGAAGGCTTTTTCAAAATCACATTATTTTCAATGGAACTTTCACCCCATATTAGGGTTAGGGGTGTGCACCAGTGTAGGGCTAGGGTTAGAAAAACGAGGTATCCTGGCATGATTTTGATTGTTGGAATGTGTTTAGAATGGGCAGAAATGTTGAGCAGTGCAGAAAAAGCTACTCGAGGAAGGTTTTTTCAGAATCATCTTTTCAATGGAACCTTAGCGTTATATTAGGGTTAGGGCAGTGGCGGTGAACCTCTGGCACATGCGCCACAGTGGGCACACAGTGCCCTCTCAGTCGACATGTGAGCCGAGTTGCCCCAGGATCGCCCCAGCAGCCGAGCCTTGGATAACAGCGCATGTAGGGGCCGTGCGCATGCTCAGAAAGGAGTAGCGGCGCCAGGCAATGACGTCACGAGCCGTGACTCATTAGCCACGATTCGTCCGAGCTTTCGCATGTCCGGTCAGTGCTCTGCCAAGGATATCTATAGCATAGTGTTGGCACTTTGCCATAAAGAAGTGTGTCTTGGGTTGCGGGTTGGGCACTCGGTCTCTGAAAGGTTCGCCATCACTGTCCTAGCCTCTTGCTCATGGTGAGTTGCCACCTCGACAATGTACGGGGCTGCACAACCCCCATCCCCCCAGTTTCTTCACTGCCTTTTATCTCTGATGCATGAGATCTGTGACCAGAGAGATGGGAGTGCCCGTGGAGCAGCCTTCCTGCCTTGCCCCGGGGCTCTTAAAGACCCCCCCAGCGCCCAGGGAGGCTCTCAAAAGATAATTTGCAATGTGCGTGTGATGTACGGATCAATAAAACTGTCGTTGGTTCAGTCGTGCAATCATTGACCCAAAGGCTGGCTGGAGAAAAACCCTGTTTTCTTGACATGAGCGTGCGCCCATCCTTGAAATGGAGCTGATACTGAGCAGCATATCAAAGAAAGGGCAAGTCACACCGACCCGCCCCGTCCTTCGCCTCTTCCACATAAGAGCACCCCATCCTTCCCTCTCCCTGGGAGCATCTTCGTTGGCATGCAAATAGGAAAGACCACGCCATCGGACCTGTTTGCTCCTGCAACCTGTTGTAAAGTGTTAACTGTGTTACGCGGAACCCTTTAATGATCGATGTGTAGAAGGGCCAACGGAGGACGGCTCCGGGTCGCCATCAGCGATTCGCGTGCAAAATAAAGATGTCTGGCAAGGAAGCACTCGGTGAGACTTACTACTGGGAGGAAGGACTTACAACAGCTGGGCAGCAGTGGCTGAAGGGGGGGGGGAAGGTGCACTCACAGCGGAGGGGTCCCTTGGCGGGTGCTTTGGCCAAGGGCCGCCCATGGCCAGCCCTGGGGCCCTTGCAGCCTACCTGGGTCACCAGGGCGCTTTCGTCCTGCAGGTGCACCATCAGGGGCACCAGGCTTTGCAAGGCCAGCTCTCTCATCTGCTCCTCGCTGCTCCTTTTGATGATTTCGTACAGGCTGTTGAACGTGGAAATGGCCGCTAGTCGCACTTTGTTGGATGCCTGCCCCAGGAAGGGAGGAGAAATCTAGTCAAAGCCGTGCTCCTCTGCGCAAGTGCTAATGCGGACACAGGACTCTGGGATCCAGGACGAGCCTAAAATCCCTCGGTGTGGGGAATGCAGCTCACTCTGGACTTGGCATGATGATATCAGAAGCCTGTGGGGCGCTGGACCTGCTCCCCCATGGCTTACTTCCGCCACCGGTGGAGAAGCAGCCGACGAGCCCTCTCACCCAGGTGGCCCTTCCCTCCTATGCTTCACCCTCCTCGCCTGGGACCCCGCCTGTCCTTCTGGAGGAGGTTTCCTCTGGTGGGCAGCCTGGGAAATGGCCGGCAGCGACCCTGAAGGGGCTTCCGAGACTCCTGCCCCCCCCGGATCCTCCCGCCTTCCCACCCTCTCTTCCTCCGAGCCCTCCTCTTCGGAATCTGACAACACAGGCCCTGGGAGGGCCGGCGAAGAGGCCGTGCCTGGCTCACTTGGTCCAGCTAGTATTAAGCCCAGTGGGAAACCCGCCTCACTCCAGCCTGTAAATGGACTGGGGAGCAAGTTAGTGGGACTTTCTTCCCATTCAAGTGTCTGCAGGACAGAAGGAAGGCGCCGACGGAGAGGAGGGGGCAGAGGCAGAACCAGGAGAGCCATTCCGGGCACGGAAGCTCTCTCCACTCCAGCCACCCCCTTTTCTACTCAGGCAGACGCCGCCGGTCTCGTGCCGAGCAGACTCACGTCGTCAAAAAGGGGGAGCACATTGGCGGCCACCTCCATGGTGAGGGAGTTCACCTCCTCGTCCTTGATACTCCTCAGGAGACACGGCAGGACCTTGAGTGCCTTGATGTTGATTTCTCTGTTGGCCTCCCTCAATCTGGACAAGATGTCTGACAGCGCAGGTCTCAGCTTCGTCATCTGCAGGGCACGAAAAGCCCAGTCAGAAAGCCCCAGGGCAGAAAAGGGCACCTCTCCGGGGCTGACTGCTTCTGGCGGATTATCAGGAAAGAAAGATGGGGTTTTGCAAAGCCACAGTGGCCACTGGCTGCTCGCTTCCCCGTCGGAGCGCCTCATCTCCAAGGTCAACGGGGGACTTCTGCAAGAGGTTGTCCCAGCTGTAGTGCCGTTGCCTCCATCGGAGCGCCTCATGCCTCTTGCTGGTGTGGAACCACCAAGAAGTAGCCACACAGCTCATGAACTCTCCCCTTTGTGTACAGAAACACAGCCGAGCTCACCAGGAGAAGCTTCTAATCCCAGTCAACTAAGCTGTCTGGCAGAATGTGAGATCGCGTGCATAAGTGCAACGTTTTCAGGGGGTCACACCTGTCGCCCAGGTGTGGGGAACCACTGGCCAGCCCGCCAGCTTCCTCCCTGAGCCCTGCTTCTCCTCCAGGCAGGGCAAATCAGCTGCTGATCAGAGATAAGCTTTTCCAGCAGGGATAAAAGGGCAGAGAATGAGGAAGAAAGTGTGGCGTGAGTCGGCCCTGCTTACGTGTGAGTAGACATACTGATCATAATTATGGTTACTTCAGAGAAGAAAGTGCAGCTTGCTTCTGAGTAGGCTTAAAGAGCACGAATTTGACCATGCTAAGAACCCAAGGCATTCTGTTCTCTCTCCAATTTCACCTTGCTGTTTCGAACCCTGGAGTTTGGGGTGCTTCCAAATTAAGTTTTTGCGTGGCAGCCACCTGGCCTCACGCCTGGAATTCGATGGTGCTAGAGATGGTGAGGCAGGCAGTGTTCCCTTCCACGGACAGCCCTCCCCTTCTCTGTCTCGGTGTTTCCACACACACGGACAAAGCCATCACAACCGAAAAGACAGAGCGTGCTGTGCTGCCTTTCGCTGGAAAGCAACCAGAGGGACTGTCCACCTGGAAGCCGTCCAGGATGCTTCCACCAGCTTTGTACTTCATCTGCAGGCAAAATATCACGGTTGTCCCAGCATTCAGTCCCTGGCATCTTTCGTTAAAGCTCTGCTCTGCTGCAGCCCCTGCCTCTCCCAGGGTCTGTCCACAGCCAGGTCGACCCGTGGCAGAGCAACACCACCTCCCGTGCACCTGCAGGCCCAGGTGAAGTTCTGCCAGCATGGGCGGGAAGGGGTGGGCTGGGACCTCCTGGCAGAACGGTCTCCTTCACCTGCTCTGGGTAGGTGGCCAGGCAGAGCATGCCTTTGAGCGACAGCAGCCGGAGCTCCACTCTGCTCGCCTTCAGCTGCTTGCACAGCTGCTGGATGATGAGGTCCTCCATGCTGTCCCGGAAGGCCTTCTGATGCAGGAGCTGCAACGACAAAGCAAGCGCTTGGCCTTCCTCTTTGTGGTGGCCTTTGAGGCACTTCTCGAGGGATATCAGCCCCCCCACCCCCAGTCTTCTCCTCTCAAGGCCGAACATGCCCAGTTCTCTCCTCACAGGGCAGTGTTTCCAAACGCTGGCTCATCTTTGTTGCCCTCCTCTGGAGCCTTTCTAATTTTCCTGCATTTTTCTTAAATCCTAACTTTAACCCTAAACGGCTTGGGACCAGGATACCTAAAGGAACGCCTTTTTCCCTATATGCCCTCCCGCCCCGAGATCGGCAGCAGAGGCCTCCTCCGGGAACCCTTTTGAAAGCGGTCAGGAGACAGAGCACTCGGAGGAGGGCCTTCTCTGCGGTGGCGCCCCGACTACGGAATATGCTCCCTAGAGAGGCCCGCCTGGCACCATCATTATATGCCTTTTGGTGCCAGGTCAAGGCCTTTTTATTTAACCAATATTTTGATGTTAATTATTTTAACTATTCTATTTTATGTAAAGTAGACTCCCAACTACCCGGCCTAATGTGGCAGAAGGGCAGGCTGGGTAACAAAAAAGCCGGATAGGCCAGAGTTCTATAAAGGCTCACTTCCTACCCCACCCATGCCATTAAAAACACCCTTTTTATACCAAAACCCACTCTAATTCATATTTTCTGACCTCTTAGTACAGGTCAGTACTTTATAAATGTTTGTTATGTACTGTACATTTTAAAAATTTATTACAGAAAAAGGAAGTCCAAGGATAAAAATATTGTACACATTTTAAGATAAATTTTTTGTCTAACTTAATTGCCGGGAACATAAAATCATGTACACTGTACAGTATGAATACATACACTTTTAAAATAAACAAAACATTAACGTAAAACGTAGGCTTAATTCTTACAAAAATTATTTAAACTTATTTTACTGTTCATTGATAGTTATTTTTTAACTAGGCCGGATAGTACAGAGGCCAAATAGAGCTGGATAGTCGAGAGTTTACTGTATGCAGTCGTGGTGTAGTTAATTTATTTTGTTTAGGATTTAGATTATATTGTAAGGCGTGCAGAGACGACAGCGATGGATGGCCTATAAATGTCATCGTCATCACCATTTAAAAAATCTTGCTGCCCAGAACTGGACACAGTATCCCAGATGAGGTCTGACTAGTTGGAGTACAGAGGAACTATGTTGGAGCAGAGGAACTGCTCATGATTGGAAGTAATTCTGCTCATGCATCCCAAAATAGCGTTTGCCCCATTGATGAAGACGTACCTCAACCAAGAAGGTCATGACAGTGATGTGCGTCATATCCTCGGGGCTGTCCAAAATTTCCATCACATAGGTAAACATCTTCTCGCTGCTCTGGTTTCTGACCAGCGCTCTGGCATTGCAAAATAGGGACACAGCCATTCAGAATGCCGGGAGCCGAGAAATAGGCCCTGACCTGAGAGCGGGGATGGTGTGGTGAAGGGTGCTGGGCTGGGGACTCAGGAGATTCCAGTTCTAGGTCCGGAAGGCACTGGCCAGTCGCTCCTGCTCAGTCAAACCCACCGCGCAGGTGGCACGTAAATGCCATGCAGCTGAGCATGATAAAGATAACTGCAAATGAGATGAGATTTCTTCTAGGAGGGACCTAGTGCATTCAATCCACTGGTGATTCAGGGCCACTAGATGCAGAAAGCAGAGTAGGAGAACCTCCAAGCACATATGGAAGACAGGGTGTCTTTTTGCTCCCGGTAAGGAGCACCATAGCCAGGCTGGGATCTGATCTGGAAGATGCTTTAATCTCTGGAAGATGTTTTCATGGAGAGGGGAGCTTGCTCCGTGGCCACTGGAAAAGGGGCTGCATCCTCAGTGAGCAATTGGGAAGCCCCCGATTTGATTCTTAGCTCTGCTGAGGACTTTCTTGATGGCATTAGGGCAAATTGTTGGAACCGGTCCCGAGGCTTGTGAGAATGGGAAGGCATACAAAAATTCCAAATAAATAATAAATAAATTGTTAGCCCTTAACTATTTACAGAAGCAGCAAGGCCCTGGCTGTTTTTATTAGCCCCAGAGGGAAAAAGTTGCCTTTCAGAAGTTTTCTCTCCAGGACACGAGAGTCATTTGTGGGTTGTCACAGCCTTTGCAAACTGTGGGTCCCCAGATGGAGATGGAGTACAGTTCCCATTAGCTGCAGCCAGTATGGTTCATGGTGAGGGATCGGGGGGGTTGTAGTCCAACGACATTTGGGGACTCAAGTTTGTAAAATGTCTATAGCCGCCCCGAGGTTTGTTGCGATGGGGGGGCATAGAAATGTTTTAAATAAATAAATATAGAAACACGATTATTGTGGGTACAAGTCCAGGACTGCCTTTCTGCACGAAGGAAGATCTCCGTGGGTGGCTTGCTCCTCCGTTGGGCTCCGGGGAGCAGGGATTTGCTGCTTGGGTTTCCGAGTGCCCTCCTCTGCTGGAGAGCACACTCCCATCCAGTTTCAAAGAAACCGCAGCAACCAAAAACCAAGCCAAAACCGATGGCCCCGACCTCCAGGACTAAACATGGGCCAAGGTGAAAACATCTGCGTGTGGCAAAGCAAGAGAAATCCCTGAAGATACAGTCGATAAATATGTCACTGCAGCTTCCCCCAGCCTGGTGCAATCCAGATAGGTGGGACTGCAACTCCCATCATCCCCAGCCACCACGGCCTGTGCAACTGGGTATGATGGGAGTTACACAGAGGGCACTGGGTTGTGGAAGGTGGCATGAAGCGTTTTTTTTTTGTTTTGTTTTGTTTTTTAAAGGACTATCCCCGTACGTTTTCCCAAAATGGAAAACGTGCTCCTTCCGTTGCAAGAAAGGAATACATCCAACGGTCTGTTTTTCTGCAGTGGAGGAGGAAGTCTCTGGGTGTGAGATCCCCCCCCTCCCCGGCCAGTGCTTACCTGGCAAAAAGATCGAGTCCTTTCAGGTGAGTCGCGCGATGTTGCAGGAGCTCCGAGCCCCTCCTCTGATTCATGATGAGGGACTGATCCCCCCCACTCACCCGTCGGACGAGAGCTTTGAAGGTTCGCATGGCGGACCTGCACACAAAGCCCAGTCCGTATCAGGGGCAAACCTGAACATCCTTCTGTGCCTGACTGACTTTTGCAGGCCGTCCTGAGGACTAGAAGCTTGTTTTAGAACAGCAGAATAGCCTGCCATGATTCTCCATCAGCTGCCGCTCTGTCTTGGGAGCACGGCTGAGAGGGGCCGCCATGCAGACATTCACCAAGGCCTCCCTGACCCGGCGAGGCTGACCTGTTGCGGCTTCCCCACCTGAGGCTCCTGGCTGGTATCCCAAGCGACCGCCCACAGAAGAGGAGGGGAAGGGAAAGGAAGCGCCGCACTGGGCTGGACCGAAGTCCACAAGCAGGACATGAAAGGAAAGGCATCCTCTCACCCATGTTCCACAGCAAGGGGTGCCCGGCTTGTAGCCATTGATGGCTTCTCCATCCCTGCATTCATCTAATCCCTTCTCCAAGCCATCTTGATCGGCTAGCCCTGCCTCTGGGGCTGCTGATTCCACTACCCCATCCTCCCCATCCTGGGCCCTCCAGACATGTTGGACTACAGCTCCCATTGTGCCGAGCCAGACTTGGCCATGCTGATAGGAACGATGGAAGCCTTAGCCTGACACAGGGGGCTCCACGTTGGGGAAGGCCGAGCTAAAATACAGGTATCCCTTGCTTAACACAGTTTTGATTAATGTGGGTTTTGATTAACACAGAAAAATTAATTGTGACAATCCCTTGATATATTAATATTAATTAATATTTTAATAATGTTTAATATGTATAGGTTTTAATTTGTGCAGCCAATGTGTTTCCGGGTTTTAATTGTAATTGTTATTTGTTATTTGTTTTGTATTTATTTCTGTGAGCCGTCCTGAGGCTATATAGCAAGGGGACGGCATATAAAAAATTTAAAATAAATAAATAAATATACATGGCAGAGTTTTAATTAATGAGCCTTGTAAAATTTGCCACAAACAGTTGTGGGCACGAGGACGTCACTCCTCCCATCCTGCGAGGCCAGTGTGGGTGGTGTTTGTATTACAAACGCCAAATATTCATCGTAAGTTTTAGAACCATGTCGAAGCATGAGAGCACTGGGCCGTCAAGTGAAAAAAAGAAAAGGAAAGTAATATCCTTAGATACAAAACTGGATATAATTAAAAGATTTTGAAGTGGTGAAAGCAAAAGCAAAAGTGAAGCAAATTAGCCAAGCAAATTTGGCTCTAATGAGTCAACAACACGGACAATTTTAACCAAAGCTGATGAGTATTGCGAGCAAGGTAAAGTTCCGTCTAGAGTGCAGAGCGCACCTAACCGAAGTGTGTTAATGACTGAACTGGAAGATTTGTTAATTATTTGGCTGGAAGCTTGTACTCAAAAGAGAATTCTAATTCCAAAGCCAAAGCTTTAAGTCTCTTTTCGAAACTCAAAGAGAATCAATATAAACATTTACTGTGCGATCATATTTTGTCTTTCTCAAAGCAGTACCGCATGATGAATTGCTAATACAGTCATCGATTATGGACGAATTGTACTTTCGACCATCGATCATTGGATTCGATTAACGCGGTTCTGATATACGCGGCAATATCATGTGATCCATTACCAGCGTTCACCAAGGGATACCTGCCTATTGCCTCAAGGAGGGGGGACCATCCCTGGGGAAAGGGGGCTCCCCCCACCAATGCTGATTTGTACAGGTTTGCCCCGGTTTGCCCACTCCTCCAGACCGCCGTCCCGCCCGCTGACGCCCACAGGGAGAGCGCGGGGCCTTCTGCAGCAAGGAGGTTGCAGGAAGTCCGCAGGAGGCACCTCAGAGGCACGGGCGGCGTGGGAATCCGCTGATGCAGGCACATCCTCCAGTAGAAATCGATCTCTTGCGGCGTGAGGTGCACGGTGTAGGTGATCTGGCAGAGCAGGGCGATGCTCAGCGTGGGGTACATGTCCCGCAGCACCTCTCTGCATGCCGGTGATGGCGACCTCAGGATCTCGTACAGGGCTGCGGTGGCCTGCAAGGGAGGTCGGGGTGCTGCTGGTAACGGCCGGCACCAGGCAGCCCCCCCCCCCCCCGCTGCACTCTCTCCTGCCTGCTCTGCTGGCGTGGGAGTCTTGGGGCGGTGGAGGGGGCAGGGGCTTCTCCAGGCACTGTCCGGGGGCTTCCTTAGCCATGCTCTGGGAAGGCTTCAAAAATTCAGGTGGTCGGTCGACCCCTATCAGGCCCCTTGTTCTGAGAGTTCTTATCACAGAATCATAGAAGAGTTGGAAGGGGCCATGAAGGCCATTGAGGTCCCCCTTGCCCAGCATCCTTGGCGAGAACCCCAGGAGCCAGCAGGTGCTACTGAGCCACTGGAAACTGCCCAGTGGTCCACCAGCGGCACGCACTCTCCCTGTTGCACACCCACGGTTTAATCCTTCTCCTGCGTGGAAGAACGTCTCCCACAGGCCTGAAGGGCTGGATCTGCCCGCTGTCCTGTCCCTAAAGTTGCTGCCCCTAGCGGGCCTGTAAGTCTGCCCCCGGCCTGCACTTCTCCCCGGTTTCAAGCTGAATGGACTGCAAAATGAGTGCTTCTCTTAATGGCTGAGGGTGTCAATCACGTGGCCATGTTGCAACGAACAAAAAATAATTAATGTGATTTGCAAGCAAAACAACGCATGGGAGCCCATGTCTTGGTTCCCTGTAGCATGCATGCCAAGTTTCTGGTGGCAGAGTTTCAAGGCCTAGACAGTAGAGTCATAGAATCATAGGGGAGTAGAGTTGGAAGGGGCCATGAAGGCCATCCAGTCCACCCCCTGCTGTTGCAGGACTCCAGGTCACAGCATCCCACTCAGGGGGCTGCCCAGTCTCTCCCTGAATGTCTCCAGTGTGGGAGAGCCCCCCACCTCTCCGGGCAGCCAGTCCCGCCGTTGCATTGCTATAATCTTCCTGGAGCCGTGCATTTGCAAAGCTCAAGGTTTCAATGGCCCACTCAGGCCCGTCCCACCCAGAATGCGTTGCAAGCTCCATATAGTGGAGAGAGTCTTTTGGCTAATGGGGCAGCACACAAAGCGAATTAAAATTAAAAGGGGGAAAAACGGCTACGTGTGATGGGGAGGGAGGGGACAGCAGGGTCCCTGCTCATCCGAGTACCTCCTCCCTGCGGGCGCCACACCCCCCACGCCGGGGGCTCCACGGCCGGGGGATGCCTTCGCTGGGACCCAGCGTGGGACACATGGCGCCCACCGGGTTCAGTGCCCGTGCGCTCCAGGCCGAACGCGCTGCAGCCGGTGGGCCCTGGTCCCATCATTCTGCGCAGGCTCATTTGCCGTCTCCTGGGCGGTCGTGCAGCTGGGCTGGTTTGGGTGGCCAGCATTTTACGTTCCCTGAATGCCACCAGCTCTGCTAAGAAAGAAGGGTGCCAATTTTCCTGGGGCGCCTACCATTGAGAGAGAGAGAGAGAGAGAGAGAGCTCTCACAAAAGCAGCCAACAGCCAAGATGTATGAAAGAAAGGAAGGAAGGAAGGAAGGCGCTCACAAAAGCAGCCAACAGCCAAGATA
>NW_025336508.1:1693376-1693697 GCF_004798865.1 Varanus komodoensis | reverse complement strand
TATATGAAAGGAGGAGGAGGAGAAAAAAGGAAGGAAGGAAGGAAGGAAGGAAGGAAGGAAGGAAGGAAGGAAGGAAGGAAGGAAGGAAGGAAGGCGCTCACAAAAGCAGCCAACAGCCAAGATATATGAAAGGAGGAGGAGGAGAAAAAAGGAAGGAAGGAAGGAAGGAAGGAAGGAAGGAAGGAAGGAAGGAAGGAACGCATCAGGAGTCAGGCCTGAATGAGAGAGGCAGCCTTCCTGCTGAACTGCATCCCAAACAGATGTCTCGCATGGATCACCTCTCACCAGGAAACACAGCTAATTCTGAATAAATACCCACCC